>NW_023270454.1:42606105-42738232 GCF_011800145.1 Mirounga leonina
TTCTTTCTTTCTTTCTTTCTTTCTTTCTTTCTTTCTTTCTTTCTTTCCTTCCTTCCTTCCTTCCTTCCTTCCTTCCTTCCTTCCTTCCTTCCTTCCTTTCTTTCTTTCTTTCTTTCTTTCTTTCTTTCTTTCTTTCTTCTTCCTTTTTGAGAGAGAGAGAGAGCATGAGTGGGGAGGGGCAGAGGAAAAAGAAGAAAGAAAATCTTAAGCAGACTCCACGTGCTCAAGGCAGAGCCCAATGCGAGACTCAATCTCACAACCCTGAGATTGTGACCTGAGCTGAAATCAAGAGTCAGACACTCAACTGGCTGAGCCACCCAGGCACCCCAATGTCCTCTCTTTCAATCATCAGCAGTATGATTATATAAGTTGAACCACATACATATTCCCAGAAATTGGCTGAACATGGACACAAGAGATTTTCCTAGAAATTTGGTCTCCATTTCTTTATTTATTCATTTCTTCTCAGTGGACTTGATCAGTAGTTATTTGGAGTTTCTCTCCCAATGCAAAGATCTTTCACAATTGATAAAAAGTGTTTTTCAAAGATGATGTTTGGGTGTTACGTCATTCTTGGGGACTTTGGGATATAGTTTCAGCCATGATTTTAAGACTTAGTTTCAATAATTTTATAACTGAAGTTAGTTAAAAAGCTGGGTATTCCAGCCTTTATTATTAAGTGCAAGTCTGTGGCAAAAAAAAAAAGACAAAAACAAATATATATTTTTTATACTGATTAGACTCTCCAGGTTCTCAACTCTTTTTCACCATTTTGTAAATATTCCTAAAGCCATAAAGTCATCAAGTGTTGCCTGTGTCCTTCATCCTTTTCTCCCCTTCCTTGAACCTTAGAGAATGCTTATTTTTATCCTGAAGGGTCCAGTTCCCTCCTCGTCAGATTAACTTTCACGTCCTCTGGAACTTGTTCTGGACACATAGTGATATAAAAACAGATTATAATCCACCCTTTCTTCTTTAATGAAAACTTGGTCTTGTCCAAGTCTTTACTAGTGTCTTGGTCTAGTCCTACTTGGCCTTTTACTAGCGTCTCTCTCGTCTCCATTTAAAAACAAAAAACAAAGCCAAAACCTCTTGGTTTTGAATTTTGCTAACATTTCTTCTCTCTTCTTCACTGTCAGTGCTTCTAGAAGAGAATTCACTGTCAATATAATCTCATGTTGGTATAATTCCCTCACATACATTTCTTTACAAAATTCAGAATAATTATGAATTGGTTGTTCCTTTCACAAAAATACTACAAATAATTATAAGTTCCTTTAAGTTTCTGAAGGAAAAAAACCACAACTATTTAATTGATTTAAATCTACATAACAGCTCAGACTTTGATTCTGCAGTGATAGTCTGATAAAGTAACATTTTGTATAACTGCCCAGTAACAAACAAGTATATTTTAATGAAACTGAGACATCTACAAAAGACACAATTTAGACAACTACTAAATCATACTGCCACTGAAATATTTCATTTTCTTCATTTTTATTTTAGTTTTAAATCAAACAACACTTTAAAAAGATCAAATTTCAGAGTTAAAGGTAATTATTAGTCACATTCGGGAAACTATTTCTTTTTTTATAAAGATTTTATTATTTGTTTATTTGACAGAGAGAGAGAGGGAACAAGCAAGAGGAGCGGCAGAGGGAGAGGGAGACGCAGGCTCCCCGCTGAGCAAGGAGCCCAATGCGGGGCTCGATCCCAGGACTCCGGGATCATGACCTGAGCCAAAGGCAGATGCTTAATGAACTAGGCCACCCAGGCGCCCCTCCTTCTCAGTTTTAAATGCTAAACACAAATCAAAATTGAGGTAATGTTCAGTTTCTTACTCTTCACTGCGTTATCCTTGTTTAATTTCAATCTGCTTAAAGAATGTGCAAGACCAGAGCAGTGAAAATACCAACGGTCCTTGAAACCAGTGTGAACAAGGCTGAACACTTTAGAAGGGACTGTCAACTGAATCCACTAGAGTTGATGGCCAGCCATGTAACCGAGGTCTCCAAGTGAACTTCCACGTAGAATATAATGTTTATTGGGCACCTGGGTGGCTCAGTCAGTTAAGCGCCTGCCTTCGGCTCCGGTCATGATCCCTACTCAGTGGGGAGTCTGCCTCTCCCTCTGCCTCTGCCCTCCAGCTTGTGCGTGTGCACTCTCTCTCTCTCTGACAAATAAATAAAATCTTAAGAAAATATAATGTTTATGAAACATAAGTAATAAATAGGTGCCAACTTGCAGGTCACATGTATATTATTACAAACAATATAACCTGAGCAATGTTTAAAACTCGGACTTCCAAAAATATTTTTCCCCTGGCATCATTTAGAGTCACTGACACATAGTGATCATAAAAGCAGACAGACTTTCAGTCAGTTTTATTATTCTCTGCAGACAATTATCCGCAGACGTGCACCCACTTAAAGCCCACACCTAGTGGGGTCAGCCCTAGGTATGCCAGTGCTTGCAAATATTTATTCCTCTGAGCGCATTTTACATTTGGTGTTTGAAATAAGATAAAGATGACTAAGAATAAAATAAATCTTTAGGGACAAGTCAGCTTGGCTGAGAAATAGCATGGCTTCATGGGAAACCAGGTCCTTCAAAGAGGGGAAGTCTAAGCCCAGTCCGATGCCTTGAAGGGTTAGGATCTCATCATGTTGACAAGGGGTTATACTTCTTATCTTTTCTGGCTCAGAGTTCAGAAGAGCTCTCTGTAAGGGGAAAGGGTTTCTCTGCTTTGCACACCTACCCTATCTTACCAAAGGAAAAAAAATAATCCCTTCTGCATTGGCCGTATCAGTCATTAAAAAGACATTCAACTGAAAAGCAGGGAATAGCATCATTGTGGCCATTTAGGCAAACTTTGTGGTTGCCTGTTAACTTTCTGTTTGGGAGGAGAGGTGCTTTGCTGCTCTCCAGATGCTTCACCTGTGAAGCACTCAAGACAGAGCCAAATGACGAGCAAAGACAATAACCATTCACAGGAGTACTGTCTTATGTCTGCAATTTGCATTAAATCCTTCTGCTACAGAAAGTGTGATGTTTTTCTGACGCTGCGATGTGGATAACAGGTCTATGGTTTTCATAAACTCTGGGACACCAAGAGCTTTTGTTATATTGAAGAGAGTGGATTTCTTGTCACATGAGATGTTTAAAGTGATGCTATTAATAATGCTGTGTATAACAGCTGCCCTTATTTATTCATAAATACAGCACCAACATCTTACTTGTCACAAGGAGAGGATTTTCTTCTACTATAAAAAGATAATTAATTCAGGCTGAATAAACTTAATGGTGCATTTGCCATCTGGGCAAAGCAAACAAAACACCAGAATAGAATTGTGTGAAGAAAAAATATCAAAATATGGAATAAAAATACATGCTTAAGCTCTGTTTGGTTTCTTTAACAACAAATAATTTTTCACCCCAAGTATTGTGCTCATGCTTATTTGAAAAGAAATATAACAGGCAATAGGGCATTTAAAAATACATAGCTGAACATGGACAAACATTTCAGGTGATTTCTTTCTGTCTTTGTTTTTTACACATCAGCAACATAAGCAAAATGTTTCATAGGTCTGCATCTCTTCTCGTCTAGACCCACGAGGGACAGAAGCTCTTATCAAATAAAATCATATAGATAAAAGTGCATTGTGAACTTTAAAGAACCATAAAAGTGTAGGAGAATGAATATTATTTCCATCAGCCTGGTGTGTCCTTAGAGAGCAGAACTCATAGACACACTGGGGGCTTTGATTTTATTAAATAACTCAGGAAAGTGAACTTCATTGACGACCCATGATCTTTAAAAGCCTTGAAAAGATGGTACTTGTCATGGGGAGCCATCACTGGCCTAACATTCTAAAGTCTCACCTGTAGGCTCTTAGCTGCTTATTCAGAAATGTTTCTTTTTTCTTATCCTCTCCATAAACATCTCAGATCTGTCTTTTCTTGACCATTGTGCAGCTGAACCCTGTGAGCCCCTGAGTATATGTGTTTGTGCTTTCAAAACTTCCTCCCTGCCCACCACCCGCCCACCCACCCACCCACCAAGCTGCACCTATCTTGCACCTTCCCATCCCCTGTTTTAACCACGCCTTGCCACCAGACAGCAGAGTACCATCATTTATCCTGGGGCCTTTCTCTGCCCCAGTTTTCTTGATGAAGATGACTGGTCTCCCTTACATCAACTAGTTCTCATTAAGAAGTGATTGAAAAATCCTTTTTTCAAAAAGACTTCCTGGTGGAAAGATTTGGACCACGGATCAATTCTGGCAGGCCTCAGAACCCAAAACTGGATTTACATGTTAATCCTGACGTCAAGTCATATATACTGCAAACAGGTTTGTTGCATTTGACAGTGAATGAATAATTACTTGCCAAAGTTAGTCTCCATTAAGTGTTGCAAGGAGTTCATTAAAATGACTCCAATAATGAGGTCCATATAAGATGCTGTTATTAGAAATACTTTTATTATCCCGGGATTTAGAGGCAAGGGGATTTTGACTTTGACTCTTTTCTCAACAGCAGAAACAAAGCCTGCTGTATTTTTCACACATGTCAGAGTAAGAGCCTCTTTCTTTTGGAATATAAAGCAAAATTTTTACCACCAATATCCTTACGTGGCCTATAAGACCAGCTGATACTTATCTTACCAGCTTCTTCCATTGCTTTTTCTGACCCTAGCCACTCTGGCCTTTCTTCCTCTCTTTGAACGTGCTCTAATCCTTCCTTACTGAAGATTTTGGCAGGATGTTTCTCAGATGGATCCCCCGCCCCCCACAATCAGTCTTTATAATTTATAGCAGAGCTCAGACACCACTGTTTGAAAGAAGCTCTGACAGCTTGGAAGGATCGGCTGCTTCCTTCATATGCTCACCTGGTGCCCTTCATAGAACTGGTAACCAAATAAGCACACGAGTGGTTAATGGGATAACAGGATTCTCCTCCTGGAATGTCAACCCCACGAGGGCCGAACCTATGGATGCCTTCCTCACACTTGTAACTGCAGTGGCCGCCATCATGTTCGCACCCAGTTGGCTTTCAATAAACCAGGTTACGATACGGCTGAAGGAGTGACTTCCTTAACGAGAGTGAGGATGATGAAGACATATCACTTTTAGGGTGACACTGCATCTTCTGAAAATATTCCGAAAGTGTTGACACAGCTCGTAAAAACTCAATGTACAATTTCCAATTTGACATCTGTGTAACAATTTCCACTTCAGTTCCTCTAGTGGTTAACTGATTTTGAAATCCAGGATTAAAGAGGTAAAATAGGGGCGCCTGGGTGGCTCCGTCATTAAGCGTCTGCCTTCGGCTCAGGTCATGATCCCGGGGTCCTGGGATCGAGCCCCTCATCAGGCTCCTTGCTCAGTGGGGAATCTGCTTCTCCCTCTCCTGCTCCCCCTGCTTGTGTTCCCTCTCTCGCGGTGTCTTTCTCTGTCAAATAAATAAAATCTTTTAAAAAAAATAAAGAGGTAAAATAAATTTAGAAATACAGAAAAATAAAACCAGTCAATCACTGAAGTAGTAATTAGTGAAAGTTTATTGTGCACACACCAAAAAGGCAGTCTGCAAACCAGAAGCATCCAAATCAAAAGATGGAAGGCAGCTCAGGGGTATATTGTTACGGAGTAGCAGCTTTAAAGGTGAGAGAGCAGTGACGATTTATTCTTCACAGTGATTGGTTACATTAGAATTTTCTTAAATGAAAAGGAATTGGTCAATGGTTACCTCATATCCATCTTGGGAAACAGTTTAGGTTTTGCTTATGGTTTTCAGACGCATAAGCAAGAAATGACCCAGTCAGGTTAGTCTTGCAAAATAAGCTAAATTAGTGTTTGTTCGTATGACTAAACTGATTTTGTCTGCTCAGGGAATTTTCAAGGCTGGTCTCCGTTTGTTTTTTACCAAGGACAAAATCATGACTCTTTATTAACGATTCATTAATTTTTCTTCTCTGTTGCATCAGATAGATTATACAATTAGGGGACTTTTCAATGAAGCTAAAGTTTGCCTTGCATAATAAATTCCTTAGTGAAAATAAAATTCAATCATCAGACACATTCAGAAGCATTGAACTAAATCTCTATGGAAATGGGATTTCCTCTGGGCAGAATATTTATACATGACATGCATATGTTAACTGTGACTCACATGTGAATACAGAGAACTTACACTAAGCCTGAGATAACACAGATGAAGGAACAAAAATGCTTTCTCTAGTATTTCTGGGTGGAGGGGAAGGGATCGATCACGTGCTTGGTTTTCATGTTATGTATGTTGGTTTGACTTTATGAGCCTTTAAATTTGATGGACAGAAAGAGTAACACATAGAGAAACACATAATAAGCCCCTCTCACAACAGGAGTAAAAGCAGCAAAAGAAAAGAATTCCATCAATTCTCTGTTCTAAGGTAAAAAATGAGAGTATGGAAAACTAGGCTTTTGATGGGGTTTTAATAATCTCTGGGCTCACAAATTATGTATTGGTTCAGTTTGCATTTCCATGTCCTCTGCCTTCTAACCCTTCTTTTGCTTATTGCCAGGGAGAGTGTAGAAAGGATATTCTCTCATATATCTTTTTCTTCATTTGAAATTTTAAAGAGTAAGAATATAATCCATCAAAATGACTCCAGACTGTAAACCTAATTTTTATCAGGCTTGCCTTTACTATTTGAGCTTCTAAGTCTATGGATTTGTGCTTTCTTTATTATATGTAACATAAGGCAAATGCTTCCAGCATTTAGGGCAATAAGTGAGATAAAAACAACGTATTCTAAACTACACAAATAACATCGGGCTGGCTAACTAAGGAGGACAGTTCGAGAAGGAAAACCTTTGAAACAGAAATGAAAAACTGATCTTGTTAAGAATTCAGGCCTGGGGGTGCCTGGGTGGCTCAGTCCTTAAGCATCTGCCCTCGGCTCAGGTCATGGTCCCAGGGTCCTGGCATTGAGCCCCGCATCGGGCTCCCTGCTCGGCAGGAAGCCTGCTTCTCCCTCTCCCACTCCCCCTGCTTGTGCTCCTGCTCTCGCTGTATCTTTCTCTGTCAAATAAAAGAATAAAAAAATAAATCTTAAAAAAAAAAAAAAGAATTCAGGCCTGAACAATAAAACTTAGGCTGTTTTACATAATTAGTTCTTTTCTTAAGTTAGCTAAGAATGTTTTGAGAGCTGTACCTCTATGCCTTGAGTTCCTTACGATTAACTGAAGACCCATACTAAGTAACTAATGTGGAAGGAATCCCAATTTTGAGCACTGGAAAATGCCAAACTTTAAACCCACTGTGTGCTTATATAGCCAGAATGGGTCATTGGTCACCATAAAAGATTATTGGTGATGTGACTGCCATTATGATTTCCCTCTCCCATCCCAACAAACACTGGAAGGAGGCTAACTTCTGTCTAAGGATTGGATTGGCAACTTACAGTTAAAAATGGTGCGTTTTTCCTAATCTCCATCCATAGAAAAGCTAGGGGGGAGAAAATGAAAGGTAGATTTTTAGAAATCCATTTCGATGAAATTAAAACAAATGAGCAAACGAAACACCTTGTCACAATTTCAATCCTTAAGCTTTAAAGTGTGGCTGTCAAACACTATTTGTCTGGACTGATGTCAGGGAACAAACTGATAGCCGACACATGACTCTTCGGAAGTCAAATAGGATACAGATTTCTCCAAAACTATCTTGAAAGAAATGTTTAAGCATACATTGACTAGAGCAATGAGACACATGAGCATGGGCTGGGTACCGGGGGATAAAAGAATGTTTCGATAGAGAACTGGTTCGTATTGTGAAATGGAGTGAAATCGAATTCGCAGGACATCAACTCCTACCCTGTAGCCCCTCGAGTGAAGAATGCCAGAAGTGAGTTGGGTGAAAGAAGTTATGAGGAGACAAAAATATTTCACCTTAGTCAGACTTTTATTAAAAAAGAGCTTGGAAATTTCAGACAGTATAGTGCAAAAATATATAAACAATTACTTTTTATCAGATAATGTTGGCTCTAACAAATCAGCAGTTTTTTTTTTTTATTATACAAAAGTAGCAAAAAAAAAAGTGAACACCTGCACTCGGGAAAGCATGGAAATATTAACATCATTACAATCACAAGTTCTCCATACACGATTCTACCTATCAGTGAAGGTTTATTATTGTCACTCCCACCTAAGATTCACTGATGCGCAGTACATGCCAGGTTCATGCACTGTCTTTGGTAACAGATGCTTTTGATATCAATAACTATGCTACAGAGTAAAGCACCTGTTTCCCACCTATTTCTCCTTTCTCATTGGGAGTCAATTCTTCCTCCTTGTGGGACACCCACTGGAGAAGTGAGTGAAGGCTGGTGGTTAGCAGTTCCTGACTGGCTGGAGCACAGAGTTGACCTGCCCAGTGGTGCTCAGCCCCGCCAGCTGTGTAATTTGACTCCTGCCCTTGAAGGAATGTCCCCTATTTCCTTAAAGGGGTAAGTATCAGTGCAATTTCAAAGGATAAAGTAGGTACACAATTTTATTCAATATTTTATATTATGCTACAAATATGTACAACTTCAATAATAAATTAAGAATAAGTGAACAAAATAATTATGAGGACAGTTCATAGACACCATGTTACTCAATGCCATTTTTCTGCCTTCATTTCCAAGAGTTCATCCGATCCAAAATTCCAGATCATCCTTTTGTTAGAAAAATTGGTTTGGGCAGCCCATGTGAACCGCAGAGAGTTTCATTGCCTTTAAGCCATGGGAAGATGTTTGTTAATAGCAGAAATGCTGAAGAGGATCAATTACAATCAAGAAGAGTTGATGAACATTTGTACAATATGTACAAAACTCCGAAAAAATTCTTTAATATTTTTCTCCTCCAGTTCCTCACATTCTTTGCATCCCGTTTCAGTTACATTCTGCCAAATAAAAAGAAAGGATTAGATTGAAAGTCTGCTGTATCTCTTTCCTGGGAATATCACATCATTTGAACCATACGGTGAGGTCTTAAGACATGAAAACTTTGGCAAATTAATATCATAGTAGGAAGAACCACTGGAAAAGAGAACTGGGAGATTTGATTTGGGCTTATTTTTCCTATAATAGGTTAAAGACACTGGAAAAATAAGCCATGTCTATCAGATCATGGACTTTCTGCTTACCGCCCTTGAGTGGTCATTTACCCTTCTGGTCGTCTACTCTAGCATCAGGTCCATGCCTCCCTGCATGGCACACAGGGGCCTTGAAGTGATCCTCACCTGTTTCTTTCACCTGTCCCCACCACCTCAAAGGACATAGCCTAAGTACACTGAGCTCATGCCTTTACCCCCATGCGCACATCATGCTATTAGCTACCCTCCCGTGTTGACTTTTCTCTCTGCAGGTTCCTCATTGCCGTTGTAGCTACCACTACTCAGGTTAAGATCGCTCAGGTGCTATCTCCACCAGGAAGGCATTCCTGAACCGAGGAGTTCCTCTAAATGTTCCATCTCCACATTCTCAGACCTCCCTCCTATCACATCATATATTATATTGATATTAGGGAGTTTCACGCTTTTTATGCTATTATTCTCTAGGCTTTTCTAAGAGTGCAAAGCCACACACATCTTTGTTTCCCCAGCATTTAGCACAGGGCCTAGCACACGGGAGTCACCTAGTCGTTACCAGTTGAATTGAACTATTTAGGTGAAGACCACAAGTTGTAATTCAAACACCATTTCATGGATAACTAGAATCTTCCAAATGTAGTCATCACCAATAAACTATTTAAGAGATCATCTGAACCATGCAAGCCATACCAGCAAAAATCAAAATTAGATTTTACATCCATTAAGCATTTGAAATTCAGATTCACCAACATTTATCAAGCACATCCTCTATGCCAGGCACTGTCATATTCCATATAGAACTGTCCTCCTTGAAAATAATCATGTCAACCAACAAGGCAGAGATATTACATGATGCATCTCAGTTGACATAATCAATGAAATTCTCTGTGCAGCCTGCCCGCTCCTTCCATTAGATGTGCTGAACACACCACATCACAGTCACAGTGACTGTGACCATGGGCATCAAGAGTTCACCAGGAAAGATGTGGTATATATATACAATGGAATATTATGCAGCCATCAAAAGGAATGAGATCTCACCATTTGCAACGGTGTGGATGGAACTGGAGGGTGTTATGCTGAGCGAAATAAGTCAATCAGAGAAAGACATGTATCATATGACCTCACTGATATGAGGAATTCTTAATCTCAGGAAACAAACTGAGGGTTGCTGGAGTGATGGGGGTGGGAAGGATGGGGTGGCTGGGTGATAGACACTGGGGAGGGTATGTGCTATGGAGAGTGCTGTGAATTGTGTAAGACTGTTGAATCACAGACCTGTACCTCTGAAACAAATATTGCAATATATGTTAAGAAAAAAAAAAAGAAGAAGAAGATAGCGGGAGGGGAAGAATGAAGCGGGGGAAATCGGAGGGGGAGATGAACCATGAGAGACGATGGACTCTGAAAAACAAACTGAAGGTTCTAGAGGGGAGGGGGGTGGGAGGATGGGTTAGCCTGGTGATGGGTATTAAAGAGGGCACGTTCTGCATGCAGCACTGGGTGTTATACGCAAACAATGAATCATGGAACACTTCATCTAAAACTAATGATGTAATGTATGGTGATTAACATAACAATAAAAAAATTTAAAAAAAAAAGAGTTCACCAGGGATGTTGTTAGGAGTTATCTGTTGCCTGGCTCAGCCTTTCTACCAATAACATAGAAATAACATATCACAAGAGTATTTTAAACATCAGTATGTTCATTTCATAAATACATTGTCTAGAATATGCCAGGCAATGTTTGGGGAGTTGGGATACAGCACTGAAGAAAACACACACACACACACACACACAAATAACTGCCTCTTCGAAACTGGCATTTGAGTAGGGAAAAGCAGACAAAAGCCATTCAGGAAAACACCAGTTAGTGGGGCATGCAGACAAGAGGACAGGGCGTGGGAAGGGATTGCAAGGTGAAGAGCTGCCATCACTGAGAAGATGACATTTCAGCAAAGACCTAAAGCAACCTGGCATTTTTTGGGCAAGTCCACGGCGTCCAGCCATCCTAGCTCAGGGGCTCCGCACTTTCGGTCACCTCTGCCTCAACATCCTTCCCCGGAGACAAGGCTCATTCCCTCTTGTCCTGGCCAAATGTCAGCTTAGTAGGTAAATGTCTAAAGTGGAATCCTAGCCCTCTTACCTATCTTCTTTTAGGCCACTGGAATTAATAAATAACTGAGTTATTATTATTCATTTCCTTCTGATTGCTTTATTTATGCTTTATTTTATGGTTTATTTAAGTCCCTTAAGAGCAGAGACCAAGTGTATTTTTTCACGTCTGTTTTCCCGAGGGCCTACAACGAGGCTCACAAAGTGTTTGTTAAATTAATGAATTATTCTTATGCCTTCTTTGTTCATAAAACTTCTTTCTTTCCACTCTACTTTAGCCCCTGGTGTTGTGCTGGGAAAGCTATCACGCTCTTTACTTGAGGGCCTCTGAGCAGCTCATCCCCACGCCCGCTGTGGGCGCTCCTCACATTTGCTCCCCCCGCAACCATGCTGCTCGTGGTGCCTGGCGTGGCCCAAATTCTACTTGAATTATTAATATGTTTATTATTAACTTTCTGAGGCATTTGTCCTGCCAGGGGATAAGAAGGAGACATCCCCCGAAGTGAAACTGCTTGGGTATGAATCCTGGCTCCCCATTTTACCAGCTGTGCAAATTGGAGGAAGTGTTTTCAAGCCCTTAGTGCTCCAATTTCTTCAGCCTTAAAACAGACACACGATACCTATCTCACAGATTTATTGTGAGGACGCAAGGAATTGCCACATCACCGCTGAAGAACGGTGTTGTCTGGCATAGAGTAATAACCGAATAAATGCGAATTGCTATTCCTGACGCTAAACACTTAACTATGTCATTAGATTCATGGCTCTGCACTGCACCTGGGGATGAACACCTTGAGGGCAATGACCTCCCTGGTTCACCACCATCACTCTCGCACCAAAGTGCACCGCCTGGCGTCATGCAGGGCGTGTTTGTTGAATGAATAAATTGATAAACCAGTTTAGGATTATGCGCACCCTAGTGGTGCGGCCACTCCGCAGACATGAACTCCCTCTCCCGAGAGCTGCTTGTTCCTTATATCCAGCTAATGCCTTCTCCCACCCAAGCCGAGAGCATCAGACAAAGCTCCGTCTGACTATTAGAAAACTCACCCCATTAGAAGATAAACCATCATTTGCTAGGATGATAAGGTTCTCCACTGTTTCATTAAGGAGATGATGTTTGGACTCAAGCAAAATAACACGTAACTCCAGGAGAAAGCACTTCATCGCTGTTACTTTGCAACTGGGCTAAAAATAAGAGTTACAGAGAATCATTTTGGAAAAAAAAAAAAATGACCTTTCCATTATGCATGTTTACATAGATGTAATTATGATTTTTTAAAAAGTCAATCCAAATATTTTATAAAGAAACACAATACCCCCAAGAAGTTTTACATAGGAGACAGCTTTTTTTTTTTCTTTCTTTTTTGGCTTTGAAATCAAACCCAAACAAACTGACAACGAAACAATCTAAGAGGATGGTAATATTACACAGAAGAGTGAACATAAATCTAGAAAACATGGAAATAATAGGCCACTTTTTCTCACTGAGAACATTTCCTCTTTGTAAAAGGGTGCTAATACCAGCCTGAGACTCTCTCAAAACATTAGTATGGATAGTGTGCACTGAAAGAATTTTTAGAATCAGATTGTGTTGTTAACATTTTAAACAGTGATAGCTGCTGATGGTGCTATTTCTGCCAAGTTCCAAAGTTCCAGAGGCAAAAGTGATTCCAAGAAATGTATTAGAAAAATCGGGGTGCCTGGGTGGCTCGGTCGTTAAGCGTCTGCCTTCGGCTCAGGTCATGATCCCAGGGTCCTGGGATCGAGTCCCACATCGGGCTCCCTGCTGAGCGGGAAGCCTGCTTCTCCCTCTCCCACTCTCCCTGCTTGTGTTCCCTCTCTCGCTGTGTCTCTCTCTGTCAAATAATTCAGTAAAATCTTAAAAAAAAAAAGAAAAATCAATGTAGGAGTATTGCCCACTCACGGGCTGGCCAAACCAGAAAGGGATCTTTCAGATGCTGCAGAAGTATGTTTCCCACAACGGTTCATTGAACAAAAGCCTAAACTTAAAAGAAGCATTGATGAATATCTGGAGGTTTGACCACGACTTGACTTTCTGTTCTCATTGCCTTGCACAGTGCCTGGGACCCAGCCGGCACTCCACAAATGCTTACTGAATGGACGAAGGAAGGAAGGAACCCACCTATGTGTCTGGCACTGGCCATATGCCCATGTCCCACAGCAGCTGCTCAGGATTGAAGGGTAAATACTGTCCCCACATAGATAGATAGATAGATAGATAGATAGATAGATAGATAGATAGATAGATAGACAGACAGATAGATAGATGATAGATAGAGAAAATAATAAATAAGCAAAACAGGGTCAGACATGCTTGGTGACTTGCAAGGTAACACAGCTAGGTAGGGGCTGAACCAGAGTTTAAATCTAAATTTCAACCTCAGCTTCTTTCTGTAACCCGTGAGTTACAAGGTTATCTTCTTGCAAAAAAAAAAAAAAAAAAAAAAAAAAGCAATCTCAGGATGCTGAGTTTGGGGGGTTAATTGACTGCACTCTACTTTGGAAAAATGGAAGGCATGCTGAAGCCGAAGAGGCAGACAATTTCTATGTGTAGCAGCACTAGCCAAGTGGCTGATGAACATCTGTTTTTTTTTTCTAGTTCATGATGAAGGCTTCCTCCCAAAGCTAAGGAAGTCTTCACAGGAGCAAAAATCTTCTATTTCAGAGAGGTCCTAACTGAGAGCGGACTCACGGTTCTCCATGCGCACAACATAGAGTTTGTTTTCCACAACATGAAGAAGTCAGGGATTTGTTTCTTGGTTTTTAGTAGCCAATCCAGAGAGAAGGACCAGCAACATGGCTAAAATCCTACACACCTTTGGCAATGTCAGGGTATTAATGAGACAAGTTCAAGATCATTTTTGAATTCTGATAAGTTTTATGAGTTCTGTTTATTTCTTTTCTCACATAGAGGGTAACCAGACAGAATCCTCTTCTGACAATTGTAGAGATTCACGCAAAGTGTAGAACATGAATGCATTTAAGCGACTTGTAGAAAATTTGATTAAGGGTGGTAATACACTACAGCACTGGAAACAACAGATATGGTGGATAGTTTTAAATTGAATCAGTTAACCTGATTTTTGCATTTAATTGCATCATGATCTAATTGCATCACAAAATATATAATATATTTTGTTTGACATTGATGGAAAAGGCTGTTTCAGATTTTGATTTGGTACCATTATGAAAATAGCATCTTTGTAGTTCTCTGCCCCCAAGTCCCACAACCTCAACAGTTACCTATAAAATTCATTGATCATATGTTGTCAGAACACACGGAAAGTTAGATTTAAAAACAACACATCCTTCAGTAAATTTATGAAGATATACTTCTTCAACTTTTGAAACTGGAAAATATAGCAATTTTCAAAAAAATAAACTATACTCACATGAGCATCGCTTTCAGTATATAAAGTGGTATCAATATGTATAGACTGAAAGGAAACAAAATTAGATAATATGAAAAACTATGCCCTCCTTTAGATATAGTGAGAACAACCTACTGAAAGCATTAAATTAAGCTTTTTAAATTTTTTTATTTTGAGATAATTTCAGATTTATACACAATTGTAAGAACAAATAGAGATCCTGTGCCCCCTTGGCCATTCCCCCAGCGGTAATATTGTGCATAACCACAGTACAATAGGACAACCAGGAAACTGACATTGATACAATCCACTCACCTTGTTCAGATTTCACCAGTTCGATGTGCAATAATGGATGGGTGCAGTTCTACTCAATTTTACCAGATGTGTGAATTCATGTAACCATCTCCACGGTTACATAGTTACATCATTAAAATCCTCCTCCTACTGTTTTATAGCCCAAACCACCTTTCTTAACACACATTTCACCCCCCACCTTTCTAATCCCTGGCAACCACTTCTCTCCTCTCCATTCCTGTATCATTTCAAGAATGTTATACAAGTGGACTTATATAGTATATGATTGTTTGAGATTGGCCTTCTGAATACACTATTTTTTGAGCAGTTGTATGTTTATAGAACATGAGCAGAAAGTACAGAAAGTTCCCATATATCCCCTCCCCGCCCCGCCCCAGTTTCTCCTATTATTATTATCTTGCATTAGCCTGGTACATCTATTACAATTGATGAGTCAGTATTGATATATTTGTAACAAAGTCCATAGACTGCATTGGGATTCAGTCTTGGTGTTGTACATTCTGAGTTTTAAAAAATATATAATGACATGTACCCACCATTTTAGTATCATACAAAATAGTTTCTTTACCATAAAGACTACCTGTGCTCCATCTATTCAGCTCTCCCTTTCCCCTGGCCCCTGGAAATTTCCCACTGATGTTTTTGCTGTATCCATAGTTTTACCTTTTCCAGAATGTCATATAGTTGGTACCACAGTACATATCCTTTTTAGATTGGCTTCTTTCACTTAGTGGATATGCTTTTAAGGTTTCTCCATGTCTTTTCATGTCTAGAAGCTCCATTTCTTTTTATTGCTGAATAATATTCTATTGTATGGATGTACCACGGTTAGCCTATTCAGACTATTTTTTTTTTCACCCAACATAAGAATACTCTGGAGGTCCATCCAACCTGTTGTGAGTTATCAGTAATTCTTTCTTTATATTTGCTCAGTACTGTTCCATGATATAATGTACCACAGTTTATTCATCCACTGAAGGGAATTTGGGTTGTTTTCAGTTCTTAGCTATTGCAAATAAAGGTCTATGAACATTCATGTGCCTGTTTTTGTATGGACATGAGTTTTCATTTCTCTGATATAAATGTTCAGGAGTGCAACTGTTGGATCATATGGCGAATGCATGTTTTATTTTATAAAAAACAGCCAAACTATTTTAGAGTAGCTGTAAAATCTTATATTCTCATCAAAAATATGTGTGATCCAGTTTCTCTGCATCCTTGCCAGCATTCAGCATTATTACTATTTTTTAATTTAAATATTCTTATAAGTGCATGGTGATGTCATTGTGGTTTTAATTTGCATTCTCTAAATAATGTACAGCCATTTATTGGCACTTTCTCCCAGAAAAAGACTTGCGGTGATTCATAATTTCTTCCTTTCTAATCTGCATACTTTTATTCTTTTTCTTGCCTTGCCAATTTAGCTAAAATTCCAATACTGTGTTGAATAAGAGTGGTGAGAGATGACATATTTGTCTTGTTTCTAATCTTAGGGGAAAAACATTCAGTCTTTCCTCATTAAGTATGATGTTAGCTCTACGTTTTTTGTACATGCTCTGTATCAAGTTGAGAAAGTTACCTCTCTTTCCTTGTTTGTGGAGAAATTTTACTAGGAATAGGTATATTCTTAAAATGCTGTCTCTCCATCAACTGATCCGGTCACATGATAATCTACTTTAGCCTGTTAATAGGTGGGTTACAGAGACCGATTTCCCAATAGTAAGCAGGTCTTGCATACCTGGAATAAATCCCATTGGTCATGATATATAATTCTTTTAATACACTGGTGCATTTTATTTGCTAATATTTTATTGAAAATTTCTGCATCTAAGTTTATTAGAGGTATCTGTTGCTTTCTCTTTTGATATCATCTTTGCCTGGTTTTAGCATCAGGGTAATACTTGCCTAGGTGAGTTAGAAAGTTTTCCTTCTTCTATTTTTGGAAGAGATTGTAAAATCTGTGTTAATTTTTCTTTAAGTGTTTGGTAGAATGCTCCAGTGAAACCAGGTGGGCCTGGGGATTCTTTTTGGGGAGATTATTTATGGTGAATTCAGTGTCTTTAATGGTTATAGAAGTTTGGGATTGTTTATTTCATCTTCGTCACATTTTGGTAGTTTGTGGTTTTTGAGAAATTGGTCCATTTCCTCCAAGTTGTCAAATTTAGAGAATAAAGTTGTTTACAGTTTTTCTTTATTATCCTTTTAATGTCTGCAGATTCTGTAGCAATAGTCTCTCATTTCAGCTCTGATATTAATGGTTTATGTCATTTCTTTCTTAATCTTTATCAGTTTTTCTGGAGGTTTATCAATTTTATTGATTTTTTCCCCCAAATAATGAGTGTTAGGTTTCATTAAGTTTCTCTATTATTTTTTGATTTCAATTTCATTAATTTCTGCTCTTATCTTTACTTTCTCCTTCCTTCTGCTTGTGTTAGGTTTATTTTGCTCTTCTCTTTCCAGGTTTTTAAGGTGGGAACTTAGATTGTTGATCTGCGATCTTCCTCTTTCCTAATATAATCACTTAGTTTCATAAATCTCCCTCTCAGTAATGCTTTGCCTGAATCCCACAGATGTTGATGTGTTGTACTTTCATTTTCAGTCAGGTCTATGTACTTTTTTATATCCTTTGAGATTTAACCTTTGACCCATGGAAAATTTAGAAGTATATTATTTAGTTTCCAAGTGTTTGGAGATTTTCCTGCTGTATTTATATAATTGACTTCTACATGATTCCACTGTGTTCAAAGAACACTCTGCATGATTTCAATTTTGATAAATTTGTTAAAGTTTGTTTTATGGCCCATGATATGGTTAGTCTTGGTGAATGGTGCCTGAAAAAAATATTAATTCCTTGTCGGTGAGTGAAATGTTTCATCTATATAAATTAGATATTGTTGGCTGACTGTGTTGTCCAGTTCTTCTATATCCTTTCTGATTTTCTCTCTTGTCGTTCAGTTTGTTCCTTAGGAGGTGGTGAAGTCCTCAACTATAATTGTGAATTTGCCTCTTTCTCCTTTCAGTTCGATTAGTTTTTGCATCTTGTATTTTGAGGCTCTGCTGTTTGGCGTGTACACATTTAAGATCACGTTTTCCTGGTGGATTAATCTCTCACCATTTTGTAATGGATCTCTTGATTCTAGTAATTTTACTTGTTGTAAAGTCTACTTTATCTGATACTAAGAGAGCTACTTCTGATTTTTGAAATTATTGTCTGTATGTGTATCAGCTTCCTAGAGCTACAGTAACAAAATATCGAAATGAGGGCTTAAAACAACAACAACTTATTCTCTTACAACTCTGGAACCTAGAGGTCCAAAATCAAGATGTCAGTAGGGCCATGATCCCTCTGAGGGCTCTAAGACAATCCTTCTTTACCTCTCCCAAGTCTCTAGTGACTCGGGCGATCCTGGGTCTTCTGTGGCTTCTAGCTGCATTATTTTAGTTTCCTTTGCCTTGTAGCTGCCTCCAATTTCACATGGCCTTCTTCCCTGTCACTCTCTCTGTGGTCTGTCCTCTTCTTAGAAGGACAGCTAGTCGTGGAGTTAGGGTCCAACCCACCCCAGTAGGACCTCACCTTAACTAATTGTATTTGCAAAGACCCTATTTCCAAAGAAGGTCACATTTGGAGGTTCTGAGGAGACATGAATTTTTTTTGGGGGGGGCACCATTCAACAACCCATTACAATATGGTATATTCTTTTTTCTCTTTTCAATTTCAACCTACTTATATCATTATGTTTGAGGTGAATTCCTTGTAGACAGCAAAATACTGGTTTGTGTTTTGTTAATCAATTTGGCCAATCTCTGTCTTTTACTTGTATTCTCTTTCCCCTCTCCTTCTGGGACACTAATGCTAAAAATGCTGGATCTTGGGTGCCTGGGAGGCTCAGTCAGTCAAATGTCAGGCTCTTGATTTCAGCTCAGGTCATGATCTCAAGGTCATGAGATCAAGCCCCGCGACGGGCTCCAGTCTCAACACAGAGTCTACTTGTCCCTCTACTTCTGCTCCTCCCACCGCTTGCCCTCCCTCTCTCTCTCTAATAAATTTTTTAAAAATAAAATAAAAAAAAGAATGCTGGATCTTTTATTATACCAAAGATCCCTGAGGCTTTTTTTTCAGTGTGTTTTCTATTATTCTATCTTCAAGTTCACTGTCTTTCCTCTGTCATATTCATTCTGTTCGTGAATCTCTCCAGTTTGCTTTGTATTTCAGTTATTGTATTTTTCAGTTCTGTCATTTCCACTTGGTTCCTTTTACATATTGTATTTCTTTGCTGAGACTTTGTTTTATCCAGTTGTTTCAAGGGCATCTGTAATTGCTTGTTGGCACATTTGTATGATGGCTGCTTTAAAATCCTTGTCAAATAATTCCAACATCCAATCCATCTCTGTTTCAAAGTCTGTTTCAGAGTTGTTTCTCAGTCAAGTTGTGATGTTCTTGCTTCTTGGCATAATGAGTGAGTTTCAGCTGTGTTCTGGTATTTTAGCTTTGTTACGAGACCCGGGTTCCATTTAAATACTCTATACCAGCACGCATCCACCCTATTTAGGTTTAGGTTCAGACTTCTGTTTGTAAGCTGCAGTTCTAATGACAGTGTAGCTTTCAGAATCTTTGTGGTGCTAATTTGAAATGCTTGGTTCCCCTGGCGCCCCTGGGACTCCCACCGGTCCCTGCTGTGTCACCCCCTGTGGTGAAAGGCAATTCCCTGGGCTCCTGCTCTCTTTCCCCTTGCAGGTTCTGCCAGGCCGGTTGGTGTCTTCAGGTGAGGGAGGGGGTTCCTTAGCCACAGGACAGAGAGCTCCTCCCTGGGTCAGGCCATGCTCCCTACAAAAGCGGCCAAGCTGCCCAGTTTCTTTGCTAGAGACGGGAGTCTCTGGACTGTGGTGACAGAGAGCTCTTCATACCAGGCCACTTATAAATTGAGTTTTAAAGATAATTAAGATCTGAAAATTGTAAGTAAAAGATTTCATTTAAGGCTCATGAATTTCTACAAAAATATTGTTTCAAGTGAGATTTCATTAAGACTGATAGCAGAACATAGGGAGAGGCATACTCCAGAGCAATCATACCAGATAGTTTATAGAAAAATGAGTACTCACTTGAATAATATTGTCAATTTTTTCCAAATCACTTATTACAAACTGCCAGGTTGCCTCTGTTTTAGGAAGACCTGCACTGATACTGCTGAAAGCAAAACCAAAGAGCAAAACATTTTGAATGAGCGTAATAATACTGGCTTGATGAATATTACAGGCAAAAGAGCAATCAAGATCTTTTTTATTTTGATCAGTGAAAAGGTAAGTGTTATCCTTGCCTTTGTGCATTCAACAGACGAATATAAACAGCAAACATACAGTACAAACCCTTGACACTTGAGGTTAACTTAAGGACTGACCTACCGGGATTAGAGAAAAACCTAATTTGGAAGGACAACTTATAAATAACCTGGTGTAATTTATTACAGTGGAATAAACACAGCACCAGATGTGTGGCAGTGCTCAGTAAATGTTTTTGAATGAATTCCGAGTTTTCTTTAAGTAGAGGTTCCATCCGACTTTTAAGTCCAATAAATAGGTAAAATTCTTAAGATAAGCACTAATCGTTTTCATGTACAGATTTTGATAGTACATATTCTTTACCATAGATTAAACACGCCCCCTTGCACACTGCTCACACTGTGACTAGGCCTGCAGTAGCTTTCTTCAGAAATATTACAGACTGGAGACCAATCTAGTCTGAACGATCATACACTTACTCATTTTGGTAAAACTGAAATTTAACATCAGGACAAAAGGCTCATACACTGACCAAGTGACTGTGGAATGGTTCTTCAAGCTTGAGGAAAAATAGTTGCTCCCTGATGGATATTGTACGGAAGCAAGAGACCCAACACTAATCTTCCCTGTGAGGAAGATGCACCTGCACACATCTCTGGTTCCCCACACCATGAAGGCATTAGTAAGGAAAACTGAGCTGGGGGTCATATTACGTAACTACAGGCTGGGTGCTTTGGGCCAACTGTGTGCAGTGAATTAGCTACATCTAAGAGAGAAGAAAAAAGTTAATAAGCATGGAAATATGTGAATGTCTATTAGGAGGAAAAACGAAAGGCCTAAGTAAAGAAAGAAACATTTCAAACTGAAGTAGGGTAGGGCTCAGAGGATGGGCGAGGCAGTGTCAGGGATCAATAAAAAAGTAACATGGTCGGGCGCCTGGGTGGCTCAGTCGTTAAGCGTCTGCCTTGGGCTCAGGTCATGATCCCAGGGCCCTGGGATCGAGCCCCGCATCAAGATCCCTGCTCAGTGGGAAGCCTGCTTCTCCCTCTCCCGTTCCCCCTGCTTGTGTTCCCTCTCTCACTATGCCTTTCTCTGTCAAATTAATAAATAAAATCTTTAAAAAAAAAAAAAAAGTAACATGGACAAGCCCTAAATATCTGTATTTTACTGCTGTGAAAATCAGGTAAGCTATTAATAAGGAATGGACTTCCAAGTTTAGTTAAATACCAAGAGGTCTAATTTATTGGAAAGATATAACACTCATTTGGAATAATACCCAAATGTAGAAATGCTCATTTGGGTGTTTACCAAACCTCCTCGGAATCTCCGTAATCTGCCCTCTATCTTACCCCAAATACTTAGTTCCTAAGGATTTAAGCAAACTGAACATAAAGCAGTTTAAAAGAAAAGATACTGAAGAACAATGATCAAGGCCATTAACATGATGATATTTATGCTGAAAGATAAACTTACCCCAAAATGAAGACATGAATGCCAGCCTCAGTTAGAAAATGACTGTTCAAAAGTAAACACAGGTAGCACTGGATGGAAGTACTTCTCAAATGTGGTTTCTAAAAAATATCATCACAGGCAAAGTGGTTAAAACTTTTTTTAGTTAAAAAATGATACTTAAAATAATATTTTATCATATTTTTAGATTCCAAAAGTTAAGTTTATCACAATTTCAGAATTAATGCTCTTTTTTAGAATTAATGAAGCTAGAATTTATCCTTCTTGCTTTGTCGGCACCTCCAGCTCTGTCTTCTATGAGTAAAATTCTTTAATATGTATTTCTCCAGGTGCATTTCAGTGACAATAATTTTAAGAAAGTTCACATATTCACTAATTTACATATATACTAATATCATCACTTACTTTGTTTCTATTATCTTTATCCTCCCTCTCATCTTTTTTTTTTTTTTCCTTTTGAATAGTTCAGCATATATTTGTTGGATTGCTCTTAATTCTCCATGGCATGTTCATTTTTTTATTTGGGTGTGGTTGACAATAATAGTTCAACATATTTCATATAGCACAGATTAATAACATGAGTTACTAATACAGGTGTACTAGTTATATATTAATTTCACGTGAATTAATTTCAAATGAAAATTAATTATATATTGGTATCATTTGGAGGAAAAGAATGGATAAAAATAGACCCAACTAAAGATACTCTATGCCATCATAACAAGCAATATATAATAATTTCTCTTGGTGATTTAGGAACATACTTATCTTAGAATTTCTCAGTTTTGATACTTTTGCCTGCCTCTCTCACACTGTCAAAACCTTTACAGTTTCAGAAAGTACCCTAAACACTAAGAATCTGTGCTTCATTTATTCTACACTAAAGAGATGAATAATATCCAGACATTGTCATCAAAGACTAGACAATTCATTGATTAGATGAAAATTCAAAGAACAAAATAAGGTAAGTGAAATAATACATTTACAATGACATGAAGAGCACCTGATGTGAGTAGAGTTAAAAGACCTGTTTCTATTTACTTTCAAAATAAGAATAATCCATACGTGACCAGAGATCTGTGACATCTCAAGGTCTTTGGAGAAGAGTCATAGAACTTACTATGAAGTATCTGAGATTCAAGTGACCTTTTATGAAAAGTCCATGTACTATCTTTCTCTAATTTTTCTTACCGAAATTCTCATTACTCAATGCCAGGGTAAATCCTTAAGTACTGAAGAAGAGCTGGCTATGGCAATGGATTTCCAGCAGCCATCCATCCAGAATATTTCCTACAATACAATCCAGGGTAAGGAAATGATCCATTAAAAACACAAGTGGACAAGAAGAAAGGGAGGAAATTAATATTCATGGAGCACTTACTTTTTCATGGGCTCTCTATTAGTCACTTAATATATCTATCACATTACATCCTCACAACAATCCTATGGGGTAGGGTTAGCAGCATTTGGGTAAGGTGCCCAGGCCCTACAGCAGGTGCAAGACAGCCAGGATTTGAGACCAGGCCTGTCTGGTGACTAAGCCCAAATTGGCAAATTCCAAAATTCTATGTTGGTAAACAGTAGAAGCAACCAAATACCTGGCTTCGTATAAACTACTGACTGTTCATTTCATTTACAACAGAAAAGGTTACTTCTACAGACATGAACAGCTGTGTTTTGAAATAAATCACTGTTAATTAAAACATTATTTGAGAATTTCATAAGTAACAACTTCTATTTTTTTCTAATTCAAGGCAATGAAGAATGTGAAGATCACACACTCCCAATTTCAACTCCATTTTATTAAAGCAAAAATTAAAACCAAGATACATAAAATGTAAAGTTATTTGTGCCATCCTTTTTAAAATAGTTATGTATTTACTGACCTCCCCACAAAACTCAAAATCTGCTATGGTCTTGACATAAATATTCACTGCAATTAAATTCTGTAAATTCAATTATTTAAATTATTTCATTATCCAGATGATTGCTTTATGATATACAACATATAAATCTTTAAAAGAAAAAACTAGCATTTATTTAAGCATTAAGCAAGATTCTATGAGAGTACATTCAACAGAAATGCCTTTTTTTCAATAATAACATATGAAATCGAATCCTCCTGTTACATACGATCTGACTCATATGCATGATTTTAATTACAGCAAACCCTCCTTATTACTCTCTTCTTAGAATCATCTTCTTTGTCTATATTATCTCAGGGCTTCAAAGCCTCTTAGATTCCCTACATCCTTTTGAGTTGTATCCCAAACTCCACATTGTTCAAATAAAATTACTTACTGACCAGAGCCTGAGCAATACCAAGGGTGCTGGAGGTGTTAATAAGGCCCTTACAGAGCTACCTGAGTAAGCAGCGAGGATTTCACAGCAAGTCTCCACATATGCAGGGTGTTCGATTCTCATCTGGGGTGCAGTGGACGTCCACCGCCCTGCCCAACCACCCCTGGCGGGCACCCGTCAAGAAAGACTAAGCCTGTACCCTGAATGCTCCTGCCCAGCATGGTGGAATGCAGCAGGAGCCCATCCAAAGCTGCAAGCAAAATGACGATCATGGAGGCCAGTGTGGGCGCAAAGGGAACTTTTACAGCTTTGCCACCCACAAAAGAACTGATACGGTCTCCTGGGTTAACAGTGAAGAATCCAGTTTTTATAGCAGCTTTGGAAGCATTCAACCTGCCACTTGCTAGTTCCGTGGACCAGTAATTTTACCAGAAATATATGTGTGGGGCTGCGCGTGCACGTGTGTGGGTCAAAACTCAGTGCAGGTCAAAGAAACCTGAGAAGGTAAAATACTCTTTTCTCTTTAGCCAGGGCTCAAAGTTAACAATTACTATAATTAATTAGTATTAATGATGGTAACATTATGGTAAGTATTGTTTACCTGGTGCTTTCAGGTTTACCAAAGTATTTCCTACACATGATCTCATTCAATCCTGACAATCTCTTCCTGTGAAAGATATTACTCTTATTTTAGGGTGAAGAAATTGAGGTTCTGAGAGGTTAGGTGACTTGCTTCAGGTAAATGTCATACGTGTGGCCATGAAAATTGACCTCACAACCAAGGTGGGCAGAGGGAGGAGGGAAGCCAGAAACAGATGAGTAGCCCCTTCCTATAGGAAGTAACCGACTCACCCCGTGTGAATAAGAAAAATCCACTGCTCTACTGACACTTTAAAAACAGGTCTTTCAAATTTCTTGTGTGAAACAGAACTCAAGCTCTTTCACATCCATTATCTCATTTGATTTTCACAAAATACCTGATAGAGGGAAGTGGCTGAAACCAGGTTAATTACTTTCTGAGAAGACAAATCTAGGGATGAAATAAATCACCCACTTCCTTTTATATCATATTTTTGGAGAACCAGGAAAACAGTGTTTAATTTTTTTTTAAGATTTTATTTATTTATTTGACAGAGAGAGAGAGAGATACAAATAGGCCAACTGTTTAATCCTGGCATACTAATTGTGTGTGATCATGAAATGCGCTCAGTCAGCATCTTTGGTTTGTCCTTCAGTCATCTGGGGGCCTGGACCCAGGATCAAAAAAGGACTGAATCTCGGTGGTCTTGTGCTCAAGTGGTTCACAAAGTTTAAGCAGGGATTTTTTTTTTTTTTTTTTTCGATCTTGTGGTTGGGTGTCACCGCAGGATGGTTGTTGACCTTATGGCAACACCTCTACGCTAGCAGGATGTCACCGGCCCGGGGTAAGACATCGGGAAGAGCTGACAAATCAACACAGCTAGGCAGCTCCCAGAGCTGTAATTCTGGAGTGACTTGTGAAAATAATTGTACACATCTTGCACTCCATACCAACACTATAGTCCTTCCCGGCGAGGAAATATAATCTAACACACTGCTGTTTTGTCTTGTTTTATTCTGCTTAATTATTTACTCGCCCAGTCACACGTTTGAAGTCAATTTTAAAAGGTTTAGCAGAGAGGAAGGGTTTTAAGTCTCGGTTAATTTGGTAAACACATTCATCTGTTCACACACAAAAAAACAAAAAATGAGGGAAGACCAATGCCGCATGCTCATGTGACTATAAAGAATGGAAGACAGTGGGGTGCCTGGGTGACTCAGTCATTAAGCGTCTGCCTTCTGCTCAAGTCATGATCCCAGGGTCCTGGGATCGAGTCCCGCGTCAGGCTCCTTGCTCCGCGGGGAGTCTGCTTCTCCCTCTCCCTCTGTTTCCCCCCACACACTTGTGCTCTCTTTCTCTCTCTGTCTCAAATTTTTAAAAAAGTCTTCAAAAAAAAAAAAAAGAATGGAAGACAGCATTGTTGCCCTGTACTCATGTAACAAATATTTATTGAGTACTTACTATGTGCTAGGTATTTATCTCTGACCTTGGGATACATCGATGAATGCCGAGGACAAACTACCTTGATTTTAGAGGGAAAGACAGACCACTTAAAATATAGGTAAACTAGTTAATTATATGTTTCATTAGGGAGAGATAAGTGATGTAAGGAAAAAGGAAACACAGAATAGGGCATGAAGGACGTGGCTGCGATTTGGAGTAGGTTGTCAGGGTCGAGTTCAGTGAGAATAAAATCAGATCAAAGATGGACAGGCAGCAAGGGAATGCGCCCCAAGGATACCTGAGTAAAGAGCATCTGAAGCAGAGGGAAGAGCTAGAGCAAAGGCACCAAGGCAGCAAGCATGCCTATGAGTGTGAGGTTCGGAAAAGAGGCCGAGGGAGTGAGCAAGAGAAAGTAGTCGGCGATGAGAGCAGGAAGGTACACAGGGAGGCATGGGTCAGACTGGGCCCTTGCGGTCACTGCACACGTCTACAGCTTGAAATCACTGCAGCACTTTGTCACAGCAGACAGCTGATACCATCTGAAGGACCTTGTTAAGAATCTGTCTTGGCTCTTGTGTTAAGGACAGGCTGGGCAGGGCGGGGCCAGGAGGGCAAGGCTGGAAGCAGGGGTGCAGGTGACTCATGGCGGTGGCTGCCACGTGGGGTTGGCAGTGGAGACTAGGACACGTGGTTGGAGTCTGGAAACACCGTTATGACGGAACCAACAGGATTTCCTGACAGACCGGATGTGGGGCATCTGAGAAAGAAATACTCCCAAGTCTTTGTCCCTGAGCACATGAGAAATGGAGCGGCCACCAACTGAAATGAGATAGGCTGTGGGTGGAGTTGATACTTTGAAGGGAGGGGGCAGATAAGGAGTTTTTATTCTGGACGTGTGGAGTTTGGGACATCAAGTACATATCTACATGAAAATGTCAAATAGGCAGTCAGACGTTAGAATCTTGAGTTCAGGAAAGTGCTTTGAGCCTGAAATCCACATCGGATTCATGACACTGGTTGAGATCACCAAGGAAAAGGTAGAGAAAAGGACCAAACCTGAGCCAAGGCATTTCAATATTAACTAGTCAGAGAGACAAAAAAAGGACCAGCAAAGAAAAACTCAAAGGGAAGACCAGAGAAAAGGGGAAAAATGAAGAGAGTGTGATGTTCTAGACATCAATGAAAATTATATCCAGGAAAAGAAATGATGATCACATCAAAGGTGCTGACAGGTCAAAGACGACACAGATTGAGCCCTGAAGGGGGTTTAGCAACATGGGGGTCCTGGGGGACTCTGACAAGAGCATTTTCAAGGGAGTGATGGAGACAGAAGCCTGCCCGAAATGGGCTGAGGAGAAAGTGGGAGGAAAGGATTTATAAAATGTTCGTGCAGGCAACATTTTGCAGAATACTGCTCCAAAAGGGAGAAAAAGGGCGGTAAAAGGTAATAGAAGGTGGGGGGAAATAACAGCATGTCTATATGCTGAGGAAAACCTTGAGGATGTTAGAAGGAGAAGGGACCATTGCCAGAGTGAGGTTCTTGAATAGGCAAGTGAGGAGGAGAATGGGATTTCATGCACAAGTGGGCTGGTGGCTGGGTCATCCACTGTCATGGAAGGAAGGCTATGGGTCAGGGTAGGTGCAATGTCTGGGTGGTAGAGAGCTGCCGTGGTGTATGTGCTCAACTGTTGCTTCGGTTTTCTCAGTGAATTAGGACAAAAAGTCATCGGCAGAGAGTGAGGGCAGGGAGGGAGCATTAGGGGTTGAGGACAGAGGAAAATGTATGAAATAGCCATTGAGGTAAGTAGGAGAATGACAAATGTAAGTACAGCATGGGACCCATGCCCATTGGAAGTCCATGGTCGTGAATGGTCAGAAAGGAAGATTAGTCGGCACGTGTGTGTTTTCTCCAGCCACATTAAACTGTGAGGAAGAGGCAGGCCCGGCATAGGTGGAGAACTGTATTTAATCGGGGTCGTGTATGTCAACAAGCACAAGCAAGAGACAGGCAAGGGACTTTCGAGTCTATGTAAAGGAGTATATTACAGATACATCCAGGAAACCTAATTTTCTGTTTTTATTACAAAACTTCATGGAGGAAGTGTTCCTGGAATCACCTCATAAAGCATAAATAGATGTTAGATGTAAGGGAAGAGAGAGAGACAACATTCAAGGTGGAGGAAAGAGCCCAAGCAAGGACATATGCAAACAAGTGCAGTGTGTACTCAGAGGAAAGAGTGTCATTGGCTAACAGTGTGAAAGCTGCGGTGGGTACAAGTGGACAAAAGAGTCGTGGGTGTACGAAGCAGGGACTGCAAACATAGTCCCTACAGAGCCGGGGGTAAGACTGTCAGCCTCTGTCTTGCATTCCCAGTCACAACTACTCAACCCTCGTATGAGAGTGGGAAACAGCCATAGACAATGCATGAATGAATGCATTCGGAGCAGACAGTCGGAATTTGACCCACGGGCTATAGTTCACAGACCTCTGACTCCTGGGGGAATCTCTTAGTCAGTCCCAACTGGAAAAGAGTTGAGAAAGTGATACGTTTAAATGTCTCAAATTGTCCTGTTATTAAGGGTACCAGCATTTTTTTCAGTAATCGCTTTTAAGCTGTTTTCAATTGACACTAATATTATGAAATTTTCAAATACAAAATTGCATTAAACACAATCTGTGCTCAGTATTAAAGCTAAAAAAAAACCCCAATACAGACTATGTTACCATGGGTACTACTTTGACTTTTAAAAATTAATTCATATAAGATCTAAAGTTGGTATTCAATTCTTTCATAAGGCCACACAACTTGTTAACAAGGCCTATAAATCTCCCAATTTATCAAAACAACAAAAATAAATGATTAAGTAAGATGTTTCTTCTTTTAAAAATACTATTTCACATAAGGTTTACAAAGTATGTATTTTTAATATATATATATATTTTTTTAAATAAAAACAGTATTTAGTTTTGGCGAATAGTTAAGACAAATTGCTTGATTATATTGAAATGTTTCTAAAGCAAGTCATAACCATTTAAATGTCTATGCTACCAGCGTGGTTCCCTGGTGGCTCAGTGGGTTAAGCATCCAACTCTGGATTTTGGCTCAGGTCATGATTTGGCTCAGGGTCATTAGGTCAAGGCCCACATCGGGCTCCATGCTGGGCCTGGAGCCTGCTTAAGATTCTCTCTCTCCCTCTCCCTCTGTTTCTCCCCCACTCGCGTGCATATGAGTGTGTGTCCTCTCTCTCTCTCTCAAATAAATAAATCTTTTTTAAAAATGTCTATACTACCAAAGACCAAGGCAATAATAAAATTTGGATACTTATGATGACTGCTCAAAAAGCATTAATTAAATCGATGGTATTATAAAAAATAGAGAAACACTTCAGGTAGTTTATCATCTAAGAAAGACAATGATGTATACATGTAGCTGGAGGGCACATATACTCTGATCATAGTTCCATGTAGCAATATATTCATGTGCTTTTTTTAATCATTTGGTGCAAAGGTTCTTGAAAAATGTGTTGCCTAAGTGTTTCTGAAAAATGCTAGCTAGTATAATTCTCTAGGGCAGGTACAATGGACAGCTTGCCCAGAATAGCACAGCTCTAATATTGAACCTAGTGTCTAGGAATAGTTAACGAAATCTGCTCCTCTAGCCCAGTTTCCAAAAGTACTGCATTCAGAACACTTGGGAAAGGTGAAGAAATTCTCCCAAATCAGAGCACAAAAGGACAAAAAGTTGGAAATTATGAGACAGTGCTAGAAATTCCAACATAGGATTGAAATGGAACTCCAGAAAGAGCAAAGAGAATGGAGAGGAGGAAATAATTACAAAATGATTTTTTAACAATGCTATAGAGTTGGAAAAAGACACCAGCTTTCACTTTGAAGAGGCATAAAAAGTACTGATGAAAAACGTGGTATTTTTTAACCTAAATTCTCTAATTCCGGGATAAAGAACACCATGCTAATAGTATTCGTGGAGTACAACCAAGTTACTTAAAAACAAATATCAGAATGAATCCGATCATGTGGTACTTAGAAGACAACAGAACTAATCTTCAAAGTTTAAGGGAAAATGAATTTGAACCTAGAAAGATATTGGTATTTAAGAAAGAGAGCAAAAAATATTTTTTCATACCAGACTTTCGAAAGTGTAAGATCCACAGAATGTGAAATAATAGTGAAAATGTGAAAATGCATTTGGGGAAAATAAAAATGTCCAAAATAATAGAAAAAGATGTGGGATATAATAATATGAAGCATAAAACAAGTAACATTTATATTTGGGCTTAAATAAAGGCACTGTTCTTCTAAAGTACAAGGTCTTTTATCTGCTTCATTCATTCATTTTGCAAAAATGTGAGATCCTTGTGATTGGAAACGCTGTTTGTCTTGTCCATTACTGTACCTCCAACACATAAAAGCATACTAGCTTAATATAATAAGCGCATATTCTATGTTTGTTGGATTTGGTTTTTCATTTATTTGCAATTACATTGTTCCTCTTCTCACAACCATCAATCTCTTAGCTGCCCTTGCGTCCCCATCCAGCAGGTGTAGCAGTTAGTCACTGTAAAAACTACCCTAACTGGCACCCTAAGTTCCCTCTGCATTTCATCTTCCTGCTACTTTGATTTTGCTAAATTCAAATTACAAGCTACAAAGTACTGCTGGAAAAAATATGCCATTATAACTTCTTGAGACACAACCTCCAATGTATTTTATTAAGGCTAATAATTTCTTGCTCTCTGACATTCTCCACACTTTAAAAATCAGCTTTATTGAGGTATAATTTCAGCCTTAATAAAATACACTCAGTTTAGGTATACAGCATGGGAATTTACACAACCGAAATTGGCAAATGCTAGGTATCACTGCCTTTTTTTTTTTTTAAGAACCAACTTCCTTGCCTACCACGGACTATAGCCTTACTCATTTTTGTACTTAAATTTCTCAAAAATGTTTTAAAATCTTTGTGTTTTTCTGTGTTTTAACTCTTCTTCTAAGGACACAGCACTGAAAAATAAAAAGGTAAAAATGAGTAATTCTAAAGTATCACTGACAGTGTCCTCAGTTACCGTGGAGAAAGTGAAATTTTACACAGGATGGCAAGAAAGACCTCACTAAAACGGTGACATTATATTTAAAGTAGAAACCTTGAGTCAGCAAACAGTATCTGAGGAAATGGTTTTCCTGGCAGAGGCAACAAGAAACACAAAGACCAAAAAAAAAGAGGAAGAAATATAAAGACGCTGTGGGAGAAGTGTGCCAAGAAGAGCAAGGAGGCTCATTCAGACAGATGTCCAGGAGGTAAGGGGACAGGGGGGTTAAGTAAGGGACAGTGGTGGGCAAGTATGCCATCAGGTAAGGACTTGGGTTTAACTGGAAAACTTGTTTGAAGCATGTTGAGCACAGGGAAGATGGGATTGTCTTAGACTTCAAAAGCCACACAGTGGCTGCAGCATTGAGGAAGACTCTGCGTGGGCACAGGGAGACAAGCTGGGGGGTTGCTACAATAATCCAGGGTACTGGTAACAGCGATGGAGAGAGGTGTATATCCCGATGAACTGATGTTAGGTACAAAAGAAAGAGAAGTGTCAAGGATGACTCTGAAGGCTCTGGCCTGAAAGGGGAAGAGCAGGGTTGCCATTGTTTAAAACAAAGGAGGCTCTGGGCGCCTGGGTGGCTCAGTTGGTTAAGCGACTGCCTTTGGCTCGGGTCATGATCCTGGAGTCCCGGGATCGAGTCCCGCATCAGGCTCCCTGCTCAGTGGGGAGTCTGCTTCTCCCTCTGACCCTCCTCCCTCTCATGCTCTCTGTCTCTCATTGTCTCTCTCACAAATAAATAAAATCTTAAAAAAAAAAAAAATTAAAACAAAGGAGGCTCTGAAAGGAACAGGTCTGAGAAAAAAAGTCAGGAGCTCAATTTTGAAAAGATTAAGTTTCATGATTATTAGATATTCAATTTTATTAAGATGTGTGGAGGAGAGCTGGATTTCAGCACAGATGTCCCAGAAAGAATTATGGGAATATTGATAATATACCAAATAAGCAATGAATCAGTGAAGGCAAAGGGAACCAGAGGCCTATTGGTCTTCACTGTTCAGTTCTGCACAGCATTACTAGGTATGCCCTGTGTGCGAGGCATTAGGGGCTACAAAGGGGAATAACCATAGCCCCCGTTTCTTCAGGAAATTATAGAAACCCACACATACTTTCATTATAATATTAAAAATGCTAAGACAGTTTGGGGGTCCAGCTTTTTACGCTGAGAGAAAACATCCTCGAGGATACGACAAAAAAAGACTACCTGAGAGGATGAATAAAATTAGCCAATCCAGGGAAGGAGAAAAGAACTTTCCAGGCAGAGGGAAAATAGTGGGCAAAGGCAGAGAGGCATGAAACAATAGGAAGGATGCAGGGAAACCCCAACACTGCAATTTTCCTAGCACAAGTTAGAGAAAGGGAGTGGTAGTGGTAGAGTGAAGGATGAATGGGCTAAGTCATGGGAAGCCCTGCCTGACAGGAGAATGTGCTGTTCACTGTGTTCATGAGTGCCACGGCATGATTAAATCTGCACTGGCTACAGATCACCTTGACCACTGTGCAGAGGGTGTATGTGAAGGAAGCGAGACTGAAGGTAGGAAAATAGGTAAATTATTATTACAGTCGTCAACATAAGGAACTAACCTGAGGAAGAAGTAATAGGAATTGAAAAGTAGCCACAATATTATCATAGTTATCTGGAGTAATACTGCCCAGCAAAATGGGCAGGGCTTGTTGGCAGTCTGGGAATGCTGCGTGAGGGAGGAGGAAGAGTCTAGGACGCCTAACAGGTTGTGTGCTTTGATGTCTGGGTCGTTAGGTCACTAATTGAGATTGGACACAGGCAGGGCTCGTAGGAGGGGAAGATGATTCACTCAGTGTTGCCAATGCTAAGTTTGGAAGGCTGGCTGGGATACCAAAGAAAATGTCCAGGCAGACAGATGAATATGCAAATTAAAGCTTCAGAGATGGCAGGGCTAGAGATAGAATGCATTGGCTTAAACCATGAGTTCAGAGGAGATCAAGCTCAGAGAGCATGGAAAGAGAAAACTGCAGTGAGAAAAGAGAGAACAGCCATCTTTAACCTTTCTTCAGATAATGGCTTCAGTGAAAAGATTCTAATTGCTTCAGGTTATTGGTAACAGCTAACGTGATCATACAGCAAGCAATTACAGCACTCTCATGGACTCTGATGGCGCATCTCCTTGAATGTAAGAAGCACATTTTTTCAGTGTGAATGTTTCTGAAATAGGGTTAACGTCTTATAAATGATCTCTATCCTCATCCTCGGAAAAGCTGTTATTAAAAAGATTGTGCTTCTTAAAAAACTGATGGTGTTTCACCACAGGTTCTCTGGGAAGGAGACTGACAGATTTATGGGCAGGAGGTATACTGAGAAATGTCTTTAGGATCAGTATCTGTGAGGGAGGGGTAAGAAAGCTCACTGGGCAGAGGGAGAAGTAAGGCCACTGTGCCATCACCAACTCGGCTTTGAGGAGCTCGAAAGCTGGGATGGCTCTCGGGAGCTGTACCAAGTTGGGAAAAGCCCTTAAAACACTCCCCTCCTCCCAAAACACGGGACACAGGCTGCCTCTGGAGCGTGGGTGTGACCTTGGATAAGGAGAGTTTTTCCCAGAGATGACTGTCCTCTGAGACTCTAGCAAGCGGCACTCCTGGCAGCTGTGGTAACCAACTCTCATCCCTTAAGAAGAATATGGTCACAGCATGGCATCCATTACAAGTGACATTTATGAATGAAGGAAGTGCAGCATTTTTATCTCAGTATCATTTGATCTTACTATGATCATGAAGTATTAAACATAAATCTTCTCTGGCACAACCCATTTCAAGTCAGGAAAATGGAGATGAGCACAGAACATACCTCCTATTTTTAGTAAAAGTTAGGTCATCTGAAATCCTACCCTATATGGGATAAAATAGAGAAAGAGAATTATTTCTGAAAATTAAAGAAATAATGTAAGATCGAAAAAGACATTCACTACAAAATTCCTAGGGATTTACTGAAAATTATTTGGGAATGAAAGAGTAAAATAATAATGGTTAAGTGCTAAGTTACTGAGCACTTAGAAGGACAGGCAGATTTACCATAAAATCAGTGGTGCTCTAACCCCTCGGTCTTGCATTGCCAATGGTGAGGAAGCAACAGTCCTAGCCCTGTCGACGGGGGCATCAAGAATGGGTGGCCCCAGCCTTTGGTCACCTTCTACCTTCTAGAGGTCATACTGGGTTTGCAAACAGGTACTAACTGTGGGCAGGCTGCCAACACTTCCTTCGATCTATTTGGACTCCAATGACAATTTAACCCCAGCAGACCTCATGAGGAATCTGAACCTCATCTGTGAGTCTAAGGATGTGAATACAATGCATCAGGGCCACCATGTCCCAAGTTCTCAGCCACTTAACATTCCCTCCCCGCATCTCTCACAGCAAGACCTGCCCACAGGGTAGGGACAGGGAGTCAAGAGGAAGCAGTAAGGACCTGGCCAAGCTGTGGAGGCACTGGCCTGTCCAGATCAGGTCAAGTGAAACCCAAAAGCTGGATTTCTCCGAGGCTTCCCTCCAAACAAGGAGGACTGCCTGAGCAGGCAGCTGTGGGGTAATCAGAAATGCAGTATTTCCAGTAATGTGTTATCAAGGTAAATGAATACTTCCTAAGCCATCAATAATAACAAACAAATTCCAACTCACTTTGCTATAGAAAAAAAATAAATTTTCTCTCTATTTACTCTATAAAAAATATTTAAAATCATCATCATCATCATCTAAAAGAGGACATCTGAGTCTACACAGACAAAGATTTGTAGGAAATAAAGTATATAAAGGTGAGTTAGGAAGTTTTTTTACTGATAATGATAACATTTTGTGATGTTTGTGGTATTTTTCAGTTCTTTTAGTATTTGTAATTTGTGATTGCTCTTCCCATTCTAAATAAATACCCCAAAATGTGCTGGTTGACTAATTTTGTGTTCATAATTTAGTACTCTTTTTATTAAAGAGGGCCCGGACCCTGTAAATGCTTGAGGCCCTACAAACCTGGATTCGCTCTTATTTATAATGTGCTAGACACTTCTTCCAAGCACTCAATTGATTTAATCAGGTAAATGTATGAGGTAGATGCTTTCATTCGATGAGAAAGTTGAGGACAAAGACTTCAAGGAACTTGCCAAAAGTGACTCACGGAGGACAAGACAGTGTCAAGATTTGAACGCATCTCACTCCTGAGCTCATGTTCTTTCAACTCTATGCTATACTGAAATAAGCAATTTATAGATTCTTTTGATGCACTTTGATATGCAGCCTTTCAATTATCATTCAATACTTACTAAGTCCCTTTTTTGATTAAGGGAATGTGCTAGGTGCTGGGTAATATCAGGCAGATACTATAAAGCTCCTATCCCCCACAAACCATACTGACTAATAAGGAGACCCAAAATGCTGCAACAGAAAACATAATAAAATCAAAGGTATTAATAAGTGCCACAAATAAATAAAGGAGAAATAATGAATTAAACATTCTCATCTGCCGAGTGAAAGAGTGTGAGCAATGGTGTATAAACATAAGCTAAGTCTTCCTTTTATTCATGTAACGTTGGGGAGCTAATGTTACAATATTTTAAAATTTCAACTCAAGATAGTGGATATATTTGGGATAACACATTTTTAAAGTTTCATTTCAAGACTAATTAACAGATGTTTTCTGAGTACCTATGAAGTGACTGGCATTTTGATAGGTATTTGGTGATCACATTGAGAAAAAAAATTTCATATCTGGAAAGAATAGCAGAGATCCTAGAATCTACCCTCTTTTGTAATGAGGAAGCTGAGGCCAAAAAGATATGTGGCATATGTTTCAAGAGTCACCTCTTTCAGGAAGCCTTTCCCTAAATGACCACAGTCACAGACCATTTTACCTTTTTATAAACTCCGCATAGGCTTTGTTTGGTGGCTCTTGTTCTTTGATTGGGTACTTGTTTTATACATAGTGAGGTCATGAGCTTTTTAGCTCTTTTTTTTTAATGATCAATGACACCTTTAGCATCTAAAAGCTATAGACTCTTTCCTCAGAAAAATGCACAGAAGCACATATCCAAAAATTTAAATAAAATCATCTTAAGATTAAACATTCAGTCCTCTAGAGGCCTCAGGATCCCAGGTTAAAGATCTTTCTTCTAGACTGTTGGTTTCATGAAATGATTTTTTTCTTATACATGCCCATAATACATGCATACAGTACACTTATCTGTGTATCTCCTATAGTGCTCAATATTGCAATAAATATGGTAGAAGTTTAGTAAATGTCTACTGATTTGAGTTATCCAAGAACTAAGCTGCAGCCAACTGAAGACACAGAACCAGACTCATCACTCTCTGCCTGGTTATGTCTTACACTATTTCATGATTTCTCTTAAAAACAAAACAAAACAAAACAAAAACGGGGTGGGAGGGAGGCGCATGGGCCTGGATGGCTCAGTCGGTTAGGTGGCTGCCTTCGGCTCAGATCATGATTTCAGGGTCCTGGGATCGAGCCCCATGTCAGGCTCTCTGCTCAGCAGGAAATTTGCTTTTCCCTCTCCTTCTGTCCCTCCCCCCCCCCCCCCCCAGCTCATGCTATCTTTTTCTCACTCTCTCAAAAAAAAAAAAAAAATCTTAAAAAAAAAAAAAGAAGACACAATCATTAACATTGTGGTCTCAGTTTTACAGTGGAGGTAAAATAAACATTCAAGTACAAACTCAGCATAACCACTTAGATAGGACTATATGTGCAATAAAAATTCACATTTAGGACAGGACAGCACTTGTAACCTAGACAATACTCAATAAATATCTGTAAGGTGATTGTGAGTACATGAATAAATGAATAATAAGGAATGACTAAATGCTACTGCTAGTGGAGAAGGCTTTTGGATGGGGTGGCCATTGCGGTTGGTATTGAAGAGTAAGTTGTGATAAGCACAGGGTGTTGTATGGCAGTGTTGAATGACTATACTGTACACCTGAAACTAATATTACACTGTATGTTAACTAACTGGAATTTAAATACAAACTTAAAAAAAAAGTGAACAAAATTTGAATAGGAAGGAGGATATTCCAGCTAAGATAGACCCAGCATAAGTAATACCATCTGATTAGGAGAAAACCCAAGAGCTTCCACTGAATATAAAGTATTAAAGGGGGTCAGAGGAAATTGTAGGGAAGCAAAATTTGTCACCCCAAAATGTGTCTCTTTGGCACTGGATTATTTTAAGTTGATTATTTTTAAGAAACAGAATGTTCAGGGGCGCCTGGGTAGCTCAGTTGGTTAAGCAACTGCCTTCGGCTCGGGTCATGATCCTGGAGTCCCAGGATCGAGCCCCGCATTGGGTTCCCTGCTCGGCAGGGAGTCTGCTTCTCTCTCTGACCCTCCCCCCTCTCATGCTCTCTCTATCTCATTCTCTCTCTCAAATAAATAAATAAAATCTTTGGGGAAAAAAAAAAAGAAACAGAAGGTTCGGGGAAAAACTTTGGCCTTACCCCTAACTGCCGAAAAGAATTAAGAGTACCTACCCTGGAAAGGAAGATATCAGCATGGATAACAACAGTATAATATGAACTAGGGGTGGTAGACAGGGAGGAACTTAGTAAAATCAGTGCTTCTGCATGGCCCAGCCAATATTTGTTTACTGAAAGGGCACTTGTTATGATTGAGCACTGGGTATTATATGTAAGTGATGAATCACTAAATTCTACTCCTGAAACCATTATTACACTGTATGTTAACTAGAATCTAAATAAAAATTTGAAGAAAATAAATAAATAAATAAATAAATAAAAGGTACTCCCTACCTGTTCAGTAATTCCCCCCCCCAAAAAAAAATATTTACTCTTTTTCATCTTCCTGTGAATTGTCTTCCCTCCCTTTGAAGTCCCAGACCCCTAACCTGTTCTCCTTAGCTCTGGATGGCATATACGCCTCAGTTGCCTGACTGCCGTGGGCCTCATATTCTTATGGAGCCCCCCAACATACATAGTTCAATTTGATTTTCTCCTGTTAATCTGTCTCATGTCAATTTAATTCTTAGACCAGCCACAAGAATCTTGAAAGGTAGAGGAAAGTTTTTCACCATCAAAATACATTTGAATAGTCAGGCTGGAGTAGGATTACATGTGACCTAGAAAGTGAAGCTGAGGAATCTGATTTGATTTTCTAGATTCTGAGACAGTGATGTTACCTAACAGTTGTCCTTGACAGTAATTATTAATTAAATGCAAAACTGAAGAGAAAAAAGTCACATATCATTTTTTAACATCTGCTTGTATAAACACTCAGACCAGTTATTCATCTATTAAAAAAAAAAAAAAAACTATTGCCCTAATCTGATAAATAGTCCTTCTACTTTAATAAATAAGTTTGTGATTCCTGGTAATCAACAGTCATTCTTTTTACAGGAAAGGAAAGACTTGATTTTTCAAGAGTGAGAATTTGTAATTGATTTAATACTGAGCCCATGTGTTAATTATTAGCTGGATAAGTACAAGGTTGGGTCATAATTAGTTCATATCCTATATGAAATTTTCCAGCTCCTTAGCACATATGCCTATTAGGAGCTCTCTTCTGGACCGTGGTCCTCTTTGTTACTGTTGCTTCCTTAAGTGTATTTTTTTTTTTTTATTTGCTTTATCAAGTGTTCATACTCTTTCTGTATTTTGACCTGGCTACTAAAGCTCGTCATTATTCAGTCTCTCTACAAATCCACTCACAGTATGATTGGGGTATAGCCCCCTGTAGGACTCTACCTAGGGAGCTGGCATCCATCTTGTCGGTTCAGATGAAAGAATGAACAACTAGAGGTCATATCAACCCCCATGGCATGGCCAGACCAACCAAGGAACACATAGGCTCAAGGGATAGGAATACTTACTCATCATCCAAAGTAACCCATAGGACAAGGAGTTAATCAGCACTAATGAAATCTCTCACATACAGACAAAGATATTTTTCAGATTCCAAGTCTCTTGAGATGAAACAGACCTCCAAAGGACCAGATGGAGCCGGCACCAGAAGTTAGTAAGTAGCATCTGCTAACATGACCCTCAGGGCCTCCGATCAGCAGTGTCCACCTTCTCAGGAGACCCCTGCCCCAAATTTTGCCCTTAAAAACCCTCACTTACAAGGCATCAGAGAATTTGGGATTTTTGAGCATTAGCACCCCATTTTCCTGGATGGTGCCACTCCAATAAAATAGTCTATCTTTGTTCACTGCAAGAGCTCAGTGTCCGTTTTTATTGGCTTGCTGTGCACTGAGTGGACGAACTCTCGTTTGGTTCAGTTACAGACGTTTATGGGGGAAAAGTCTGTAACTTGATAAAATTAATTTTATTTGTGGAATTCAATTATCAATATTTTCCAAGGTTAGACTCAGTAAAGAAAATCCAGAGTTAATCACCAGTAAGTAAAGTTTTCCTAGAGTTCACATTTTCTTTCAACAAATATGGATCTTAATTTAAGGAGAGGGTGAACAAAGCTGGATATTAATGTATTAATAATTTATATGGGAAGCTAATAGTTAAACTTGCCTTTGCTGCTAACTCTGAACAAACACCCAGAAAAAAACTCCACAGTTCAGAGAAAACTATTTTTGAAGGAGAAAAGGTACACTAAAAGAACAAAGTCTTGCATTAATAATCTCTATAGTAGAGTACATGCATTCAATGTATCTAATGTTGACTCTTCATGAAAAATTTTGAACAATTGTCTAGAAAAATCACTTCTCAGCAGAAACTACTTCGACATGAGCTCTAAGTCTGTGAATTAAATTGAAATCCACAGTCTGTATGGTGCCAAAAGAAAATAATGACTCTTGGCCTCAGGAACAACAAAATGGGTCACTTAAAGTCTGAGAGTTACATACAACAAATGGAGATAATAGGCTTTCTGTACTAATAACCCCTTATCAAGCCAATTAATGACTTAACTCGAGCACCCAAAGAGATTCTGTGGGTTATTATCTGAAAAAAAAGAAGGCTCTACAATAGGATAAAAAGACCATGCGGAGTAATTGCCTTAGGAAAAAAAAATGTTTTCTCACTTTCCGGTAGAAATAGCTGAAACATAAATTATATGGGAATGAGAAATATGTTAAGAATCCTGTTATTTCACTTTGATTCCCTTGGGCACCCATTATCATGCTAGAACTGAATATTTACATAAAATAAACACCATTAGCAGAAAAGAAGATGACAGAAAATTCTTTTCCCACTTAGGGCATTTCAACATCTGGGCTACCATGGGCCATTAAAGCACAATGAAACCGCCTGCCTGGCCTGCCATGTACCCTTTTATTTATTTATTTTTAAGGGAAAATGTCAGGAAATATCTGTATAGTTTGGACTCCCTTTGGCTGCTGAGCAACCTGTTTCCAGGAAAAGCAAAAGATTACTATGACTTTTAGTCCCTTTGAAAAAAAAATGTCTTCTCTTCCTTTTTAACTTCGGTTAATTAAACATGCCAACTCATACGAAAAAAAGAGAAGGAAAGAAACCATGTTCACGGTGCATCTCATGTAAGAGTTCAGAGCAAAAATCAAAAGCTGTTTTGGGGAAAGAAGAAAAATACACAAGAAGGGCAAACAGGCAGTCTCTCAGGCTCCGCTTAAGGAAGGCAACACAGGACCGCTAATAAGTCGCAGAATTTAGGTCTGTACTGGCTGAGCTGAATATCATAGATGTCAGCCCATACGAATACAAAGACAGGCTGACATGGCCACAAAATGTAAGTGGAGAAAAAGTTTTAATATAGAAGAATTTGCATTAAAGGATGCTCATTTCAGTTAAGAAATCTCCCCAAAATGTTCAATTAATACTCACTGAGGATTCCCTGGTTTGAGGCAGTTCTTGGGAGCTATGCCTAGGGTAACAAAAGAGGTGAATTACTGAACATAAATGATATTTGGTCTTTGACAGTGTAAATATCCAAGGAAGACACCCAGAAAGCTTGGGTCTAATGTACAGCATGGATGGGTCCAACAAGACTATGGAGCCCCTGAAGGAAGGCTGGTGGGAGAGGAGTTCTGTATGGAAGAAAGTGGTCATATGAAGGATACGTCCAAATACACTGGGCAAACACAGCTCTGAGTTAAAACTAACACTCAGGTTCTGAGTTTTTAATGGCACACAGGGCAGCAACTTATAAAGATAATTTCCGATCACATTTTATAAGACTTTCCTTTATAGCCAAGACATAAAGCCATCTCCATAAAGGAAGCTTTACAACAAAACTTTCCATCAAGTGTTCGACAGAAACAGAACCAACTGACAAGTCTCTGATATTCAAAGAACAACAAAAAAATAAAAATGGTAATACAATATTTATTCAGTGGAACGAAGCACATAAAACACAGGAGATAGCTCACTTCTGGACATGGTATTGGTGGCATTAGGCTTCCTGTCTTGAACACTCAGAGTCACACTCTCCCTCCAGCTATAATAAAATATTGCTATCCAGATAGAAAATCAACACATTGGCTTCCAAAGCACATGGACTCGGTAGTTTTCCTATCAGAATCCTACAGCTTTATGAAGCCACGTATTGACGGAATGGCAGTGTAAAAAGAAAATAAAACCAAAAGAAAAACAGACAAACAGCTGTTTTCCCTTACACTGAGGTATCGCTGCAAACATATAGTAGTGTAGGTTCTTACACAGTGAAAACTCTTTTTGTTCTCTACACTCTAAATGACACATGAATCATTTGTTCTGTTTTGGTTGCCATTTTCCAAACTTTATTACCAGAAAAATCATTCCCTATGTGCATGTTGCCCAAAATATCCTCCCTTCCAGGGAGAGAAGTTATATAGCTCAGACCCCATTTCTAATTTAACTGTTCATTTAATTTTCTTCAACACTTTAAAACATCAGCTGGATGCTTTGACTTGTCACAACTGGGCCATCAACTTGGTGGAGAACCCATAAGAATGGCAATCCTAGACCTTCATACCACATATTTCACAAAGAAAGGCAAAATCAACTTTGTTATTTTGGGTTATTAGTTATATGGTTATATGGGTTATTAGTACAGAAAGCCTATTATCTCCATTTGTTGTATGTAACTCTCAGACTTTAAGTGACCCATTTTGTTGTTCCTGAGGCCAAGAGTCATTATTTTCTTTTGGCACCATACAGACTGTGGATTTCAATTTAATTCACAAGACAACACATAACAACTCTGGCCATCGTCTGCCATTAATGATGTCTGTGTTTTAATATTCAGTACTTTATCCTCGAGAGCAGAAACAGGAATTTCTCATTAAAGAACAATTATGCATATTTTGTGGCCAATAGCATGCCAAGTAAAAGATATTTCTGGTAAAATAAAGAGAAACAAGAAAAAAATGGGACACTTATTTGAGAAGAGCAAAGTGTGCATAAAAGTTGGACCCCAAGAAAGTTTTCTTGTGTGAAGAAAGAAAACAAATCCTATAACTTAAGTATGACAAGCTCCATACGCATTCCAATGAATTTTACTATAATATTCACAAAGGTTCAACTATAAAATTTTTTCATGTGTCTTTATGAGATCCAGCAAACAAATTTCTAAGCAGTCAAACAAACAACCACAAAAAAAAAAAAAAAAAACTCCAGCAACTCAGAAACTGACCAAAATACGTCATAGGTGTTTAAAATAATAGAAACTTAGAAAACTGCTCATTTAATAGTTGGGGACTATAAAGTTCAGAGATGTCTAGTGACTTATATGTAGTTATTGAGAAAAACCAGGACTGGACTTTGTTTCACACACAAACTACACTGTTCCCAATACAATTGAGCAGGTTATAGTCTAAGAGGCTGTTTGACCTGGTTAAATCATGGGGAAAAAAGCAGATGCCTATTATCGTCTTAATGAGGGGGAAAAAAAGAAGATTCAAAGCTGCCAATAAAGAAATCAATGATTCTCTGAAAAAAAGTTGTCCTCAACAGCCTAAGAAATATATGCCATATAATTGTTTATGTTATTTAAAATTGTTTATGTTTATATTATTTAAAAGGAAAACTTATCTGTTTTCCTTTTTCGTAGTGTGCACCACTTCAAATATTCTGCTTCATAAAAATCCATGTGGTCTCCAGTCAATGGTAGCTTTATTTGAGAATGGGATTTTTCTTAATTGACTTTATGTCTTCGGCAGTTTGCAGCGATCTTTAGCACACTGCTATAGGAATTATAGTCACTCAACTCAATTGCTTCTTAAAAGCATATAAATAAAAAGAAAAACTATGCACTCAGACTTCCGGAAGAAATGGAAATGAGCATGACTCTTGGTTAACCAACTCTTTAAAGTGTGTTTATAAGATAAGCAGGGGGGAGACAGGGTACAAAGGAGAAACCAAAGCTTGAAATCAAACAGGGCAGACTAAACCAACATTAGTGCAAATCACAGAAATATGGACAGCATAACAAAACCTAATGTACGTGATTCTTGACCAGCTGGATCTCCTATTTTACAGGACCGGTGTGCATGGAAAGCTCGTGTTGAAACGCCGTGAGGTGGTACCTTTTATAGCACCATGGGGCACCAACACAGTCTGACTATATAGCAGTAAGTGGTCTCCATAATGCCCACGGATAACATCCAACCCTCTGATCAATGTGATACGGGGACAAAGGTCTATCATTCAACCAAACCCCCGGCTTGACCTCTAGATCTGTCAATTACTGTTTTGAGTAATAGGACGTGGCAAGAAGAATTATACACCCCATCCCACCCCCAAAATCCCACCCTAAATGTGTATATGATGAAGGATCGCCCCTGGGGCTGTGTTATGTTATATAGGCACAGCTGACCTTAATAGAGAAATTATTGAAGGGGGTGGGGAGGAGGTCGCTAAGCTAATCACACGAGGCTTTAAAAGCAGAGAATTTTTTTCTGTGTGGTGGCAGAAGCAGAAGCCAGGGAGGCTCAGATCATAAGAAGGACTACACATGCCTTTGAGGGAGCCATTGTAAGCAGCAATCCTGGTGGCCTCTGGGAGTGGTGTATGACTTCCTGATAGCCAGCAAGAAAATAAGGACCTCACTCCTACAACCACAAAGAACTAAGTTCTGCCAACAAGCTGAATGAGTTTGGCATGGATTCTTTCCAGAGCCTCCGTATAATAGCCCAGCCTGGCAGAAACCTTAATTTCTACCTTGAGACCCTGAGTAGAATATCTAATTGAGCCTGTCTGACTTCTAATCTCCAAAACTGTGATATAGTTAACGGGTGTAATTTTAAGTCACTAAGTTCGTAAAGATTTGCTATAAAGCATAGAAAACTAATATATAAGGAAATTTATTTAACTTCCAGAGCTTCTGAAAAACATAAAAGACAAATCATTAATGGTTGTAATGAGAAGACACATCATGTGCCTGGTACAGTATTTAACATGCAGTAAGAATTCAAGACGCAATTACTGTGCCTTTAAATACTTCATTTTATGACACTTCAGAGATTTCTGACACATTTTCTAAGTCAACCTTTCTGAGATCCTCTGCAAACTTGTTTGGGTAATACTTCTGCCTTTGTTCCCCTATACACGGAACAGATTTACAGGTCTGTGAAATTAAAATGAACATTTTATACGAGATAGCACGATAAAACAATCCGATGATTCTACAAAGCACATGTGAAAAGCAGTCTTGTTCATTTGTATGTGCATCCTATACTTGCTACACTTCAAGTGATCATAAAGTAACCACAACAAAAAGGATGTGCATCCTAATCAGTAAGCAAAGGTCCCAAGAGCTCTAGGTTGTGGCTCTCTACTACAATAAAGAGCACCTGAAGAATTACCGGAAACCTGCACAAATCTAGTATCAACTTTAGTGAAACATTTTAAATTTTGGCACCCAAACAGAAAGATCAAGTGCTTTGTTAATGTTCAGTTTGCTGACTTGTTGAACTGCTCCAAATAATGTGCAGTTACCGAAGTACAAATGTGTGTTGAGAGAGAAGGACAGATAGTTAATTATGCTGGAATATTTGGAATGGAGTGAGAAACCAGAGTGTTTGTTCTGAGAGAGATAAACCACATAATAAAACTGAAAAGAGAGTGAATTCATGAGGCTATTTTCAGGATGACAGGATGTTTTGTATGTTAGGCAAATGGACAAAAGTTAGGGAAAGGCAGCAAATTACAGAATGTGAGTGGAAACACATTGTGAGAAGAAATAAACACATTACCTCTTATGTGTCATAAGAGGCAGTTCTTTGAACTGCCATCTAATAGTGGCGAGCTCTGAGGACAGTGGTACCAGGAGGTTATTATCCATCCAAAGAGTGCAAGGAAGCTGTAGAAAGCTGTTGGAAGCAAAGAAAGATCATCAACACAGGAAATATGGTGAGGAGGTAAGGCGAAGTTGAGGTATTTGATTTGGGTGACCATAATTCCCAGAGCAATGTGCTAAGGGAATTGCCAAAAAATACAAAGTCAATCAAATAAAATCATATCCTGGTTCACATAAAGCTACCCTTCAACGAGAGACCATGTGAATGTGAATAGTTGGGCTGAATGTATTTGTAATTGGATGAAAAATACGTAAAGAAGGAAATTTTATCAGTCTACCCCAAATTAATCCATTCAACAAATATCAATCGCCCACTGCAATGCTCTAAGTGCTGGCTATGAAGTGAAGATACGGCGGTGATCCAGGTCAATGTCATACCTGTCCTTGTTGAGCTCACTGCTCAGTGAGGAAGACAAACCCACAGCTATTACATAATAGTGGGAATTACTAGAGGACGACACTATGAAAACACTCAAGAGAGGTGTCTAGCCTGAAAAAAACTTTCTGAAGGAAGTAACATGGAAGCTGGGACCTCCAGGGCAAGCAGACATTCCTTAAGTGAAAAGAGGATGGGAGAGTTCCAAGTGGAGGGGGCCACATATCTAAAAGCTAGAAGATAAGAAACTTGAGTTGTGTTTTCAAGAAAATGAAGACATTCCCTAAAACTAAGGCTATACTCAACATATATACTTGTCTATAAACTGGAATACTTTTACTTTGTTATTACTGGTTTTGTGTGTTTTTAAATTGGGCATTGCCAAGCTAGAAGTGGTTAGGAGCCCTCCCTGATTTTATGTATGAAGTTTGCTCTTATGTATGAAATCTACTGTTCAATCTAGATCCTGTGAATATTTTTCAATGGAAAATTCTTGCTACTCCCAAATGTTTGAAAACCCTTGTTTTTAGTAAAATGGGCAAGTTTGTGTTTCCGTTTTGTCATACATACCCACAAGATACTGTAGTATATAAATTATAAAGTCACTGAGACTATAAAACAACAAAGATATATGCAACAAAATATTTTGCTGTGAAGTCACTTAGAAAGTAAGGAAACTCTAACCAATTGAAATGACATTGAAACTACTAGATTAGAACAACAAACACAAAACTAAAATCACTCCCCATCCCTATTCTATGCTCTTTAAGCCTTGGTTATACCCTGAGAGAGAGAGAGAGAAAAAAAAAAAACTGAATTAAAATATATTTATATTTTTGTCATCAAGGAATAAAAGTGACAGCCATTAAGAATTTACTTCCTATTGCTAAACCACTCTAGATAGTATAATGATCAACTAACAAGACTTTAAAACTCTCAAGCTAGTAGATTTCCTCATAGATACAAACAGATCCTTCATTCAACACATTCGTTACAAGTAGCTACAATTTTTCTTTAATTATAAACAATTACAATGAGCTGTACAGAACTTAAACCATATCTTACCTCATATTATTATGTGCTAGTAATGATTACTGAAGTACAGAAAAAAATATACAACTGTTAGCCCTTGTATATAGAAAAATAGTTACATTTTATCAGATGTGAAATGAAAACCCACCCTGTTATGAAGATGGCCACAACAATCCTTGTCATCCCTGGGCCCTTATACAATGTCACTTTACCACTCCTCCCATCGAGAGGTGGAGTCTATTTCTCCTCCCACTAATCTGGACTGGCCCTGTCCCTAGAACTTGCTATGACTGAGAGGATGTGACAGAAACAATGAGCAATCTCCAAGGCTAGGTTCTAGGAGGCCTTGCCACTGTGTTTTCTCCATCTTGGAATGCTTCCGCTGCCATGAAAGAAAATCCAGGGAAACCTCTAATGAAGAAACTACGTGGAGAGAAAAACTCAGAGCAGAGCCAGTCCCAAGTTCCCAGACATGTGAATGAGGAGACCTTGGATAAGACCAGACAAGACCAGCAGAAAAGTTGACCAGCCAACAGACAGGATCATGAGAAATAATAAAGTGTGGTGGCTTTAAGGCACTAAGTTTGGATGTTTTGTCATATAGCAACAGATAACTGGGTCACTATATATAAATTTTTCAATCACAAGATTTAGAAAATAGGAGTTTGTAATTCCTTTTCAATATATCCCTCAGACTCTGACATGAAATCATCTAACCTTCCATAGCACTCTGAAGTACTTTTCACAAACTCCTTTTTCCCTAACATAACCTATGAGCTAGTTATTCTTACTATCCAGATTTAAAGAGGAGGAAACAAAGGCTGATTAGTTTACCCAGTTAGTAAGTGTGTCCACAAAACTGAGTCTCCCCATTAGTCTGTGACTTTCTTCAGGTAGGGCTTATCTAATGCACCTTTGTATCTCAAGCACATGCATGGTGACCAAAATAAAGAAGGGTATTTTTCAAAGGTCGGATGGATGAATGCATGGATAGATAGATGGGATGAATGGATGAATGAATCAATTGGTGCCTCCTCTGCTATTTTAAATATTTAAGAAAAATGATATACATGTAGCCCACCCCCACACCCAGCCCCTCCAAGGTCTTACTTTTCCATGCTCGTTGTTGGCTATTTTTTCACTTGAATTAGTACCTAGATATTTTATATTCTTGGTTGTCCTCTCCTAAGTCAAATTCTATTTCTCAATGTTTCTCTTAAAATTGAGAAATTGAAACTGAATGTAATATTAAGTCTATCTAAAACTATTCCTTCTAATCTCAACTCTGCATTTTAATATTCTTTGTGGATTTCAAAAGTTTATCTGAAATAAAACATCACCCTAAATAAAACAAAATAATTTCTAGGTTTTAATAGGAAAAGATTGAATCTCTTTAGAAATCTGTGGTAAAATGCAAAATGCCTTGGCTAAATTTACAATCAATAAAAGTCAGTTAGGAAAATGTACTCACTCTGTAGTAATCTACTTGAATCGAGGGACTAAATGGACTCATTAATTTTGGCTAACTTAAGAGGCTTCTTTAAATTGTGCCATTGATTCTGGTTAATTTGGATAGAATTAAAGAACTCAAATTGTTTTATTAAATTCTTTCTATACGCTTACTTTGGTCAAAAAAAATTCTCCCTAGACTATACCCTCTCCTGACAACTCTCCATTTCTCTCCAATTCAACACTGGCCAGAGCCCCTCTGTGACCCCAGTCAGCCACATCTCTATGTCCTCCTGGATCCCTGCTGCTATTTCCAACAACTTAATCTGAGCTTGTGTGTCCTTAAGGCTGAACTGTCTTAACTACAATCTTTCTCTCACTCTTTGATTCTACTCTTTGTATTCTGTATGGGTTCATTTATAACAACAACATTACTGTCACCCAAATTTTATCAAGTCTTCCTACTGCTTACTATTGTATGTCTAAATACTATGGCACTTTCAATAAATAAATACATACATACATACATACTATGACACCTTCAAAGTCCTACTTACTCAGGCACGTGCATTTCCAAATTTTCCATTTAGTTGCCAATAGCAAGTTTCTTATTTCCCTCCAGTTAGTCAATCACTTTACCACATTCTACTTATGTTCCATGCCTTCAAATATCTAAAAGAAGGATAATTTTTTACTATGATTAATAATATTAAAAGAATAATTGCTAACAAATAATCAAGTACTACTTATCAGTTACTGTTCCAAGCTATGCATATATTTTTAATTAACTTTTTTATTATGGCAACTTTATAAGGAAGGTAATGCTATTATCATCATTGTAAAGATGAGAAATCTGAGGAACGGAGAAATTACATAATTTGCCCAAAGTTACACAGCTAATACGTGGCAGCAGGTATTAGGCAGCCTGGCTTGCATCCATGTTTTTACCACCATACTACGCTCTTCTCAATTAAACCAGTGTTTACTCCTGTTTGGAAGATCCCTACCACATAGCTTTCCAGAGGCTCCTACCTTGAAAATGTAACTTGGTCTAGACAGAGCTTCTTCCACAGTAGAGAGTAAAAATACGATCTGTGTATAAACACTAGACAACAGGTTACCCTTGGGATCAGAAAGATGTGATGCAAGTAGATGTTTCAGCGAGGAGGGTAAGAAGGCTAAGAGAAACAGGTAGAAGAAGACATGTGTGCAGTCAATTCTCCCTCCAGGGGTTGATATCTTTGGGAAAGTGAGTGGCGAGTACACCTGGGGGAAGGTTTGGTCCTGCCTCTCTGCTTTGAAATTCCTAATGGATACCAATGTGACGGGTAGCCCCATTCTAGAGGCAGTGAAATGTGATAGAAAAACAAAGGTGAGGATTAGGTAGGCAGAGAAAAAGACTGAGAACACAACAAAGCCTCCTCTCTGGAAGGAAGTCAGAAATTTCTGCCTAAACCCACAAGAGAACACAGAAGATGACTGAGAAAGAGCCAGCAGTGTGCACGGGAAAGGCAGTGGGGAGGTGGCATAAAGGAAGCTGACCCCAGTGGAACAGAGATGGCTTAAAAGCATGGCCCAGGAGGGTAGACTGAGGCTCAGAGGATCTGCAGCATCTTTCCAAAGGAATTCCATTTTAAAGAAAATCTCTCTCAGCAAGGATATGCATATACCTTCCAGCATATGTGGCACTAAGTATTATCTCTATCACAGAATCAATCATTCAATGAATATTAATAAAATTAAAGTGGTTTAACCACAATTGTAAAATACATATTGAGAAAAGATAATCATACATCATGTATACTTTTTTAATGCACAAATCCATTTCTGTAAAGTGAGCTTTACTGGTAACAGTGAGGTAGACAAAGCCTAATGTCCCAAAAAGAAATGTTAACCTCAGATTAGCTTTTTCCGTAGAATATCTAAATAACCTATTGCATCAGAAAATTAAAATTTAGATAGAGAGTTAAGTAAGCTTACTTAAGTAGATGATGGAAGTGAGGTTCATGCTTACGTACATACATGACTAACCCTCGGTATATATGTATACATGGTTAACCCTCAGGGTGCTTTGACAACTTCCTAAATATTATGTGCATACAATACCAAGACAAAAATAAAGACCTTTCCCAATATCACCCACTATAAGAGAACTAGAAGAAAAAAAAAATGTTTGAAAAATTAGTATTTGATTCAACACTACCCTTCCTCCTGATAACTGAATAAACAGAGCCCTGAAAAGTAGAAGACAAACTTGTTTCTTAATACTGCTGACTGGACAAAGCAAGGACACATTTTTTTTTTTAAGGTGAGAGCATACTGAGAGTGGAAAAAAAGGATAAGAATTAAACCACAGATGCTCAAACACAGGGTGGACGGATGTGTGCTCTTACTAAGATGGGCCATGCAATCTAAGATTCCAGTCAGACTCGCTTTGCCCGAATTCTTTCATCTTAAGTTATCCCATAGAAAGATCATACCATCATCTCAACAGATGGCATCGCTTACTGAGTGCCAACTATATTCCAAGGGCAATGCCAAACACATTACAGGCTTCAGTTCATGTGCCATTTATAGAATGCCTATGAGGTAGCTATGATTGCTATCTGCATTTCATAAATGATGAAACTGAGAGCAGAGTGTAAGCAGCTAGCTGTGGTTGTGATGCAATGCTGCTAAGTGGTAGAGCCGGGCTTCAAACTGCAGTCAGTCCAGGGCGCCTGGGTGGCTCAGATGGTTAAGCATCTGCCTCCAGCTCAGGTCATGATCCCAGGGTCCTGGGATCGAGTCCCGCATCGGGCTCCCTGCTCAGCGGGGAGCCTGCTTCTCCCTCTGACCCTTGCCCCTCTCATGCTGTTTCTCTCTCGCTCTCTAAAAAATAAATAAAATCTTTAAAAAAAAAAAATTGCAGTCAGTCCAATCTCTTCAACACTGCACCAGTCTTGACATAAAAATACCTTTGGCAAAATTCACGACACATTTTTAAAAAAATAATAATAAATTCTTAATAATAGGAATAGAATAATAATTTCTTAATACAATCAAATCTTCCTTAAACTAATTCCAACTTCAAACCTACTAGCAAATCACTCTAAGTATCCCCATGGTATTCAAGAATAAGAATGGATACTCTGGTGGCTATTCTTTGGCATCTGGAAGAAATTCCTGGAATTTCTTTTTTTTTTTTTTTTTTTAAGATTTTATTTAGTTACCTGAGAGAGAGCAAGAGAGGGAGAGAAAGCACAGAGGGAGAGGGAGAAGCAGACTCCTTGCTGAACAAGGAGCCAGATGCAGAACGCGATCCCAGGACACTGGGATCATGACCTAAGCTGAAGGCAGACGCTTAACCAACTGAGCCACCCAGGCGCCCCTGGAATTTCTGATTAATAAAAACAAGGCGTAAAAATATACAATTATAACTATTCAAAAACATAAAACCAGGGGCGCCTGGGTGGCTCAGTTGGTTGGGTGACTGCCTTCGGCTCAGGTCATGATCCTGGAGTCCCTGGATCAAGTCCCGCATCGGGCTCCCTGCTCAGGCAGGGAGTCTGCTTCTCCCTCTGACCCTCCCCCCTCTCATGTACTCGCTCTCTCTCTCATTCTCGCTCTCTCAAATGAATAAATAAATCTTTAAAAAAAAAAGAAATATTTAAAAAAAAAACATAAAACCATTACTTGTAGATTCTACAATTTTTTTGATTTTATAATTATTTAACTAACAAAGTTAAGCAAATTACCTGAGACATCATATGAACTAAAATAGCAAGTTCTATGAGATAGTTTGTAACAAAATAAATGAAAAATAAAAATTAAATAACCACTTATTTTCATGTTCATCATTCTGTATCTTAGCAATATGTAGAGGAAATTATCTAATTCACATTACTGACAAAATTATACAATACTTAGGAATGAATATGATAAGGAATATACTAGAACGATATAAAAAATCAGTAACACTAGATTGAAAAGCAAAAAAGACAATAAAATGATTTGAGAAGCATATTTTATCCCTGAATGGTAACACTGTATATTACAGAGGTATAATTTTTTTCCAAATTACTTCATAAAAAATGAAATTGGAAGTATCAGGAAGTGAAATTGACACTATGATTTTTAAGTTCACGTGAAAAAGTCCACTGGTGAAAATAAGTTTGAAATAGAAAGGTAATTTAAAAAAACAAAACCAGTCTTAGTAGATGTCAAAATTTACCACAAAATGAAAATAAGTGACTGACGTATTGATAGATGTCTCTATGAAAGAATCTTTTTTTTTTCTATGAAAGAATCTTGAATCAGCAGGTAAGAGAATGGTTACTATTTAACAAAGATTCTGTGAAGCTATTGGTTAGCTGTTGAGAAAAATTATATTCTCCTCTCACTTCATATGACAAATTCCAGCTTTTAAAAAAAGACATCTAGAAAAAAGTATGTAAGTTAGCATCTAATTTCTGGATGGGCTTAAGGCAATTTTAAAAAAATTCAACAAAATAAGATTGATAGATTTAATGTATAATGAATAAAATAATAGGATAAACAGACTAAAATGTGGAACTAAAAATTTTAAATGTTCCTTATATATTAAAAGATTATAAAATTTGGTAAGAAAAAACATCTCTAAATATGAGAAACTCGAACAGATAAGTACAAAGAGTGAAAATACAGACAACAAATGAACACTTTAAGGAATTCAGTGTCTACAGTAATCAAGAATGCAAGATAAAATGAGATAAAATTTCTCACTTAACAAATTTGCAAAAAATTATATTTTATTGTATTTTTTCTGTAAAGGTAATATATTAACATGGTTGAGAAACAAAACAATATGAAAAGGTATTCATTTAGAAATCACACCCTGATTCTTTTCCCTGTCCACCCTGTATTCCCTCCACCCTCTTCTCTTTATTTAAATAACCATTTTTATTAGCTCCTGTGAATCCTTGACAGTTTTCTGATGAAATGCAAGCAAATTGAGAATATACACTTACATTCCCACATTCCATAAATAAAATTTAAAAAACGCTAGCATTTTGCAGGAGGTTGAATTTTTATGAATGAAAAGACTGTTTGCATTTTTTGTTATGCAAACTACCTATTCATAATCTTTAGCCATTGTTCTACTGCTTTTTACTTTTCCCCAACCCCATGATTTCTAAAATATATTAGAAAACTCTTGGTGTGGCGCCTGGGTGGCTCAGATAGTTAATAGTCTGCCTTCGGCTCAGGTCATGATCTCGGGGTCCTGGGATCAAACCCTCATGTCTGGCTCCCAGCTCAGCAAGGAGTCTGCTTCTCCCTCTGTGATTCCCTCTGTTTGTGCTCTGTCTCTCTCTTTCAAATTAAATAAACAAAATCTTAAAAAGAAAAGAAAAGAAAAGAAAACTCTTGGTGATTTCAGAGGTAAATACTTTTTCCCAGTTTATCATTCTTCTTTAGAATTTCTCCAGAGTAGCCGCTTTTTTGTTTTGTTGCCAAACCAAAGGATTTAATGAGTCAGATTTGTCTTTTTTTTCCTCTCTCTCTTTTAGACGTTAGAATTGAATCATAGTTAGAAATCTTTTCAGTTACATTCTTTTGGGTTTTCTAAGTATTAAGTCATCTACAATAACAGTTTCTCTTGTCTGGTTTTGTTGACTAACAACTCTGGTAAAGCATCACTAGTAGGTGTGAGAGCTATGCACCCTTATCTTTTTTGTCTTTTGGCAGAAATAACAGAAGTGCCTCTAGCATTTTGCCATTAATTATTATACTGTCTTTGGGCTGAGTTGGTGTGTGTATGTACGTGTGAATGCATAAATAGTTTGTTATGGTTACAAAATGCTTAACTCTTACTTTATTGTCTCTTAAAAAAAAAAAAAAATCCAGAATGGCTGTTGAATTTTGTCAAATGAACACTCAACATCTATAGAGATTAACATATAATTTTCCCCTTAGATCAATTAATATGATGAATTCTTTTTAATGGAGTTCATAATTTTTCATTCCTGGAATGAACTCTACTTCATCATGATATATTACTCCTTGAACGAGTTGCTGGATTCTTTCTCCTGATAATTTCCTGAAGAGTTTTGCATTGATATTCATAAATGAAATCATGGATAGTTTTCTTCTTGTGAAATTTTGACCAAGCTTAGGTGGTCAATGATATTATGACCTCATGAAAATAATTTAAAGTTTGTATTACTCTGAAAGGGGTTAAATCACCTGAAACCATCTCTTCTTAAAAAAATCACCAGATAGAATATAATATACAAATGATGAATATCATAATATCTAGATAACAACTAATATCCAGAGTATCAACTTTAAAAAGATGCATGTTAGGGCGCCTGGGTGGCTCAGTCGTTAAGCATCTGCCTTCGGCTCAGGTCATGATCCCAGGGTCCTGGGATCGAGTCCCGCATCGGGCTCCCTGCTCGGCGGGGTCCTGCTTCTCCCTCTCCCATTCCCCCTGCTTGTGTTCCTGCTCTCGCTATTTCTCTCTCTGTCAAATAAATAAATAAAATCTTAAAAAATAAATAAATAAAAATAAATAAATAAAAGATGCATGTTATAATATTTAAGGTAACACATAAGAGTAAAATAATATGAATTAACAAATTAGTAGAGGAAAAGGGGATAATAAAAAGTTGATTAACGCACACAAAAGCAAAAAAGGAAGAAAAAGCTACATAAAGAGATGGGTCATATAGAAAACCATAGTTGGATGGTAGATATAAGCACAACTATATCAGTAATTAAATTAAATGAAAACAGACTGAGATTGTCGGGTGGAATTAAAAACAAAAATGTAAAACACAGCTACATGTTGTTTACAAGAGATACAACTGTAACATACGGTCAAAGACAGGCTGAAAGTAAATGGAAGGGAAGCTATAAATTATGCAAACATTAAAGGAAATAATCTGGGGTGACTATATAATGTTGGAAAAAGCAGACAGTAAGCCAGATAACTGTATTAGAAAGACAGGAGAGCATTTCATATCCATGAAAAGGTCCATTCACCAGGGGATAGCACAATCCAAAAGATAATCCTCTAAAACCATAGCTTTAAATTTTATCAAGAAAATGAGTAGAACTACAAGAAAAATAGGCAAATTCACCATTATTATGGGTGATTTAAAAATATCCCTCTCATAAGCTCATAGAATAACAATAAAATATAAATTCAGGAAGGAGAGAGTAGGTCTGAAAAAAAAAAAAAAAACACACTTGATCTACCTAACTTGGATGCTGCATTGTACCAACAACGGCAAAATTCACACTTTTTTCAAGTTCTATCGGAACATCTGCCAAAGTTGACCATATGTTGGGTCATTAAGCAAGTCGTTACAAAATTAAAAGGACTGAAATTATTCAATGCTTATTCTCTGACAGAATTCTGGCTGCGAAATCAATAACAAGAAAGATAACTAGGGAATTCGTAATTGCTTGAAAATCAAGCAATATGTTTTTGAATAACAAATGAGTCAGAGGAGAAATCCCAAAGGAAATCAAACAATTTAAGATATGACATCATCATTAGACACAGAGGGAATACTCCATTAAGGAGTGCGATTCCAGGTAAGCAAGAGGAAGTGAAAATGGGCAAGAAGCAGGAGAAGGGGAGAGAGCCCATAGAAGGGGGTACCATGGGGCTGGCCATTTATAAGGGCACACAGCACACAAACTGCCCCATAAGTGGTCACTCCCAGGCAGAGAAAAGGTCAAGAATATGTTACTAACTCCTCCGTCATCCTGGCCAAGGATGAGCCACAGAGCCTGTTCATTCATTTCCATCTCCATGTCAGGAGGAGAGCCCAGGCAAGAAGCCCATGTGAAGTCCCTCGGAGTTCCTAAGACGTGGTGTATGCCTCTGTTCCGAACCCCTCCAGCTTTGTCCCTGGAAGATGCCGCCAAGGAACACAGCCCCTGCCTTCCAGAGCATTCCTCTCCTTTTGGAACGTGCTCTCTGAAATCTACCACCAGTAGGAACAGAGAATCTTTCTCCATTTCTTAACAGCCAATGACTTCCTGTTGGAGCTTCGTTCCCACTCAGAACAGGGTTCTTTCTTTCTTGGACTCCTGATCTGCTGGCGACTGTGGACATCTGCTGTCATGGGGTCCCTCCTGTCTTGCCATTCCTCTGTGTCACTCAGTAGGGCCTCCTGCACAAATTCTGTTGGCCTTAGCTGCTTTTGCCTACACTGACACAAGTTTGGATTTTATGGCTTTTCACTATCTCTGGGGTTTGTTATAGATTCCGTTTGTGAGTCACCCTGCAATCCTATATGATTTCCTGGAGGAAAATTACACTGGCCCCAAACTATTGCCCTATTCATCATGGCACCAGGAAGAATTGTTTTAAGACCCTTACATGTCAGCACCAGTGAGGATGCGGTGTCACCAAGGCTCACAGAAGGGTGCCGAAGGTATAAATTTATACGTATTTTCTGCAATATGTATTGAGCACCGTTAAAATATTTAAAATGTCAGACATCTTAATTCTCCTCCTAGGAAATTTTCCTTAACAAAATTGTCAGAAAACTGGACGGAGATTTATTCAAAGATACGTTCACGTAAGTATTATTTTTAATAACCACAAATTAATACAATCATAATGGATTGTGATACATTTTAAATCAGAGTATTATACTCACATTAAAAATAATATTTGCTTTACTGACATAATGTCACAGGGAAATGTCACCATCTGCTGTTAAGAAAACAAAACTACGAGGCAAATGTTCAAACTTTTTTTATATCCACTATGTAGAAAAAATAACGATGCAACGGGTTGTCTCTTAGTAATTGCATTCCTGGATCTGATATTTCCCCCACTTTACGGTTTCCTATAGTTTCACTCTTACTACGATGAACACATATTACTTTATTAATCAGAAAAATAGTAAGGAAAAAAATTAAAAACTTGATATAAATTGAGTTAAAGATGGTGACTCAAGGCCACCCATGCCGGTAGGTTGCAGTCCTGGCCAAAATAAAAAGAGGAGAAGGCTTTGAGTGAGATCCTCTACAACTTAGTCTATACCCAAATTCAGCTTTCTAAATGCATTTATTCTCAGAATCTAAAAAAGAAAACAAAGATAATGATAAATACTACAAGTGATATTCAGTTAGCATAAATGTCAACGCAGCCAAAATTTCTTGAGCACAGAGTCTAGTATGCTTCCCAACAGAGTCCCCAAAATAAAAGCTACCTTCAAAGGAACATCCTATAGAAATAGCAGCTTTCTGGATCCCTGTTACAGTAACCCCGGTGCTCATTAAGAAGCATCTTACAATTGATGGTTTGCTTTGACTATGCAAATTGTAAGAAATGTATCTTTAATCCTACCTAGCCAATATCCTTCTCAACCCTCCCTCACATCGCACAAGAACAACTATCACAGGCCTGCACAAAATGACCACATCAAAATGCCTCTGTTTTGAAGTACCCCAAAGGAAGCAATAACTAAAAATCTAGGAATCAAGGAGAATTAGAAACACAGAAAGCACATGACATTTTGCTTATGACCTCAAAAAACAACTGAGGGGAGGTTCTTGTTTAATTTTTTTGCATATTGCAAGTATGATTTCATTTAAAGAAAATTCCCCTATTTCTTATCCCGAGTTGATCATGACAGGTTTTTTTTAAATAATGTATTTATTCATTTTCATAAATCTCTCGTAGTGACAAGACAATTCAGAGCTACGCTGCTATTGTAAGAATGTCACAAGTTCTATCCCTCAATATCCAAAATGCCCTCCTGCTTCTTCTCTGAGCTCTCAGCGGTAGCAACCCTTAAGACTGTCAGTAAGTTATTTCTTGAGTTTGGGGAATTCTTAATAAAAATTCTATGAAACAGAGCAGTTTCAAGGAAGCATATGAAGCATGCTCTTCATACTTTTTCTTTCAATTTCTATTTCCTTTATTATTTTCTGATGCCGGAAATGACTGCACAAGAGATGAATTACCTTTTTCCTCCAAGGATTCTTATTGTTTCAATTTTCATAAACACCTTTACTTACTCCTTTGTTTATCCTGATCTATACACATGCTATGGAATTTTTTTCTGAAGGGATAAATGTAAATTATAACTGAAAGTAAAAACAAAATGTGTGTTTTCACTTTATCAAAAAGAAGTCAGTTCTTTGAATTTCCATTTCTGTGACTTTATTTTGTTTCATTCTTGAGCCTGAACTTGATTTCACATTGTTCTCAATATTTTTCAAAAATTTCAATGAGTCATTCAAAAAATATGATCTACATTATTCTCTAATTTCCTTACACTGGTGAAATCATTCAGAAAATGGATGGTTGGATTACATATATTGTTTGGTTTTAAGCATCTTAGTTCCTTTAAAATTAACCTAATAATATAGGAGAAAGTGAGATACAGAATTTCTTCATCTTACATGCAGAGGGTAGGCAAACCATGACCCACAGGCCAAACCTCACCCACCACCTGTTTCGTAAATAAAGTCTTAATTGGGACGGAGTCCCATCTTATCCACATCTACGGCAGGAACAAAGGCAGAGTGGAGTAGTTTCAGTAGATCATTTGGCTCATAAAGGCTAAAATACTTACCTCTGGCTCTTCTCAGAAAAAAAAAAATTGCCTACTTCTGTTATGTACAGTGTTCTCTGTCCTCAGAAAATGCCTTAAACATTTTATGACAAATAGCATTTTCTTTCATAACTAAGATATCCATGTTTAAAATTCTGAGTGTGTTTATGTATGTATAAAATTTCAACTGGTTTTCCACATCTTCCTTATTATTAATTACATTATTACATGAAAGAGTCTTTACTACCTGATATAGTTCTTAAAAACTTACTTCTATGACCTCCTGTGGGCTGGCTATGTGCTCACATTGACTTCTTTGTTTTCTGTGATAATACCAGCCTGGCACCTGATGGGATATTGCTTTAAAGAAGCCAGATGGCAGTATATAGGAATGCATTCTGTAGGAGTCAAAGGTAGGGATTAAAAGATTTACAATTATGTACTGAATAATACTCCCTTCTTTAGATTTATGATTATCTCCATGCCTGATCATGCTAGAAAAGACAGGGAGACTCATATGGAGAAAGCTTCAGAAGTCCATGGGATTTTTTTTGGATTAATCTTTTCTAAAATCTTCAGACTTCCCCAAAATTTAATTCATATCCATATTGACTATAGCTACTTCATTTTGGAAGACAAATAATCATACACCATTTAAAATAAACTATAATGTTTCATGCAATTCTCTAGTAAAATGTTTTTCATTTCCCCAAAAACAGCACAAAGCAAATGTAATGTCATCAAATCTATTTGTGGACTTGATACCAAGTTACTGACCAACTCCAAGGAAGATGCTGAAAATAAGCTACAAATATCTATTCTAAGAGTGGAGTAGCAAAGTCTCCACTCAGACACTAACAGTAAAACACAACATTATAACATCATAATTTCACAGGATATGTAATTTTGAAGGGGTTTGAATACGCCAACAGATTACACCATTAGAAAACCCTAAAGTCGGGTATTTCCTATTTTAAAAAAAGGTAGTCAAACTTATGCCCTTTTTAAAAGTTAAGCAGTATAATTCCTATTTTATAAAATAAGAAACATTTTAACCAAAATTCAGTGCGGCCCATGATATACAGGATATTTATGTTAATAATAATAACAAAATTATCTATATAATCTTATCTCTGACTCTTACTGATTTAATAAAAGTTTTGGGGCACCTGGGTGGCTCAGGCGGTTAAGCATCTGCCTTCGGCTCAGGTCACGATCCCGGGGTCCTGGGATCCAACCCCGCGTAGGGGCTCATTGCTCAGCGAGTCTGCTTCTCCCTCTCCCTCTGCAATTCCTCCTGCTTGTGCTCTCTTAGGCATTCAACATATATGCCTATATGCTGGAATCTTCCTGAATTATTTAAAATATTTATTCAAAACTTATTGTATAAAAGAACCTAGTAACTGGTTTTGATCCTTAAGAAACATGCCAACGGGGGAGGGGGGGATAGTGGAATGCAAACAACTAACTAATGCACTTCGTATTTGAATAGAAAAATAAGAAAAGGCCCATGTTAAAACATAGTGTGAGGCAATTAATTCTGAAGAGATGAAGAAGATGAGGGATTAGGAACGATTTCAGTGAGAAGGTGACATTTGAGCTGGCCTTTAAGAATGAGTAGTGTTACTCTAGCAAAATGAATGCTGCCCGCAGAGCTCAGAATTCAAGAAGGTGGGTGAGGAATGATATTTTAAGAGGATTTTGAATGTGGCTTTACTCTCGCCCTGGAACTGGTAAATAGAGCTCCATGTTGGGGATGAAGAAGCGTTAAGAGGGCGCCTGGGTGGCTCAGTCGTTAAGCGTCTGCCTTGGGCTCAGGTCATGATCCCGGGGTCCTGGGATCGAGCCCCGCATCGGGCTCCCTGCTCGGCGGAAAGCCTGCTTCTCCCTCTCCCACTCCCCCTGCTTGTGTTTCCTCTCTCACTGTGTCTCTCTCTGTCAAATAAATAAATAATCTAAAAAAAAAAAAAAAGAGAAGCATTAAGTTGCCCCACATTCTAAAGAGAGTTTTACAGCTAGGTCCAGACACCTGCTCCAGAGCTAACTTAGAGGTAGGCAAGCCCTTACTACTTTTACTCCCACCAAACCACCAACTTCACCCCAAGCACCCTTCCCAAGTCCATATACAGAAGACTAAAATACCAGGAAGGAAGAGAAAGGCAATGGTTAGAATCACCAGCCAAGAGCATGATGAGAAATGCTATGGGACTATACATAAAAGAGACTGTGCTATAGACTGAATTGTTTCTTCCAAAATTCTTATGTTGCAGCCCTAACCCCATTGTGATGGTGTTTGGAGATGAGGCTTTAGAGATGTGATTAGGGTTGAATGAGGTCATAAGGGTGGGGCCCTCATGATGGGATTAGTGTCCCTGTAAGAAGAGACACCAGAGACTTTATCCCCTCCACCCCGCCACACCATGTTAGGACACAGCAAGAAGACAGCCATCTGCAAGCCAGATATAGTCCTCACCAGAGAAGGGAATAGCTGCCACCTTGATCTTGGACTTCCCAGCCTCCAGAAGCCCAGGTATGATATTTTGTTATGGGAGCCTGAGCTGAGCAATACAGATTGGCATCGCATCTCCTGGGTAGACATCATATCAGCTCAAGAGATTGCTGATTTGCTGTTAAACCTACCTTACCAAAGGGAAAAAAAAAAATAATGCAGAAAAGCATCAGATTTTATTTCCAGTGTTTGATGCAGCAAAGCTACGGATCAAAGCTGGCTTCTTTGCAAGGGGACTCGGATAATCAGACCTGGTGGGCTATCCCACTAATGAGGGAGCTGAGAGGGTAGGAAGAGGTTAAGACTAATCACACACAGAGGGCCAGTATAGAGACCACTCTACATGTGAGGAAGAACTCACACATGTCCCACAGAAATGCCCAACTTTGGAACCCTCCTCTACAGAAGGTATCAATGGTGAGTTACTATTAGCCAGGAAGAGAAGCAACAACCAACAGAGGATGACCTCCAATCAGAAGCTAATCTGGCCCTTTTGCCCTATGTCCCCTCCCGGTCTCCACTTCCATCAGGGAAAACCAGAAGGAGGCTAGTAGGCATGAAAATGTGAACCACACCCTCTTCCCCCTACTAGTCCCGCAGGTCTAACCTGAACTGGAGGAACACATGAAGATGAGACTGGGGTCTTAAATGGACTCCACAGTTACATCATTGGAAGTAACCAGCATGCCATAGGGCCTGCTACTTTGCAGATGAATCATTGCAAATGGATTATGAGGGGAATGGTTCCAGAAACATTTCAGAGTTAGCACAAAGAATCTTATATACCATCTATTATGGAGGAAAAGGAAAGAGTCAACGACTGGTCAGAAAAGATAAATTTGTTTTGGATCGATTTAAGGCAAATTCCTATTTTCATCATTTTCTCCCATCCTCTGACAATATCTTTTCTAGTCTATTCCCTTTCAAATCCCCCTTTTAAATAACCTCTCACTTGAGGCATTACTATTATACAATATTAAGAATATCAAGAATTCTTACTAAGCTTTGTGTTGACGGAAAAGATTAAGGTTTTTGAGAAAAATGTTCAATTTCAAAGTTGGTCTTGGACACAGCTATCAATCTTAGCATGTTTTTTCTTTTTTGTCTCCACCTGTGCATCATATTTATATAACAGCCAACCCCTTAATCCTGGTTTTACTTCCCACTTCACTGGTCTCCTCCATCATCTCCTAAGAACTTCTTCGAGATTTTTCTTGGATATTTTTCCATCCTCTCTATGAAGCTCCATCAACTCTATCAGGGACACCTAAGACAGGCCCATTCCTTGGATCCTTCTCCCTCTCGGATCAGGAAACAAGCTTCCTTGATAGCCAGGACAACTGACGAATTCTGCATGAGGCATGAGAATGAAATTAGCAGACACACTAAAAGGCACAGGATGGGCACTCAGACCCATCCGATTTTCAAATAGAATGCCCTTGAGAAAAGGCTATGGCTTGTTGGCTTCCTCTGTTTACTCCGAGCTTCAAAAGGGAGGATGAATAAGAGCACCTAAGATTGTGGTTTAAAGCTGGTTGGACTCAGGACAGTCTAATCCTTCACCTATTAGCAACGTGGGCTAATGTTTCCTAGCCTAGGGAGATTGCAGGCTAGCTCTTTCAGGAAACACCTAAGAAGAGGCAACAAAAATACTTAAACAAAAGAAACTCTAACTCAGCTTTCCTGCCATTTTGCCCCAAGAATCCGTCAGGTTAAGTGACATCCTCTTAAAAACGCTGTTACAATGTGCCTTCTCCATGAATGCACAGCAGTAATTCCTGCAGATTAAGGCTGACCTAGCCAGGTCATTGGCCCCTGTGTGGCCAAATACATGTTTGGGAAAACTTATCTCGTCCCTTGGAGTTTAATTAGTACATATTTAAATGGAATTAGAAACAAAGAATGTTAGATACTCCCAAGAACTTCCAGCTGGGCATCCCTACATCATAAAGAAACTGGGTCATGAAAAAATCAAGTGACTTGCTCTAAACAGCAAGGCTATGAAGGAATTGATACGTATTCCCATTAAGATGTGAAGGTGCTACTCAGAGTTTTAGTGAACACGGGAGGCACTCATGACCCCAGCTGACAGCTCAGAGCGGAGTCTCTCCCCAGAAACGCCCTCAGTGGAAGGGAGCTGCCTAGCACAAGATCACACCTCCCTGTGGGAGCCTGGCCTCTTTCGCTGCAGTTAGAACATTCCTGAAGCTCCCTCTGGGCTGCAGAGCACTCACTATCCATGGGACCCATGGGCCAAGGCCTCTGTTGTCAACCGCATCCCTCTTCACCTACTTCCTCTGCCTACCTTACTTCTGTCATGGCTTACTTCCATCAGGTGTCCTTCCGGAGAACACGCCCCAGTACACCTCCTGCATGTGCATTTCTAGATCACAGTCTGCTTCCCAGGGAACTCAACCTACAAAAACAGTCTATTCTAGTACTTGAGAAAATCGAACATTGGGAAACACTTGGCCTACACTGACGTAGACTGTTGCAGGATTTCTTTTAATTTAACAAGGTGCACTATGAATCCCCAATGAATACCCAGAAGTTACAGAAAGTTATTTAGCCAGAGAACCCTCTTTTTATATTGAACACCTTCTGAGACTGTTTGTGCAATATGCTCTGGGAAACTTGAATGCAATTCACTCTAGCTCACATTAGACTATAATTGCTAATGTTATTCATGTCTATATGTCCTGTAATAGCAAAAGATTGGAAATAACTTAAATCTCCACAGAGGACTGCTTAAACAAATTATGATATAGCCACAGGATGGAATATTATGCATCCATAGGAAAAAAATGAGAAGGTCTTTAAGTACCAGTATGAAAAAGTATCCAAGATACATACTTTTAAGTGCAAGAAGCAAGGTTATATGTTTATGTTTCCTTGGGCATGCATAAAATATTTATAAAGGTATGAACTAGGAAATGATAGCAGCAGTTGTTTCCATAAAACGGATTTAAAAGCAATTTGGTCCCCTCTGAATTTTAAACCATGGGAATAGATTACCTTTTGAAAAAAATTAAAATATTAAAAATTAAAAGCAAAACACCACAAAGTATTAAATAGCAGATACTTAAATACTTTGTCTAATTATATATGAAGAGACCCTGGGAAAAAAAATGTATAACATTTTTTCTTAGTTCCTTAGATTATGAGCTCCTCGAAGACAGGCACTATGTCTTCCTATTCATTTATTTGTAATGCTCAAAGCCTAGCAGAATGCCTGAACCAGAGGAGGCAGTTAATAATGTGTTTTTTAATTGAATCCTATTGCTTCCACATAGCAACAGATTTAAAGCAGCCCTTTTTTCCTTTCTTTCTTTTTTTATAATAAACAAAAAAAAATTTTTAATGTAGGATCCAGGGAAACTCTATTTTTTTTTAAAGATTTATTTATTTATTTGAGAGAGCGAGAATGAGAGAGAGTACATGAGAGGGGTGAGGGTCAGAGGGAGAAGCAGGCTCCTCGCTGAGCAGGGAGCCCGATGCGGGACTCGATCCCGGGACTCCAGGATCATGACCTGAGCCGAAGGCAGTTGCTTTAACCAACTGAGCCACCCAGGCGCCCCTTTTTTCTTTCTTTTTTTTTTTTTTTTAAAGATGGATCCAGGGAAACTCTAGAAATGGAGGCAGAATAGCACATTCTTTCAATGTATCTTCTTGGCTTGGTTTTTCTGTTATTAGCCTATAGTCATCTGAAAAGTATCTGGGGCTATGCAGTCCAATACAGTAGCCACTAGCCGTATGTGGCTATTTAAATATAAATGTAAATTAATTAAAATTAAATTCAATTAAAAATTCATTTTCTCAGCTGAGCTAGCCATGTTTCGAGGGCTCAAAAGCCACAAGTGGTTTGTGGTGACTTTACTGGACACAGCAGATGGAGAGCATTCCCGCCACTGCAGAAACTTCTTCTGGACAGCAATGATGCCAGTGTCGCAGAGACTGGGGTTTTGCTCCTATCTGGACTGAAGCCCAACTTAGCCACTTACTAACAATAGGGTTTAGAGGAGATTCATCAATCTCCTTGGGCCTCAGTTTCTTCATCTGTATAATGGGGGAAATGATAGTGCCTCCCCTCACTGAGTCACTGTAAGGGTCAAGTGAGTTCATTCATGAAAACTACACAGAACAGGCCCAGACACACAGTGAACGCTCGAAGATGTTACCTCTCTGTGATTGTCACCACCGTGAATGTGACACCTCACCACGAACCACTCACAATCCGGCCGCTCCCCCCGCTGCCATAAGTCCCTCAGAAAAAGTGGCCATTAACATCCTTACCATCTAGTTCAGTGTTATTACAGTACCAGTCTACAGTGAATAAAGCTTACAAGAATTCCTTCTTCAGAAAAGACTTTGTGAAAAAAGAGAAAAATGCTGGGCGAACTAAAGATGTGTAATAGTGGTGGGGTGAATTTGCATTCTGGCGCGAGCTCTTTATTGGGTCAGATCCTGGAAACAAACATTTTCATACTTTGGACTGCAATGGTCTAGCTGGATATGATTTTAAAATTCTCACAAAGAAGGCATCTGTCATACTCCGCCATGTAGAGAGCAAAGTCTAGCACCAGCAAAACTGAAAGGGAAAGGCAGCTGGGTCAGTCAAGGTGAGGTTTTTATAGCTGGTAAATGGGAATTAAATTTCAAAGAACATAAATCATGATGAGAGGAGAGACAGAAGTGGAGAAGAACAGCCAAGGAACAATAGCAAGGGAAAGGAAAAAGAGAAGACTCATAACTTTAGCCAGCCCTTCAAAAATCAAGAAATAGTTTCCTTTTATCCCAGGGGCCAAGCCATTCCCTTGCTAACTTGTGGCTTCCAACAACAGAAAACCAGACAAACCTGGGCGCCTGGGTGGCTCAGTCGGTTAAGCGACTGCCTTCGGCTCAGGTCATGATCCTGGAGTCCCGCATCGGGCTCCCTGCTCGGCAGGGAGCCTGCTTCTCCCTCTGACCCTCCCCCCTCTCATGTGCTCTCTCTCTCTCATTCTCTCTGTCTCAAATAAATAAATAAAAATTTAAAAAAAAAATAAAAGAAAAGAAAAATTAAAAAAAAGAAAACCAGACAAACCTGAATCTACTAGTAGCCAGTTTTGGCCTCTTTAGTGCTACCGTGTGGTATATCTTCACATAATATAATAGCAATATTAAATATATATAACTTTAAACTCAAAAAATATATATGGGAAGCTATTTCAGTGACTTTCTGACCCTTCAAACATTTGCAGCTAAAGATAAATGAGCCAAAAAAACCCAAAAAAGTGCTCACGTGTGTGTTTTAAATGAATGTTCTTCTTTTGAATTCCTCAGTATTGATAAAAAACACCTATATAAAAATTATTCCTCGTCATAAAAATCAGCCAATTATCACTAACCAATTTTCCAGTACGGCCTCTACAGATAATTGTTTAACTATTAAAGTGTATGTTGTGATTTATAACGGCCACATACTGGCACCACGTGCTTGCTCTGTATCGCCGCAGAAGACATACTTTATCTGCTGTAGCATGAAATGCTGTATGACAATTTGGAATGACGCACACTTCTTATTACCTGCTGATAAAAACCTATCGGGGAAAACGACAGCTTAATTATATAGCACATCTCCTGCTGGCAAATAACTGGATTCTAACATTTCTTTTCTTTTTTTTTTTTTTTTAAAGATTTTATTTATTTATTTGACAGAGAGAGACACAGCGAGAGCAGGAACACAAGCAGGGGGAGTGGGAGAGGGAGAAGCAGGCTTCCCGCCGAGCAGGGAGCCCGACATGGGGCTCGATCCCAGGATCCTGGGACCATGACCTGAGCCGAAGGCAGACGCTTAACTACTGAGCCACCCAGGCGCCCCTGGATTCTAACATTTCTATGGCTTCTCACCAATCCCTCACAGAAGCAGAGAGGTAAGATTACCACAATCCTCAGAAGTATCACTTACAATTAAGTAAAGAAGTCTAAGGCAAAGTAGATCTTTCATATTAGATACAGATGCACTTTCAGCCACATAATCTCTCAGCGCCCTGTCCCCAGACAGTCTTGCCAGAGTTGGCTGTCGTTCCTCTAATGTTTTATTTTTTCTGGCTGATTAGGCCTTTGGTATTTCCCATTCCAAATACCCAGCTTGTTATGAGATGCATCAAGTGATTTATCCTGAACACCGGATCTCTGAATCAACACAGTGGCCACAAATTTGCTGTAGTAGTCCCAAAGGTCTTGTTTCTAAAGCATTACTTGCTGGGCTCCTTCTTGACGAGTAACCTCAACTGCTCAAGTCTCCATAGCAAAGCAGTCGTGCTTATAAAACTGGGAAGAGGCTGGGCACCTGGGTGGCTCAGTCAGTTAAGCGTCTCTCAGGTCATGATCCCAGGGTCCTGGGATCGAGTCCCTCATCGGGTGCCCTGCTCAGTGGGGAGGCTGCTTCTCCCTCAGCCCTTTACCCTAATTGTGCTCTTTCTCGTTCACGCTCTCTGTCTCTAAAATAAATAAATAAAATCTTTGGAGAAAAAAAAAACCTGCCAAGAGGCAGACTGTCTCTATTCATAAAATTTACTTGCAATCGGCAGAGTGCTTGGACTCTTGAGTTCTAGGGTGGTCCATGTGGCTGTCGGCCTTTTTTCCCCGGACTGGATGCAGAACTTCTCTATCTTTGACAGCACTGCTCGCTCTTTAATCTCCACCAGGGCTGTGTGCAATTTCCTGGGACACAGCTAACAGAATGCCTGCCGCCAGATTAGGACATTGCATCAGATGTTTTCGTTCTTTATCTCCTCTTTCCCCTGTCTCACTAGATATTCTTATTTAAATAGTAGCTACGAGGGGCGCATGGGTGGCTCAGTTGGTTGAGCGACTGCCTTCGGCTCAGGTCATGATCCTGGAGTCCTGGGATCGAGTCCCGCATCGGGCTCCCTGCTCCACAGGAAGCCTGCTTCTCCCTCTCTCACTCCCCCTGCTTGTGTTCCTGCTCTTGCTGTCTCTCTCTGCCAAATAAATAAAATCTTAAGAAATATATATATATGGGGCACCTGGGTGGCTCAGTCGTTAAGCGTCTGCCTTCGGCTCAGGTCATGATCCCAAGGTCCTGGGATCGAGTCCCACATCGGGCTCCCTGCTATGCGGGGAGCCTGCTTCTCCCTCTGACCCTCCCCCCGCCATGCTCTCTGTCTCTCATTCTCTCTGTCTCAAATAAATAAATAAAATCTTTAAAATAAATAAATAAATAAATAGTAGCTACCAAAACTACCACTATGAATATATGGTCATTCCTTTATTCTTTCTAACCTTTGCTTTTCATTTTTCTCTGCTTTTTATCAATTCTTCCATGCTCCTCAGCTTGTGTGCAAAGAAAAATGGTAATGTAGACCTCACTGAACATGTAGTGTGCCCCATTCCTTCTATGGGATTGCATATTTGTTAACAGCGTTTAAAATTCGGACCCTTTCTGTTGGGTGAATTTGGCAGAATGCCTCCAGATGGCTGTATTTTTGTAGCCTAAAATGTCACATTTCTTTTGAAGGCCCCCCCACCCCCTCAGAGGGGCTGATGGAGAGATAAAGTGACAGCTTTTTGCGCCAAAACCATCCCTACACAACAGAGGCTGTCCTATTAACTTAAATGACCAAATTACTAATGAGAAGATTTGTGACAAACACGGAATGGGAGCAAATGAAACCGAAAGGTCTTGTAGAATATATCATCCGGGATAGAAAACAGCATAGAAAATAATCTGGGTGGCTCAGTTGTTAAGCGTCTGCCTTCAGCTCAGGTCAGGATCCCAGGGTCCTGGGATCGAGTCCCGCATCGGGCTCTCTGCTCAGCGGGAAGCCTGCTTCTCCCTCTCCCACTCCCCCTGCTTGTGTTCTCTCTCTCTGTTATGAGATGCATCTCTCTGTCAAAATAATAAATAAAATCTTAAAAAAAAAAAAAGAAAAGAATCTCCATTCAGTAACAGAACACAGCCCTCTAGGCAACCACCATGAAATGTGTCACTACCACTTGCTGGGACATAGAATTTCTCTCTTTGGACTTGTGTAAACATTAGCAGTGTTGTTCACTAACTTTTCTTTTACCAGATGCCACACAGATGTCTTTACAAACTATTCATCACTAAAATGTTGCAATTTCGAAAACTATGGTTTACGCAACACTGAGACTGACGGCTCCTTGATAAAATCTGGGAGCCTCCCTAATCTTACCAAAAGCACAGCATCAACTGAAAACCTAGAGAACCCAACCCTGATCTTGGTTCTGTCTTTAGAAAGCTATGTGACCTTAGCAAGGTACTTTGTGTCTCTTAACTTCAGTTTCTTTATCTTTAAAATAAAGAAACTAGACTGGAAGATGTCCAAAGTCCTTCCCAGTGTCTACGTACAACTATTAAGGTCAGAGATAACTTATCAGCATATGTCAAATCCATCCACATTATATTAATCATCAGTGCCGTCAGATTTGACACCTGAGGGAATTCCTCGGCTTTAATCATCTTAATTTTCCAGAAGAGAAAAAAAGTGCAGAGAAACTAAATACATTGTCCAGTTTTACACAAAGAGGTAAAACTGGGGTTTACCAAGTGTCATCTTGGATTCTCAGTTTAAGTCTTAACCAGTAGTTCATTCAGTCAACAGGAAGCATAAGGCATGTGCTATACCCTGGGTCCCCTCTCCATATTAGTTTCAATTTCAAAACAGGTCTACTTATCCCAAAAATCAAGAGTTATAAAACGCTTGGGACTTACAATCTGATATGTATTGATCATAACTAAAGGGCAGTATTAGTGGAATTTGAATTGTTTTAATTTCAAACCTTAGATCTAACTTTCCTGTCCCAGCACTGGCACCATCAGCAAAATGCTGTGATTATGCCATTTACTCTACTTGTTTCCAAATAGCTACTTTCTGGGTCAGAACGACTAAAGTAAACAGGCCACCCATAACAACTCTGTGTCATCCTAACCCACTGTAGCCCAACTGACACCTCTCTACCTTGGGGGATGGGGAAGATAGAAATTTCATAATCTCCTTTACCCTGTGGCTAAGCCATCACCCTCTTGGTTTTACACTGGGATCTTCGAGATCTTTGTCCAATGTGGCTTGACGATAATAATGGTAAATATCATCATATATTTATACATGTACTGTTTCTTGGATGAATCACTTGGGAGAAGGGAAAATAATTAATCCCAGGCAGTTCCAAATTAAATGAAGAACCAGTAAGAACAACTAGCTTTTTCTTTGGAAATCTGCCCTGTAGGTTCCAGAGAAGTAAGATGGTTTGTGGAATGTCAACCCATGCTCACGAGCTAATGCCAATACTGTAAAAACTCCCTTGGGAGGGAGGAGGAAATTGTATCTCATTTCAGCAGACCAGAGTTGGACAGCCTAGGGCCAGAAGTAGAGGATGAGAAGAGGAAGAAGGTTCTAGTTGCTCTACCATGTTTCCTCCCATATTTTCCCTGAAAAGTAGCGTTAGGAGATGCTTGTTTTATTGCAGGTGTTAACCTTGACTGGCACTTTCTGATTGGGCCTGGATTGCGGGGCATTCGGAACCTGGAAAATCGGCAACATGATTGCATAAGCCCATACCCTGGACCCAACTAATTGTTCTTCTCAGCACTGGTGCAAGACAGAAGGGGCACCTAGAACAAGGGACTGGGAAAGATCCTTGAACAAGGTATTAGACTTGTGGGGGAGTCATGCAGTTGTTCAGCAGTATAGTCTCTTCAACCTGAAGGAGACCCCACACCGACACAGTTGGAGGACATAAGCTAGAGTCAAGGGTTTTGTCTCTTGGCTAATAATGCTAGCCGATGATGACCTCAACTTAAGAAAGAGAAGTTTATAGGGAAGAATATATAGTAAGGTCTCTATAAAAGAGAGACAAAACTGAAAAAAAAAAAAAAAATGTAGGCCAGATGGGAAAAGCCAAATGGAACAGATAAAACAAGAATTTAAAAAACTAAAAAATACTTGGTAGAACATAAGAAGGATTTTGGAAATCTGAATCAGGAACAAAAAATCTAAAGAAATAACTGGGTATAGTAAATATTACAAACAAACAAACAAACAAACCCACAAGTGATAAAAGTAAAGATTTAAGTAGATAGCCTGAATGTCAGAATGAATACTGCTGGAGAGTGGCAGAATGAACCAGACTGTTAGATCAGGCAGTATCCTGAAAGGCATTAGGAACTAACCATTAGATGGGGAAAAATAAAGGAAGTGTAGATGGAAGATGAGAGTAGGAATTGCAACTCTGTCTACTTGCAGTCTGAAAAAAAATAAGGTAATAAATGAAAAGATAATAACCAAGATTTTCCCAAAATTCTAAACATAAAACCTCAAAATAAAGAAGATAAGAGTAGCAAAGAGTCCATTGTCTCTCATGGTTCGTCTACCCCTCCAATTTCCCCCCCTTCATTCTTCCCCTCCTGCTACCTTCTTCTTTTTTTTTTTTTTTTTAACATATATTGCATTATTTGTTTCAGAGGTACAGATCTGAGATTCAACAGTCCTGCACAATTCACAGCACTCACCAGAGCACATACCCTCCCCAGTGTCCATCACTCAGTCACCCCATTCCTCCCACCCATGAGAGACGATGGACTCTGAAAAACAAACTGAGGGTTCTAGAGGGGAGGGGGGTGGGAGGATGGGTTAGCCTGGTGATGGGTATTGAGGAGGGCACGTTCTGCATGGAGCACTGGATGTTATGCACAAACAATGAATTATGGAACACTACATCTAAAACTAATGATGTAATGTATGGGGATTAACATAACAATAAAAAATTAAAAAAAAAAAAGAGTAGCAAAGAAAATAAATTTAAAACACATCCCACTCACAGCCAGGCATATTTTAGTGGTATCCGAAAAGATTCAAGCCATCCAAAGAAGACATACAAATGGCCAACAGACACATGAACAGACACTTAACGTCACTGATCATCAGGGAAATGCAAATCAAAATCACAGTGAGTTATCACCTCACACCTGCCCAAATGGCTAAAATCAAAAACACAAGAAACAACAAGTGTCGGCAAGGATGTGGAGAAAAAGGAACCCTCTTGCACTGCTGGTGGGAATGTAAACAGGTGCAGCCACTGTGGAAAACAGTATGGAGGTTCTTCAAAAAATTAAAACTAGAATTACCATAGGATCGAGTAATTCCAATATGAAAATACTAATTTGAAAAGACAGATGCACCCTTAATGTTTACTGCAACATTATTTACAATAGCCAAATTATGGAAGCAACCCAGTGTCCATTGATAGATGATTGGATAAAGAAGATGTGATAGGTATATAAATAGATATATAGAGATATACATGTATACAATGGAATATTACTCAGCCATAAAAATGAATGAAATCTTGCCATTTGCAACAACATGGAGGGAGCTAGAGAGTATGATGCTAAGTGAAATATGTCAGTCGGAGAAAGACAAATACCATATGATCTCACGCACACGTGGAATTTAAGAAACAAAAAAAATGAACAAAGAAAGAAGAGAAAAAAAAAACAGACTCTTAACTATAGAGAATAAACAGGTGGGTGAAATAGGAGAAGGGGATTAAGTGTACACTTATCATGATGAGCACTGAGTATTGTATAGAACTCTTGAGTCACTGTATTGTACACCTGAAACTCATAACCCTGTATATTAACTATACTGGAATGTTAAAAAGAATTCAAGCCAAAGAGAAACTTCAACCATATTCATTAGAGTGAAAGCAGACAAAGGTCAGAATGATGTCACACTTCTTGAACAACAGATGCAAGATAATGGAGCAGAGTCCCCACAATGTTGAAGAAAAAATAACTTTGTACCTAGAATTAAATATCTGGGTAAATCATTATTTACGTGTGAAGGCAAAATTAATATATTCACAGGCACACAAGACGTCAGAAAAATTCACCTTTTATGGCCCGTTTGAAGTAATTTTTGGAGAAAGCAAAAAGATATCAGAAGCAAAGATAAGTAAAGAATTTAACATTTCTGGTTGTTTAAATAAGCAAAACTTACGAAGCACTTAGAATACTGCTTGTCACATAGTAAGTACTCAGGAAAAATGAGTGGCTATTATCTTTGTTTTCAATACTCTGTTAAATAGTTGTGTGGATACTGACATACTCATCATTCTCCAAAACTGAAGGAAGTGCTTTTTAAATTTCTTTATTAAGAATGACATTTACTAGGGGCGGCTGGGTGGCTCAGTCGGTTAAGCATCTGCCTTCAGCTCAGGTCATGATCCCAGGGTCCTGGGATTCAGCCCCAATCGGGCTCCCTGCTCAGCGGGAAGTCTGCTTCTCCCTCTGCCCCTCTGCCCTGCTCGGGCTCTCTCTCACTCTCTCACTCTCTCACTCAAGTTCTCTCTATCGAATAAATAAATAAAATTATTAAAGAATGACATTCACTAGAGATTATTTACCAGATACCATTCATTCATTCACACATTTGGAAGATCCCATTTAATCTTATGAAGCTCTTATCCAAATGCTTGATAATAACTTCTCCTACATTCATCCATTAGCATTATATTGATAGATTTTCTAATATTGGACTATCCATATAATCCTCAAGTAAATCCCACTTGATTATGATAAATGTCTTCCTGGTGGGGGCGGTTGTGCCCTGCGTTTTATTGTTATGTTAGCTGATACTTTATTTAGTATTAAAAACTGCTACTAAGTTTTTGTTACTCTGTCTAGCTGTCTTGCTGAACTTGCTTATTAGTTTTCATAGCTTGTTAATTTTCATGGCTTTTACTTATAAATAATGATAATTCTACCGCCTCCCTTTTAATCTTTATGCCTCTTCTTAGTTTTTCCAATGAAATAGCACATGCTAGGTGAAGCATACAGGCTTTGGAGAGAGACTTAGCTGTGGACCCTGGGCACAAGATGTGCTTGGACCCTTGGTGCTTCTGAGTCACCTGAAAAGCAGTGAGAAAAGCACCTCAAGGAGTTTACGAGGATTCCACAAGTTGAAATGCTTGGCACGTGGCCAACAATAAATGCTAACTACTGAAATATTTACTAAATAAAGAACAAGGGATACGGGAGGGCACATGATGTAATGAGCACTGGGTATTAATATGCAACTGATGAATCACTGAACTCTACCTCTGAAACTAACAATACACCATCTGTCAATTAACTGAATTAAAAAAAAAAAAAAGAAAGAACAAGGCATACCTAATCCAATCTTGGAAGTTTAGGAAAATCTGCCCGAGAAACAATATGAAACTGAAACCTCTGGACCAGGTACATGAGTCAGAAGAAAGGGTATAGGAAAAAATACTGGATGCAATAAAGCATTCCCAAGGAGGGACGCACATGCAATGACAGAAAGCACAGCATGTTTAGAGAATGGACAGCTGTTCAGTATAAGTATACTGGATGACTCAGTTCTTCGGATACCAATATGAACTGCTCCAGTAGATAATGAGTTGCTGAAAGTAATTATGTTTGGTTCAGTTTTTTATCTGTAAGAGCACTTGGCAAAGAGCCATGCACTGAAAAAGTGCTCAATAAATATTTGCTATTTTTAGGAAGGTTTCTGGTCCATTGTAAGCCTACTTGATTCAAAACCATAGCCTGGGAACCAATACTTTATAAACTGCAGAGGCTAAAAGTAATGTGTCTTGAATTAAGAAAGGTCAAGGTTTAGAAGAGAGATACCTCAATATCAAATCTAAATCAGCCATCATAAAACCACAGGTCTGAAGTTTTAGAAGTCCTTCACAAAACAATGAGAAGAGTCCAGGGGTAAAGTCTAATGATATAAAATACAGATTCTTAAAACTCTGACATCTGGGGTTACTGCAAATTTTAAAGTGACATAATAAAGTTGTTATGTCTATGTATTTGTTTCCTTGGATTCTCAGGAGAAGGAGCACTAAATGAATTAAATATTAACAGTACTACTATTTTTACAAAATTTTTTTCATCTTTTTTGTATTTTGAAATATTTTTTTCAAAATAATTGGCAAATAGAATTAAGAAAATGAAAAAATTTCTATTAAAAAATTTTAAAGAATAGGGTGTGTCTTGTTTCTATTTCCTTTCATTTACTGAAGGATTTACTTTGCAATTTATTAAATGATCCCCTCAATAAAAACTGGCACAAAATATTAAACAGCACCCCCCTCTTTTTTTTAGTTCTAATAGGCTCATGCTGATCTAAAAAAGCTCATATGCATCATCCTAAAAATGAATGTAAGGATTCTATCAGTAGTCTGGCCCAAATTAGATCCTCCGGAAATTCTATTTCCCTTCCTGACCCTGACAATATGCTGGTATTGGTTTTCCAAGAGCTATCTGATCATTGATGATTTATTTCCGGTCAAATCTAGTCAAACTCCTTTTCTCAAAACCTTTTATCACTTGGCCCCTCAGCAATATGTGATAGATTATGGACAGCAAAAATAACATTATTAAAGATCGATTATGTGCCAGGCAAGGTGCTAGGCACACAAGGATGCTGCATTTCCCAAACTGCAGCCTTTCCAACTCCATCATTACAATTCTTGTCATTCTTGGTACCACTTTCGTCATTCACTCAAGAGGAAAGTCAATCTGAAAACAAGTCAATATAATAAAATACTGCCAATACTATTAGAGATGTACCCATCAGGAGGGGACAAAAACAAAGGAGAAATGTAGTCAATATTTCCAGGGGGCTTGAGAGGAGGTAAAGTTGGGGCTTTGCCTGGAGAACTTCACAGAGGAAGGGACTCTTTAAAGACTGGTATATTAAAAAAATAAATAAATAAAAATGAACTCATAGATACAGAAAATAGATGGGTGGTTGCCAGAGGCAGGGGGTTGAGGAATGGGTGAAATGGGTAAAAGGAGTTGAAAGGTACAAACTTCTAGTTATAAAATAAATAAGCCATGGGAATGTAATGTACAGCATGGTGACTATAGTTAATACTGTATTGCATATTTGAAAGTTTCTAAAAGAGTAAGCCTCTCTTGTATGGGGGTTTCAGGGTAGGGTAGGAAGGGACACATAATTCAGTCAGTAACTGTTACCTTTCCAAAAACTGAAAAAATCTGAACTCCAAACATATCTGACCCTAAGAGTTTTGGAAAGTATTATAAACCTAGTAGTTATAAACCTAGTAGTATGTCAGACAGTTATAGGTGTATGGAGGAGAGTTTAAACACAGTGCTGATGGGAGTGCAACAGGAAGTACATGAGTTAGGGGAAAACCTCACCACAAATGGGATACTGAACCAAGCCAATGAGGTAAAGGAGTAGGCTATATCTGAGAGAAGAGCAGTCTAAGTAGGGGAACAGCAAGTTCAAGACCCTTAGATAAGAACAGAGCAGTATGTGTGATGAGGAGAAAGGCTCTCAGTGTGACTGAAATAGTGGAAGAATAGTAGGTAAGATAATGGAGATAAAAATCACTTAGGGCCTTACTGACCTTTGCAATGGAATTTGGCTTTTACAGAGTGAGGTGAAAAGGCCAAGGAGGGTTTTGACTGGAGGAGGAGAATGACCTAATTAATGTTTTAACAGGATCACAATGTGTGGCTGATCATCTCCAAAGATGGCTGCCATCATCGGCACCATCCCTCGTTGAACAAGCATGACAAGCTACCTAGAGAGAGGAAGAGTCTATGTCCTCTCCCACTGAATCTGGGATGGCCTTCTAACTTGCTATTCCCAATAGAATGAAACAAATGTAAAGTCTGGGAATTCTATACCCAGGCCTTAAAAGGATTTGCAGCTCCCACTTCCTCTTTTATGGGAGCTGGATACTATATAAGAAGTCTGACAACCCTGAGACCATCAGGTTATGAGAAAGCCCAATCTGGCCATTTGGAAAGGCCAAGTGTAATAGAATGAAAGAACCCACCAACAGCCTGACCCAACGTCTTGAGCCATCTCAGTCCTTGGACACTGGAGTCAGCTGAGACCACAGACACTGTGGAATGGAGACAAGTCATTGCCACCGTGTCCTGTCCAAATTTCTAACTTCCAAACCTTGAACAAATAAAATGTTCTTGTTTCACACCATGAAATTTTGGAGGAGTTTATCACATAGCAATTAAAAACTGATACTAAAACTGTTAATGAGACCAGGTGGTGGGTAGACACCTGAAATGCAGCAAAGCCACTCTTTCTAGTGAAAGTTAGAAAGGCAATGATGAACTTCTTACTGGTGGCTGGAGAGAGGGCAACACATTACACTGTGGCCAAATGCCTGGCAACACTGCAATAATAGAGAAGAAAGAAAATATATCTAATGAACTTGTGGACCTGACTAAGAAGATTTCTGAGCGTGATAACTGGCTCCATTTAGCTGCCCAAGATTGATTACAGGAAGAGAAAGATGAACTAAAGTGTTCAAGTGGGATTTAGAGAAAATTGTTCAACCCAGGATTTGCCAGCTTAGAAAAGAAAACTTATTGTCATTCTTGCCTCTCCAGACAGCAGAAGATTCGCAAAGAAAGAAGCAGTCCTAGGACAAAATTCAAATCCAAGGTCTATTAGCACAATGTGCTCTCAGGTTAAAGATCAAATCAAGTGCGTGGCTGGAAGATGCCTCATCAAGAACTTAGATGAAAGTAGTGCCTCATAGACCCAGTCAGCAGGACAAAAATGCTTCGAAAAACCTTAAGGGTTTCTCCTACAGCATTCTGAAAGGGTTTCTCCTACAGCATTCTGACTTGCAGCCAAAGTAAAGAGGGGTGTGTCATGAGAGTCTTATGAGTACGTCCTTCTCTAATGGAGTGAACCTCAATAAAATTTATAGGAAGCCTTCAAGATTTAAAAGAAATTGTACTTAAAAAAAAAAAAAAAAAAAAAAAACACAAAAATCTCACCACCAGGTAAACAAAAGGAAGGACACAAAAGGTCCCTAGATCCCAAACTCAGAGCAGGAAGTGGCTTACTCAGCTGCTGCTAAGAGCTAGTTCTTATGGAAAAGAAAGAAAGACTCAAAGGAGGGGGCTTTAACTTTCCAGCCAGCCCAGATGAGGTGCCAGACATAGGAATGAAGAAACCTTCCGGAATGTTTCCTCCCCAGGGGCCTAGTAAGAGCTAAGGAGCTGAATGTAGCCCAGACTGCAGAATCATGACAAGTAACAAATTACTATTTGTTAAACCAGTGGTTTCTGGGAGTTTGTTTGTTTGTTTTGAGGGTTTGCTTGTTTGTTTTGTAGGTTTGTTTGTTTAATGCAGGCAGGGCAAATAAACAGAAGCTTTCTGGCTGCTGTGTCCCACTGAGAACAGACTGGGGGGGAGGGGCAAGTATAGCAATAGGGAGACCAATCTTGCAGTAATACCTTGAGGCATGACAAGAGTAGCTTGGATACAGGTGGCCGCAGTGAAGCAGGTGAGAAGTCAGATGTGGGATATACGCTGAAGGGACAGCTAAACGACCCGGTGGCAGATTAAAATGTGGGGGGTGAAAAAAAGAGAAGTAAGGACAACTCTGAGATGAACTACGTGATTATCTATGCAACTCGAAGAATGGAACTGCCACCAAGTAAGAGGAGGGAGACAGTGGAAGAAGCAGTTTGGGGGTTAAGCCAGGAATCCAGTGAGTCCTAGACACCTCCTCAGGAATACTAACTAGACTGTTGTATATACTAGTCTGGAGTTCAGGGGGAGGTCATGACCGGATATAGAAATCACCACTCTAGGAAGGCATTAACAGCTACAAGGCTGGAGGAGATCACCAAGGGAGTGAGTTACACAGACAAAAGACCTAGAGACTGAGCCCGCTGACTCCTCTGTTTAGAGGTTAGGGAAACGCAACCAGCAAGAGACTGAAATGAGTGATGGTATCGCAGAAGGACAAGCAGGAGAGGGGGCACTGTCTGGAAGCCAAATGAAAAACTCTGAAAAAAACTCTGCTGAAAGAGTGCACCAGAAGAGAATCAAGCCCTAACCGTGGGATCCAACATGGCGGGGCTTAGTACCTCTGACAAGGACAGTTTTAGTGGAGTAGTGGGGATGACAGCCTGCCTGGTTCAAGAGATAGTGAGAAGAGAGAAACTGGAGACAGAAAGTAGAACTGAAAATGGGGACCGAAAAACCAGGTGGTGGCTGGAGAGAAACATGAGGCCAAACAGCTGTTTGTTGTTTTTGTTGTTGTTTATGGGAGAAATTATAGTGATGGGAAAGACCCATTACAGAGAGACAAAAATTGATGATAGAAAGAATGAATTACTAAAGGCTCTGTCCTTGAGCAGATAACAGGAATGAGACTGCACGGCTGAAGGACTGCAATGGATTTCTGGCTGGGTTCCTTATCTCCAATTTGTTTTTTCTTCAATAAATCCTACCCCAGACTGATTTCCCCCAAACACTGTTTTTATGATAGCAGTCCATCATTGTTTTTGCTCTGTTGTTTCCTACCTGTTTTACACTCCTCTGCTAAGTTGTCAAACTGCTGAATGTCCTGACTCTCATTGAAGTCAATACAAATCAACCATGTGACCAACCCTGGGCTGGGCTCACACTGTCAATACTTTATTCAAAATGTGACTGTAGAGACACACATAATAAGATGAACTTACAGAGACAAATGTTATCACAGCAACAAATAAATTCATACAAGGGAAAAAATAATTCCACCTGGGCAGTATAAAGGGGCGGCAACAGTTATGAAGGTCGGATGCTTTCAGCAGGGCGCAGGAAGGATGACGAGGAGTGAGCAGGAATAGCAAGTGTGTCTAGAGCACAGAGAAGTGTGACTGGAACTGGCATGGAAGAGGAGCCCAGGCTGGGAAGGCTATCCAATCCCCCAAGCCTGGCTGGAAGCTATTCCCCCCCAACCCCGGTCTCAGTGGGAAGCCTCTGCAGCTGCCAGTTCTTTACCCCTCCCTCCCCTAGACACACACACACACACACACACACACAGAATCTCTGTTTTAAGCAAAATGAGCCCTGGCAATCTACAAACCAACCTTAGGAGGGCGGGCAATAGGCTGAACCAGATCAGAGATCTTCAAAGTAAACAACAGGCACCCCTGGGGAACCCCACAGCTTTCCAAGGGCTGTATGGATATAGAGAGTTCTAAAGGAACCAATTTCCGGATCCACTATTTCCATAGGAACCCTTTTTTATAAGTGATATGCCTGAAATGTGCCAACAGCAAGCATTTTCTGGCAAGTTCTCCTTTCCCACTTCCCCTTTCATAAATAATTACCCTTCACCCATTTTACCAAAGGAAGGCACATCTCTCTCCCATTCAGAATCTCACCATATGTCTTGCCTCCCCAGGGTGCCAAATAAAGGGGCAAATTGAAAAACTGATATTAGAGAAACTTCTTTCAGGAAAGCATTGATATCAACACTACCCATACCTACATTTATGATACACATTTCCAGTATAGTTAATTTTATGCCTCATAATTACTTATCAAAAGTTAATGAATTACTTTGGTTACCTGTGTACTAATATTTAAAATAACATAAAGGATAATTTTAACAGAATTATTTTAAAAATTAAATTTAAATGTATATACTTTTTGTTGCAGAAGAGTAAGAAGAACACGGAAGTTGGAAAAACATATTGTAAACTTTCTAACTATAAAATGTTCAATTAAAGAATAATTGAATATTTTGGAGGTCAGAGCTAACAGTGCCCAAGGGGTATTTCATTTCTTGAATTTCTATTAGAAGGCATATAAGCAAAATGCCCAGTGAGAATGAAATGATACAAGGGATTATTGAATGTATCACAGGGCTTCTTTCCTGCGCCACTGTGATAAGTAGAGCTCCCCCCGCCCCCACCAACCTTACAACCATCATATTTTCTTCTTGTAGGATCATTTTCAGTTTCAATTCCTTTATTTAACAAAATACTTTCTGTCACTCTCCTGATCCCCTCTGCAGTCTGTAAGCACTTGGAGAAACCTTAGCATCAGGAGAAGAAGCAACTATGTACTACTAGAACATGATGAGCAAATACACATTTAGACTTTTTTATCCATTTTTATATGGTCTATATACAAAATATACATTTTATACACACACACACATATATATGCATATGCATATATGTATATATGTATATTTTGGTCCTTTCGAAAATGACCCACAAGACACTACTAGAGTCACAGTGGGATAAAACACTGAAAAATATATGTATACGTATACCCTGCCTCCAGATATAAAACGACTACGAATAACACTGCTGAATTGAAATGAGACCAAAGAGCTTCTTATTTCCTACATCCGATTCCAGTACTGAGGAACTTGAAAAAAAAAAAAAAGTAAAGCAAAATAATAAAATATAATTAATAATAATTAGTAAAGGGCGCCTGGGTGGCTCAGTTTGTTAAGCATCTGCCTTCTGCTCGGGTCATGATCCCAGGATCCAGGGATCGAGCCCCACATTGGGCTCCCAGCTCAGCGGGAATCCTGCTTCTCCCTCTCCCACTCCCCCTGCTTGTGTTCCCTCTCTCACTGTCTCTCTCTCTCTGTTGAAAAATAAATAAAATCTTTAAAAAATAATAATAATAATAATTAGTAAAATTCACCATTAAATAGCTAGTAGTGAATATGCTGCAGGACTAGCTAAAACCACAAAGGTTCTTCCAACTTCCCTATGGAATTTTTCCACTCAATCCATTCAAATAGGATAGCAGCAAGCACTTAAGCATTATTCAATCTCAATAGCTTCATGTAGTAATCTGCAATCACTGTGTAAGTAAACCAAAGAGCTAATACTGAACTAAGGAAAGCAGCTGGCCTCTTGCCAACCCTCATACCATAAAGCCTCTGAAAAAGCTTCTCAAATAGTTGACTACACCACCTCGGTTGTGATATAATGGGAAAGGCTTCTGTTCTGATCTCTCCATGAACCCCAGCTTTCCACTTGGATGGATGAATGGACAGGGAGATGGATAAATTCAGCATACAGATCAATCCACATGTACCTATGCCAAGCCCTATCAGCAAAAACTGATGCAAATTAATGTTTTCATTCAGGAACCATGAAAGAAGTTTCTCCAAGGAACCAAACACATATGGACACTCATGTGAATACTAGTTGATCATAAAGCTAATCTTTAAATATATAATTAATGATTGATGTCAATCATGCAAGTACTATATAAGCAGTGTTACTTGAAAACCAACATTCTATCATTATAACACTGCGTCCATCAAAATGAAGTCGTGGTTAGTTGTCACTGCCAAATTGTGGGAAATACTTATATGGAAATATCATTCTTCCTAAATACCCGTGATCTTAAATCTGTCCGGGTTCAAATCCTCAGTTCTACCACTTAACTAGCTCTGTAACTTTGGGAAAGTTATTTATTACCCTATGCTTCAATTTTCTCAGCAGTATAATACAGTCCCTACCACCACATAACTTTATTATGATGATTTTTAAAAATACATACTTTGGGGCACCTGGGTGGCTCAGTTGGTTAAGCAACTGCCTTCGGCTCAGGTCCTGATCCTGGAGTCCTGGGATCGAGTCCTGCATCGGGCTCCCTGCTCGGCGGGGGGTCTGCTTCTCCCTCTGACCCTCCCCCCTCTCATGCTCTCTCTATCTCAGTCTCTCTCTCAAATAAATAAATAAAATCTTAAAAATAAATAAATAAATAAAAATAAAAATAAAAATACATACTTGGAACAACATCCAGTACATAATAAGAACTCAACAAGTATTAGCTATAATTCATATTATTTCCCGTAATTCAAGTTGCTGGCAGAAAGACAGAACTCTCTGTATTATCATTAACTAAACTTCAAAAGAATAGCTACCTAATGAGCAAACTTAACAGTAAACTCTAAGAGATAAATGAAGAAAAGGACAGTTTTCTAAGTTTTAAGATGTTTTTAAAACTATTTGTGATTCAAGACCCACTTAAAAACCTAACTAGAGTTGTGGACATTTTCCTAAGAAAAGTCCACTTATCCATAACATTTCAGGGCTTCAATCATAGCCTTCCTGAAATCTACTCAGAGCCAGCAAACCTGAGATGGAGAACCTCCTGGGTTCTAATTATCTAATTATCTAATCCTCTAATTATCAAACTGTTTCAATAAACTTTAAACCACTGATTTTCTTCCTCCTTCATAGAAGTTGATAAACATGTATTTCATTAACAACTAGTATGTCTTGCAATAGAGCTGCTGACATTTATAACTGAATCTCACGGGTGAAACAAAAAGCATCAAATCGTTTTCTTTAAGCCCACCAAAATCTGCAGTAAAATTCCAAATTTCAGGACTACAACTTCAAACCAGGTTCTGGAGTTCCCACTCCAGACTGCTGGAGAATAGTGAATCCAAAGTATGGGAAGGGGCGGCTGGCTGGTTCGGTCAGTAGAGCATGTGACTCTTGATCTCCGGGAAGTGACTTCGAGCCCCACATTGGGTGTAGAGCTTACTTAATAAAAAATAATATATACATTAATAGATTAATAATAAGTTAAAAAACAAAATATGGGAACACTGCTTACTAGAGCTTCAGGACCAGTGACCAACCTATCTCCTCTGTGTCACTCTGTCACAGAGCAGATGATACTGCAGGAAAGGCCATTCTGAGTATGACTAAAACTTTGAGAGGAGAAAACACAGGGAAAAGATGCAAGAATGTGACCTTAAAACACAATCATAACAAACCTTTAGAACTTCTGAGACTTCTTAACTTGATTACATAAAATTTTAAATTCTTCGTCACTTTTTAAATCTAAGAAGCCTGTTGCTTTTTTTTTCAGTCCCTTCCTTTATATCTCTATATTGTTCTTTCCTTTGTACCACCTTCCTCTGTCTACCTTGCCCACCACACTGCTTTTCAATAAAACAACAGGAGTTTAAAAATTGAATCCATATATCACCTTGCTGCTTTCAGTAGAACAGTCCCCCTCACAGCCATCCCACCGCAGGATGCCACAACCATCCAGATCTAATCTGTTCATTCAGTCAAGTCAGTAAAACCTCGTTAGGCACACTGAGAAGATGAGGATGCCTATCAGTTACAAGTAGATGTCATCACCCGTGTCATAACATTAGAAAGTAGCTTTAAAAAACATAATGGAAAACAGCTAACGACAACCACTTTACCTCCAGTTTTGAAACTTCTGACTCACCCTGTTTAAGAATCTGTTAATACGCATCGTTTAAGAATAACCTTGCTTTATGGCTACGTTGAAGCTATCAAAATCTTAAATGCACGGCATTACATAAATTAAAATGCATCGTATCCGTTCGCAAAATGCAATTTCAGTTGGAAAAAATCAACCGGATTTTCATTTAAATCCACCTTGGATAAGGGTTTTATTGCAATTAAAGTCTCCTGCATCTCTTCCAAGTTACTAAGACTGCTTTTCTAAGAGATGAGTGGCTTGTCCAGGGTTGGAAGTGAGAATATAGACCCAGGCCTGATTGCCCAGCAGTAACCATTTCTGCAAGTTCCTCTCCCTAGGAGGACAAGGGTCCTTATCCAAGAAGGGGAGGGTAACTCGATTTTGCAAACAAAGGTAGCGACAGACGCGCAGGGCCCTACACACCTTTGCGCCCACCGACAGGGAGTTTGGGAGGCGGCAGGGAAGAAGCGGGGAGCTGCGGTACCTTTCTTGAACTCTCTGAGCTCGGTTAGGTACAGAACTCGGCGCTCCGTGCTGCCAGACGGCGTCTTCTCCGAAACGGCAGCGTGGCGGGGGCAGCCAGACGCACGTCCCTCGCTCTCCGCGGGTCAGCTGCAGAGTCAGCGGAGGGGAGAGCCCGGCGCCGGGCGCTGCCTCCCGCCACTCCGCTGCCCGCAACACCGAAAGACCGCGAGCGCACGGAGGAACGGCGCGGGACCCGCAAGCGGACGAGCAAGCTGCGCACCTCTGAAAGTGGAGGATGGCGAGCAGAGGGCACGGGAGGAATAAAGGGTCAGAAGGGGAAAAACCTCTGTGCGTAGTGCAACCGAAAACTGAAGTCGCGGTCAAGTGTTCCCCGTGAGAGGGCAGGGCGGGGCGGCGCGACCCGCAGCTGGTGGCGGGAAACGGGTGGGTCCGCCCGGAGCTGGGAGAGGCCCGAGGCGTAGGCTTTCGGGGAAAATTCCATCGCCTTTTCAACCACCACCACCTCCCCCCCCAGAGCGAAGAAGCAGAACTCTACCTCCATGGAGTCCGGGCTGCAGGGCTGGGGGCGGCAAGCGGCGCTGCCGGACGGGCGCGGCCACCCGGCTCCCTTCCCTGGCGATGGGCTTCGACTGCAACGAGCGAGTCAGCCGGGGTTCCCCATGGGCGCCCTGAACCCAGGGAGTCCCAACCCCCAGCGAAAAGAAAAGTGAAAGAGAAAAGAGCAAGGAGCACAGGGCAAGATAAACATCCCCAGCGGAGGCCGGGGGAGGGGAAGGTGGCAGCAGACCCTGAACGATTGCCCCAGGTGTCCAAGTTCCCCGCCCCCTGGGCTGGGACTCTTGGCAGGTTTCTGCCACTGCCAAGTCCGGGGGCGCAGAACCTGGAGGGAGGAGGAGGTCAGGGAGCGCCGGCCCCGCCTCGCAGCAACCCCGGACAGCTGCTTTGGCCTGTGCCTGTATCTTCCGGGGGACCTGCAGGGAAAGCGCGAGAAGTCTGCGAGACCACCCCCAGCACCCACCCAGCCTGGCTGAGGGCGGGGGGCCTCCCCGGAAAAACCTGGAGACCTGGGCGCGTGGTTGCGCTTGCAAGTGGCCCAGAGGCAAGGGAAAAGTGTGTGGTAGGATCGGGCTGGGCTGGGCGGCTACTCCAGACCAACCCCTCAGCCCGCAGCGCAGGTTGGAAGAAGGAAGGCTCGGGTGAAGTCTTACTGCAGAAGACGGAATAAGACAGCTGGATGATTACTTTGTCCAAGGCAGTTAACACGGAGGGTGAACCGGCAGAAATGAGCCTGCCTGTGGATCACTTTTCCAGTCTAGTGCATACTCGAGTGTGAACACTGCACATGGCCCCATTAAATAGGACCGTGTGAAATGGTATTAGAGTATTTTACAGTTGAAAGAAGGGACTAAGTTCTTTGAAGCTGAGTGATCCTTATGCCACACAGAGTCAGCAGAAAAGTCCTTGCCCAGTTTTGAAAACACTTTGAGGAAACTTGAACACCTATGAATCACCAAAAATCCCTAATGGAAGGTGCTTCCCCAAATTTTCCAGTTATGTCACAGAAAAAATGATATGGCTCCCTGGAATTTAGTAAACATTTAACTGCCTTTTCTTTACAATTACCTATGTGTTAAAAAAAAAAATAGAAAAATATTAGAAGTGATTTAAATATTAAATATGCAGAAAATTCCACATAAAATAATTTCATATGTTTATGAAAAAGTTGATCTCTAGATAGTCACTTTCAACAAAAAAAAAGGTGATATATAAAAATGTAAAAACCATTTTTACAATTCAAAAATTTACCATGGTTGGAAATTATATTTAAAGAAATTAAACATTTTTTCTGTCCAAAACAATGTAATGTTGAATTTTCTTGTAATAATGCCAATGATCTCAAATCTAATCAGACTTTTTCATAGCAATATGCTGAAGCTCTGATTTGCAGAATGGGCATTCACTGCAGGTCTGCAGCTGGATTGGATTGTTACAAAGATAGTAGCCACAATAGGAAGACAGTATGTGTACACGTGAATATACAGATTAGGAATGGAGAAGGGGATCTGTGTCTTATCAACCTGGAAGCAGAGCTTCTTGGACTCCTGCAAAGTGAACTCCTCCCATACCTCCTTCAGCACCCTTACGGATGCTGTGTGCTATGCAGCCGGTAGCCGACACAGATGTCCAGACAGTAAGACACCTTATTGGCTACACCTAGCATCAACCAGCAGAGCCTGATATCATTGTTGCCAGAGGACACATCATCACCTCTCAAACCCTGCTGTGCTTGGGCTGCCCAGGGGCACTAGAGAAGGCTGCTCTTCACTCTTAGCCTATGGGCTCCAGCTGCCCCCCGGGACTGAGCAGCATCAATGTCTGACAGTGCACTTTGAACATGGGATCACCATGAGTTCCTGGAGAGATTTTCACAACACTCTGGGAAACTGATGGGACTTTTCTTCATAAACCTGAGTTTTAAACTACAATCTGAACACATAAGAATAATACAATTGGTCTATAAATATTGATCAAGCTTCTAATATATGTGAGTTCTGCAACAAGATGGGCTGAATGGGATATAAAGCATTTGGTCAAGTTGGGGAGATAAAAAAAACAGAAGTAATAATACAGTGAAACTGAACATTATTCTAGCCATAAGATATGCTTTGCCCTATTATTTGCCCCCCAAAAATGTAGGTCAAATTTGTCTTCTTAATTACAGAAAATAAAAGTATTTTTTAATTAGTTACATAAGTGCCTACAATTCAATGATGTTGGGTTTTCAGCATAATTTGTTTTTGTTGCACTGCACTCAAACAGAAGAGTCTCATATAAGCAACTTGTAGTTTCAGTTGCCACAGAGTGTTTGGCAAGATACTGAAAATTACTCACACCAATGAACAAGTAAATTCCACTGTATAAATTAAAAACAAAGACAAAGATTGAAGAAATAATTTGAAACCACTGTAAGATACCTCATAAAATTATAATGTAGAGAGATGTAAAAATTAACTAAACCTCACAGGAGGGATTATAATAACCATTCTTTGAATTTACAGAATTAATAATAAAATCATAGTTCAATAAATTTTTAATACCTAATTTTTCATTCCAAAGACAATGGTTGCCTATTGGGCAGTTGTCTTTAAAAGAAATTACTAATAAATGTTTCCTAAGAGCTTTTGAGATGACATGGAAGAAGTTAAAATGAGCTCATCTGATTTAGTGTTCAAAGTCCATGACTGTGACCTTATTTATGATCCTAAGAACAAACCACAGGCCAAGAACTAAGTTGACTTTCTGGTCTTTAAAAAACCTGGCCCAAGACCCCTCAAGTTTCCATTTTGATTAAAACATGCCTGAATTGCAGCTTTAGCTCAAGGTTGCCCCCCCAAGTCTGGTTTTGTTTTTTGGGGGTTGTTTGGTTTTTTTGTTTAGTGTTTTTTTGTGTTTTGTTTTTTGTTTTAGCAATACTTAGCAATGTTATGAGATATGAACTATCCCCATTTTACAGATGGAGAAACCAAAGCCCAGAGAAATTACACGGCTTGCCTAAGGTCCCACACAACTGACTCGCCCAGCAAGGATTTGAACTTTGGTGGCCTGGCTTAAGTATACACCCCTACCCTCCGCTGCTTGCAAAACAAAGGATTCCTGAGGAAAGAAGCCATTAACTTCCAGGCAGTGTCTCTCAGTCCAATTTTGTTTGCTCTAGAGTGATTTTAGCCACTAGTAGGAAGGAAACTCATTAGTTCCATGAATTTCTGCTACCTGATTTCATTGTATTTCTGTAATGAAACCACTATGGGTGTTACAGCCCCACTACAAATCGGTATTTGAATAAAGTGACTGGCCAAAGGCTGGCGGAGCTCCGCTGCAGATTGGACACCGCGGAGCTAGCAGCTGGTTTCTATCAGAGACACGGATTGTGTTTGAGTCAGATGTACCCATGGCAAAGGAGGAGAAAGGACACCTACTTTCAAGCTGCAGGGGAATTATAAACAGTTAAACTGTAACATACTGAATTCTTTACCGTTTGGATAGATAGCAATTGGGGAGGGGGTTTAAGTAGAACCAAGAGATCATTTCATGTGCTGACACTGTACCGAATGATCTTTTAAGGCTGAACTTGCTAATCAAAATCTAGAGCAAAAAACTTTACTTATCTTACTTAGATTTATAGTGAAAGTGTATCATAAATGTACACAATATGACTTGTGATGGCATTTATTTCAATGATTAACTGTAAAAGGGGATTTTACTTTTCCTCACGGACAGGGGGGAAATACATATGGAAAATACATATTTTCTTGAATTAGCTCTATAACTTAAATTTCTGCATTTTTTACAACATGTAACCACCTTAACAAAAAGGTGTGAACTAAAGTTAATAGTAAAGGTAGACGCATATTGACATATCTGACAAAAAAAAAAAAAAGTTGAATGACATCGATTTTGATTTTGATTCTGCAGCTGGCAAACAGATCCTGAATAAAAGTTTGTTGAATTTATTTTGGTGAGAAATAATCTCACCTGTCTTTTCACAGTTTTAAATTCTTGCTAGAATCAAAATCTGAGAACTTACAGATCTACATGTAGATATGTGGGTATGTATGCACATATAAACATATATACAAATACACATATACATTCATATTATATATGTATATGTGTATAAATGTACATAATAGTTCTTTGCAAGTATCATGAAATAATTTGATAATTTACATAACTTAGTTCTGTGGTCTATATGTGTATCTAATACTACAATCACTTTTCATTGGGTTTTTAAACTAAACTGTCTTCAAAACATTTATCAAAATCAATTTTCAGAAACACTCTGACGAATATCAACTATGCCAATAGAAGGCTCATAATCATCCGTTAAAATAACATTAGTTTTGTTACTATAGGTATTGTTGTATGGGAAATGACCGTGATGAAATGCTGGCCTCCAGTTACCACCCTGGAAGAACCAAAATGAAAATGCTTACAGCCCGGGGCGCCTGGGTGGCTCAGTTGGTTAAGTGACTGCCTTCGGCTCAGGTCATGATCCTGGAGTCCCTGGATCGAGTCCCGCATCAGGCTCTCTGCTCAGCAGGGAGTCTGCTTCTCCCTCTGACCCTCCCCCCTCTCATGTGCTCTCTCATTCTCTCTCTCTCAAATAAATAAATAAAATCTTAAAAAAGAAAAAAAGAAAATGCTTACAGCCCAAATTAAGATAAACAACATGATTTATTAAATCAATCTAAAACTCACAATGAGAAGCAAAAGAAGAGACCAGACACCAGGTTAAACACACTTAGGGAAGAGTACATGGGTGGAAGACCCCAAGCCCCAAATCCTGGGTTATGCAATGTTCATATAACTTCTCTCTCTGTCTCTGTCTCTTTTTCTCTCTCTGCCCCATCATCCTTATCTGATGATGGCATAGTGATGAAGACCAAAGTTGAGGTGTGAATAAGGATGGCGTACAAAGATGAAAGTTACCTAGGGCCAAAACACACGCTTGCCCTATTAGAGAGACATAGGAGTGAAGCTGTGTATTTCCAATGAGCTCCTACATTTTTTGGACACAGAACATGTGAGGCTGGAATGAGACTATACTGGATATCACCAATAATGGCCAATTTAAAGATGGTGCATAAAAATGTCTGCTGAGAAAGTCATAATCATAACTATGACTTTCTATCCTTTCTATCTCTAAGTAGTATTCTTGTTTGTTCTTGCATGTATTTCATTATCCATTTTTTTAAAAAGATTTTATTTATTTATTTATTTGAGAGAGAAAGAGAGAGAGAGAGAGACAGCATGAGCAGGAGGGAGGGCAGAGGGAGAAGGGGTTGGAGAAGCAGATTCCCTGCTAAGCAGGGAACCCGATATGGGGCTCCATCCCAGGACCCTGGGATCATGACCTGAGCCAAAGGCAGACGCTCAACCGACTGAGCCACCCAGGCACCCCTGTACCATTCATTTTTAACATGTCTTTCAGGTTACTAACTTACCATTTATATTTAACACATCTTATAAATTTGCCTATGCCTCACAAGCTACTTATGTATTGTCTATGTTTAACACACATCCTATGATTTTTGCCCATTTCTCGAAAGCTGCTAGCCTACTTACTATATTTAACATTTCTTAGGAGCTTTATCCATCTCATTGTTCTCTTGTCTTGTATAGAAGAATCACATATTCTTTAATAATACATATTTTAGTAATTCTTTGTGATAATATGTTTATTTATTTGAGATTGGTATGCCTGGAGGCTATTATCACATTTAAAAATATTTGTCCTGCATCAGGCATTGATGTCCTTAACCAAAGGCCCTATAGACATATGGGATCATGGCTGATTCTGAAGCTATATCCTGCACACTTACACCATTCTATTTTGGATCTCAGTAACTCCATGGAATGAAGCCAAATCTGCTATGTTCCTTTGGGATATATAACAGTCTTACTGTTTTGGTACCTAGTAGAGGGGAGAAAGTTTAAACAGAACCAAGAGATGATTTAAGGTATTGTTATGGAACCTGGACTGGATTGCTCGACAGAGGAACCAAGTGGCACCTGGAGATCTTGGAGGATAGGAGGTTTATTTAACGCTGGCAGGCTCAGAGGAGAGTGATCTCCAAAGGTCTGAGCCGTAAGCACAAACAAAGGGGGCAACTTATACACTTCTACTTCTGCATACTTGGCACTTTTGGCACGTGCGCGAAGCGGGGCAGGGAGAAGAACCCGGAAGAGCCCCGGGGCAAGGACTGGGACTCTCTCGCTGGCTCGGTCGGCCATCTTAGGACACAGATTTTCCTTATCATTCCCCCCTTTGATGCCCCTTTAATCACCTAGTTTAGAGGGCATCATCTTCATCTTCTAAGGAGCGATAGTGAGTAAAGAGTAACTGGAGTCTGATTTTAGCAATTTGAGTAGTGATAAACCTAGTAAGGGCATTAAGAATACAAGGACCAAATGCCACTATGAGGAGAAGCAATAGGAGGGGGCTGACAAGGGGGGCGAACCATTGTGAGAGGGTATCCCACCAAGTTGTCTGCTGGAGTGTTTCCCACTGGTGATGTACTCGTTCCTGTAACTGGGTCAGAGTTTCTTGGACCACTCTCGGCTCATTAGCATAGAAACAACATTCCTCCTGTAAGAAGAGGCAGAGGCCCCCTTGCGCGGCCGTGAGCAAGTCGAGCCCGCGCCTGTTTTGGAGGACCATTGAGGCCAGTGAATCGAGTTGGTGCTTCAGGGCCAGGGCCGACTGAGTGAGGGAGGAAAAATCCACTGTGAGTTGTTGAGTTAACCCCTGGTACTGAACCTGAGACATCCCGACGCCAGTGGCGCGGAGGGCAACACCTGATGCGGCCAGCAGGCTCACAATGAGAGGGATGGCCACGGGGGAGCATTGAGGGCGGCTAGGAGGTCTCCGTATGAGTGGGGCATTGCTCCCAGGGAGGACTGAAGACTGACAAGGATGCATGATTGAACGCACGGGGTGATGCAGATGTTTACAACTTGATCACAAGCTAGAAAAGTGTTGTTAGGCACACAGACCCAACTGTGGCCCGTGATGGGTGAGGAAGAATTGCCATACAGTGGTACTGGAGCCAGAAAGGGATAATCTGAGGACCCTGGTGCCAAGGTGGGAAGTGACACGGTGGACTGGTTGAGGATGACACCTAGGTATTGGACGGGACCGGGCTCCATACAGATCTAGCAGTCAGACTCTAGGGGTGGATTTGAGTGGTTAAGCGCTTGGTGGGAGGCATTAATCATACCTAACAGCTGTGCTATAGATGCTTGCTGTGTGTCGATGGGGGACCCAGGGATGCGCCAGGGCAAGTTATTTTCTGTCTGACTCTAGGGGTTGACTGTAAGGCTTAGACTTAATCATAAATTTGGTCATGAAGTCGGTCCCCGTAGGGTGATACTGGCCCAACAGGAGAATGATTCCTGTAGCCCATGATGTGGCATTGGGTTCTAAGACTGAGAGGGTGATCAGTATACAGTGATTGTTAGGGCAAGAAGATAGGGTGGCATTCTGTGACAAGGAAATCCGGATGTCACTGCGTTGTTTGAGGCGCCACCTGGTGGACCATCGTTCCATTCCCAGTCAAGTCGCCACCCATGACTCACATCCCCATGCTTGCGAGCAGAACTAAGGGCAGGTGTTTGGCTGTTGAGGCGTAGGGCCCCCACAGATGTAGATATCTACCAGCCGGTAACCTGAATGAGGGCCATGGTAGGAACACCATCTATGAGGTTCCCAGGAGGTATCAAGAAGCTGGCATCCATCAAAATGGAGGTTAACCTTTGGTGTGTGCCCATCCCAAGTGGAAAAAGTCAGTGGGGGCACTGGTGCGGGATTGAGGGGGATAAGCTGGAAAGTCCATTTGCCAGTAACAGTGATACGAGAGTTTGCCCCCCTTGCCTTGCCGAACAAGCTAGAGGCAGTGAGGAGGAACAGCACACCAGGTAGCAGAAGACCAGGACTGACTGGGGCCAAGAAAACCATGGTGAAATGTGCTCAGGAGTAGACAGCAGAGGGCCAATAAAAGTGGGATCTATGACCTTAGGTAGAGGGAGCCATCGTGGCTAACCCATCAGCAGACAAAACCTGTGGACAAGTAAGTGCAGTAATACACCCTACGGACACCCAATAAGCAATGACAATAGTAAACCTCTGGGGGAAAGTCCAGTCAGGAGGGGCAACAGTGTAGAGTCCGACTCCCAAGATGAGGGAAATCACACCACGATGAGAGCCAGGCACCATGGTGAATAGGTGTCCATCAGTAGGTGGGGTCTCGTTGAAGGTGAAGCCGGAGCAGGTTCGTGAAGTCTGGCTGGACTCTCCACTGGCACGGCTCCTCGTCCAAATGATGAGCTTTCTTCACTCTGGAGTGGTGGACCCATGGGGTGACACTTGAGACCTTGAGGGCAGTAGGGGCGGTTAGAACAACAGTGTGGGGCCCTGTCCACTGCAGTTTGAGGGGCTCTTTCTTCCAATCTTTGACCCAAATTGAGTCCCCTGTCTGGAAGGAGTGTACCTGAGACCCTAAGGAGATTGGGGCCCTCTCAATGGTGTACTTTTGTAATTTATTTAGGGTGGCCCCCAGGGCCTGAAGCGGCTCCTTTATCTCCAACCTGATGCAAGTTTCCTGGAAGGCTCCCCAGGCATGGGGGAGGCCGTCCATATATTAATTCAAATGGGGAGAAACCTAATGTCTCGGGTGCAGCGAGCACGCAGAAGAGCTAGGGGTAGCAGATCCGGCCATGCGAGGTTAGTCTCTGGACAAAACTTTGCTAAGGTTCCCTTAAGGGTGAAATTCATTCGCTCTACTTTCCCTGACCTTTGGGGCCAGTAAGTGGCGTGGAGTCTCCAGGTGATGTTGAGAGATTTGGTCAAGACCTGTACAATGTCTGCCACAAGAGCGGGTCCATTGTCACCATGGATTGTTAATGGCAGGCTGAACTGGGGCACGATCTCCCACAAGAGGACTTTAGCTACTTCCCGGCTTTGCTCCCTCCTGGTTGGGAAGGCTTCAACCCACCCAGAGTATGTGCATACTATTACTAGACGACATATGAACCCCCTGCTTGGCTGCACATCTATGAAGTCTACCTCTAGATCCTCGAAGGGGGTTGCTCCCATCCTCTGGACACCTGGCGGGGGCCATGGTGCAGACCGAGTATTACTTTTAGCATATGTTATGCACCGTTCACTCGTTGCTCAGCACAGTGCTGGCAGCTGACTGATGTAGTAATGCTTCTTGAGAAGGGCCTCTAATGCAGTTTTCCCCAGATGAGTGAGTTGGTGGTATTCCTTGACTAGATGCCCTCCAGTTGCTGTTGGAACAAAGATGCACCCATCTGGCATCATCCACCATCCCTTTTCACTCAGGGTGGCTCCCTCAGCCATGGCCCATTCCTTTTCCTTTTTAGTGTAACTGGGTGGAGGGACTTCTTCCGGGGGTGTTAGGGCCATGGTGAGGGAAGCGGCTCTGTCCATGTCCTCACTGGCTGTGGTCTTGGCTGCCTCATCTGCCAGACGATTTCCCTGCGCTGTGGGGTCGTCTCCTTTCTGCTGTCCCTTATGGTGCAGGACTGCTACTTCCTTTGGAAGCCAGACAGCTTCGAGGAGTCTCAATATCTCCTCTTTGTTCTTAATAGCTTTTCCTGCTGCAGTTAGGAGGCCCCTTTCCTTGTAGATGCCTCCATGTATATGTACAGTAGCAAAGGCATACCGAGAGGATAGATGTTGACTCGCTTGCCTTCACCGAGGGTGAGGGCTCAGCCTAAGGCATATAATTCAGCCCGTTGAGCTGACCATCCAGCTGGTAATGCCTTAGCTTCTAGGACTTCAGTGGTTGTGGTTACTGCATAACCCACCTTCTGGGCACCCTCCTGTAGGTAACTGCTGCCATCGCTGAATAGCATGAGCTCTGGATTCTTTATGGCTTCATCCCGCAGATCTGGACGGCTCACGTAGAGTTCATCAGTCACCTCGGAGCAGTCATGGTCTTGTTCCCTGTCTTCTGTGGGGAGAAAAGTTGTTGGATTTAATGTCCTTACTGTTTCAAGGGTGACCCGTGGGTTTTTGCAGAGGAGCCCTTGGTATTGTGCTAGCTAAGAGTTGGAAAGGAAGCGGTGTCCCTGTGCGTTCATGAGGGACACAACTGCATGAAGGACCTTGACATTAAGTTATTGCCCCAGCGTAAGTTTGTCCGCCTCCTTGATGAGTAGGACTGTGGCTGCCAGCGCCCTAAGGCATGGTGGCCATCCCGTGGCCATGGGGTGCAGCTTCTTTGACAGGTAAGCAACTGGCCATTGCCAGGGTCCAACAGTCTGGGTGAGTACCCCGAGCGCTATTTTTTCCTTTTCATGCATAAAGAGATTGAAGGGTTTTTCTACATCTGGTAGGCCCATGGCTGGAGCCCACCCCAGGGCAGTCTTTATCTCTGTGAAAGTGGCTTCTGTTTCCTCAGTCCAGGCAGGGGGTTCTCCATCTGGTCCCCCTAAGAGATCATAAAGGGATCTTGTTATTGCCGAGAACCCAGGGATCCAGATGCGGCAGAATCCTGCAGCCCCCAGGAATTCTCGTAGGCCCCTTTTTGTCTGGGGCTGTGGCAGGGAGATGATGACCCTTTTCCTCTCCAACCCTAGTTCTCTTTTCCCTTGGGTGAGGAGGAAACCAAGGTATCAGACCTGTTGTTGGCAGATTTGTGCCTTCTTCCATGAGGCTTGGTATCCCGAGTCTGACAGGAGCTGTAGGAGGGCGTTGGTGCTTTTTGTGCAGTCTTCTTGTGTGTCACTGGAGAGGAGGAGGTCATCCACATACTGGAGGAGGGTGCATTGTGCGGCCTCTCTTGGGAAGCTGGAGAGGTTAGTGGCCAGCACTTCCCCAAAGAGGGTTGGTGAGTGTTTCCACCCCTGTGGGAGGCGCGTCCAAGTCAGTTGCATCTGGCGCCCTGTATCAGGTTCAGACCATTCAAAGGCAAATAGTGGCTGGCTCTGGGGAGCTAAGCAGAGGCAGAAGAAGGCATCCTTCAAATCTAGGCAAGTGAACCATCTGGCCAACCATGGGATTTGGCTGAGGAGGGTGTATGGATTCAGAACCACTGGGTGCAGAAAGGTGGTTACCTTGTTGATGGCCCCCAGGTCTTGAACTGGTCAGTATCCCCCTCCTGGCTTCTTGACTGGCAGGAGTGGGGTATTCCAGGTTGACTGGCACTCGACTAGAATACCTCCTTCTTTGAGTTTGGTCAGATGTTCTTGGATGCCGATCTTAGCTTCTTGTGGAAGGGGGTGTTGTCTTTGCCTCTGAGGTTGGGCTCCTGGGATCAGTTCAAAAATGATAGAGGCCTGATTTGGGGCTAGTCCGGGTAGGTTGTTTTCAGCCCATACTGAAGGAAGGTGAGTCTGAAGTCTGGCAGGCTGCTCGGTTGGGCCTGGGCACAGAATAGCCTCCATTCTTCTTCCCTTGGCATGGTAATTGCTAGTATTAGAGACCCCGTCTCCTCTTGCCTTGGGTTCAATCAGAGGCTAGTGTGTCCAGTGGGCTCAAAGGTTATCTGAGCCCTAAGCTTGGAGAGTATGTCTCGGCCCAAGGGAGGGATGAGGCAATCAGACAGATAAAGGAATTCATGTCGGACCTTGTGGCCCCCGAGTTCGCACTGGCGAACCTAGCAAAAGGGCTGTTGTATCGCCCATGTCCCGGTGGCCCCAAGGATGGTCACAGTCTTTTTGCTGAAAGTTTCCACTGGGGAGGTGACAATAGAGTGCTCGGCCCCAGTATCAACCATAAAAGTCACTGGCTGGCCCCCCACCTTCCTTTTGACCGTGGGCTCATGGGGGCCAAGGAGGAAAGAGCCTGGTCCCTCTCAGTCTGAGTCCATTCCCACAAGGCCGATGAGGTCCTCCTCTCAGGGCTCTTCCTTGTAGCAGCTGGGCTTTTGAGCCTTTCCCCGGTTGGGACATTCGTTTTTCCAATGCCCTTTCTCTTTATAGTAGGCACGTTGATCCCTTGCCAAAGGGGTTCTGGGTTTCCCCCCTTTCGGTGATTGGTGTCTCCCCGTCTTTGTGTTGTCTTTTTCCTTCAGGGAGGCAGCAAGGAGGCTGACTTTCTTTTTCATCTTTTTGTTGGCTTCCCATTTGGCTGAGACTTCCCTATTCATGTAGACCTTACTGGCAATCTCTATTAGTTGGGTCATGTTCATCCTGGCAAAACCCTCTAGTTTCTGAAGTTTTTTTCTGATGTCTGGGGCAGCCTGAGCCACAAAGGAGGTGTTTACCATCTGTTGGCTTTCCTGTGCCTCAGGGTCAAATGGAGTGTATATCCTGTAGGCTTCACATAGTCTTTCATAGTAGTCCCCAGGGGACTCCCCTGGTTGTTGAGTGACCGAGGATACCTTAGTCATGTTCATGGGTTTTTTTAGCTCCTGCCCGGATTCTCCAGAGGAGGGCCTACTGGTCCCGGTGGATGTGGGCCTGTCCCTCAGTTGTGGTGAAGTCCCATGCTGGGCACTTTTTGGGTGCGGCTTTATTAGCCCAGGCAGCAGGGTTGATGATTCCCACAGGTGTGTGCTCTTCCAGGTACTGCCGTGCACCTTTCATTATTCTCCTCCTTTCCTCTGTGTTAAACAGGGTGTGGAGTAACTGTTGGCAGTCTTCCCAGGTTGGCCAATGAGTCTGGGAGAGGAATTCTATGAGGTCCTACCATAGCCTGTGGTTTCTCAGAGTAGGATGGGATGTTATGTTTCCAGTTGAGGAGGTCGGTGGTGGAGAAGGGCTGATAATACATCATGGAACAGCCAGGTTAGACCGTCCTGTCTTCATCGTGCCTCTCGGGTTCCCGTGTCTCTTGTACCAGCATTTGGAGGGCCCTTGCACCGGCCTGGGGTGCAGCCTGACTGCTGTCCTGGAGAAAGTGGATCTTTTGCGCCTAGAGGCGCTGGTGGATCCTCTGGGCCTGGGGGCACCAGTGAAATCAATGGTGGCCGAGTGTCTGGAGCTGAAGGGCCAGGTGTAGGCAGTCTTGGGGTATGTATGGTGGGGGCAGGATCAGTTTGTCCTCAGGATCTCCAGCTAGGATTTGTGAAGACTGGGATTTTTGCTGATTTTCTTTAGGTCGCTTGGATGAGGCGATTAAGACCCTGGCCTGTCCCTGCCTATTGCAAGTGAATCACACCCAGGGAGAAAGGGTCTGAGCAATTCCTAGACAGCAGTCAATGTACGGAAACCGGTCAGGGTGTCCTGGTTCTCCTGTTTCTACTCACCATACTCAACGAATCGTTGGGACATCCAATGTCCCTTCTGAAGGCCACCCAACATCAAACGTGAGCCATTCCAATTCACATAGGGTTCTCAACTTGTCGGGGTTCATCCTGACTCCATAGTCTCCTGAAAACACTTTCTTGAAATTTTTGATCATGGTCTCTAGAACCATAGGTTTACTCTGCCCTGACCCCATGGTGATGTCCCTGTGTACAGTGGCACAGAGACAAAGGGGGGTGCGTCCTGAGGTGAGGAGACCAATCAGATGCCCATCTGGCCATGTCTCGAAGGAGCTTAGGTGAGGCTTAGCCATAGTGGTCTCAACGCTGTGACTTACAGTCGGGAACTATTGTATGCCATTCACCACGGAATCGCAGACAGGCCCACTCAGACTCTGTAGGCTTCTGGGGACCTTAAGGGTACCCTCCCGTGGAGTCACAGAATCAGTCCGCTTGAGCAAGCCAGGTCGACTGCACATTCACTCACACATTCACACTCCAGAAGTTATTACATTCCCTCCCTGGGAATCCCTACCTGTGAAACCTCTAAGAGGTCTCTGGGAGGTGATCAGGCTCCCCTTCCACCCCAATGGGGGTGGGCCTTTCTGGGTCCTGGGGCCCCAGGCCTTACCAGAATCTGAGGTCGGGACCAGGTCCTCACCTGCCAAGTCTCATCAAGTCCAGCGGGAACAGCGGAGCAGGACAGGGCCGAGGCGATAGGGGCAGGAGACTGCCGAAAATTAGGCAGGGTGCTCCTTCTCTCTTAGGATCTCTTGTTCCATCACCGCCCTGCCATTGCCCCCAAACCAGTGGCAACAATGGGCCAGCGCATTTGGGTTTCTGGGTCAGGGAACCAAATGTTATGGAACCTGGACTGGATCGCCCGATGGAAGAACCAAGTGGCAGCCGGAGATCTTGGAGGATAGGAGGTTTATTTAACACCTGCGGGCTCAGAGGAGAGTGGTCTCCAAAGGTCTGAGCCCTGAGCACAAACAAAGTGGGCAATTTATATACTTCTACTTCCACATACTTGGCACTTTTGGCGCGTGTGCAAAATGGGGCAGGGAGAAGAACCCGGACTGGTGCCTGCGGGAAGCAGAGCAGGGAGAAGAACCCGGAAGAGCCCTGGGGCTAGGACTGGGACTCTCTTGCTGGCTCGGTCGGCTGTCTTAGGACACAGATTTTTCCTTATTAGTACTAACAATACTTTTCTGAAAAATCTTTTAAGGTTGACCTTATCAATCAAAATCTAGTTCAAAAACACATTAATTATCTTACTTTGATTTATAATATAAATGTATTTTATGTATCTATTTATGGAAATATACAATATGAGATTGTACATGTATATATGACCCACTTCTGAAGCTATCTTCTACCCATGCTTTATATTCCAAGTGTATATGTCTTAGATGTAAAAAGAGTACTGTTTACCAGTTTCCCAGAGTGGGTTTTGACAATTTACCAAATTAAACAGCAAGCCTCTAAATAAACCATGGATTAAAGAAGAAATCACAGAGGATATTGTAAGAGTCTTTGAACTGAATGATAATGAAAACAAAATATACCAAACTTTGAGGAATTAACTATCTAAGAACTAACATAGTTCTTAGATAAAAATTTATAACTATCAATACTTATATTGCAAGAAAAAAAGGTAAAATCAACAGAACAAGCTTCCACCTTAAGAAACTAGAAAAAAAGACAAAAATACAAAGTTAAGAGAAATAAGGAAACAATAAAGATAAGAGATGAAATGGAAAAGAAAATCGATGAAAACAACTACAATGAAAAGATCAATGAAATTGGCAAATCTCAACCTAAACTGATCAAGGAAAAAGAGAGAAAATACAAAATACCAATGTCAACATTGAAAGAGGAGATATCACTATGTATAGTACAGACATAAGAGAAAAATAAAGAATATTAAAAACAATTTATGGCAATAAATTTAACAACTTAAAAGAAAGAGGCAAATTCCTTAAAAGCCACAAGTTACAAAGACTGATATACAATAAAATAAAATAAAATGTTTAAATTATATCTATTACAGAAATTTAATTCATAATTAAAATTCTTCCCACAAAGAAGACTCTAGGCCCAAATGGCTTCACTGGCAAATTCTAATAAAAAACCAAGAAAAAATAATGCCAATCTTACATTAACTCTTTAAGAAATACAAGAGAAAGACACACTTCTCAACTTATCTTGTGAAGCCAAAGTTATCCTGTCAAAAACAAAGATATTACATGAAATCTACACAGAAATATCTTTGAAAGCCAATCAATATAATCCTCCATATTAGTTGAATAAAGAGGGAAAAAAGCATTTATCAAAATTCAACACTTAGCTGTAAGAAAACCTCCCAGCAAACTAGAAATAGAAGGAAACTTCTTGAACCTGAAAAAAGCTACAATGAAATATCTTATTTTAAAATGAAAGATGAATGCTTTACTCCTAAACTCAGCTACAAGCAAATACGCCTCCCCTTTTCAATCAGCCCTGGAGATCCTAAGCAGTATGATAAAATAAGAAAAAAAAAATTATAAATATTAGGAAAAAAATAAACAGTGTTATTTGCAGACAAGAGAGTCCTGAGGAACCCCTAAAAAATATTATTAGAACTATATTTGAATTTAGAAGGTCACAGGATACAAGATAAATATACAAATAAATTATAGTTTTGTATACAGCAACGAGTAATTGGAAATTTAAAGTTTTTAAATATAATTTACAAATGTATCCAACATAAATTATTTAGGCATAAGTATTTAATAACATGTACTCTGAAAACTACAAAATACTGCTGAGAGAAACTGAAGATGGTCTTTGTGGCCTACAGTTAAGAGATGTAAGAGATTACATCTTAAATTTACTACAGATTACATAACTCTTAACTGAGTTAAGAGATTACATAACTATGGCCACAAGCTGTGGCCTACAGCTTGCAGCCTGTTTTTGTTTAGAATATAGCTACACCCATTTGATTATATGTGGCTAAGGCCACTTTTGCAGCTGAGAGGTTGCAAAAGAGCTCAAAAAATTTAGCAAAGCTTAAAATATTTACTACCTTGACCTTTACAGAAAAAGCTTATCAACCCTTCATCTAAATGTTTGGAAATATACCATGCTCATAAAATCGGAGGATCTGATGTTAAAATGTCAGTTTTTCCCAAATGTATCTACAGATTCAATGCAATCTCAGCAGGCTTTCTTTTACAACTTGGTTGTAGCTGATTCTAAAATTGATATGCAGATACAGAGGGGCTAGAAGAGGCAAAATACTCTTGAATAAAGAGCAATGTTGGAGTATCTATACTACCAGATATCAAGATTTACTATAAAGCCATAAAGGCCAAAGCAATGTGGTAATGGCATAAAGACTGACAGACAAATCAATGGAACAGAACAGAGTTCAGAAAAAAGTCCAGATATATGGTCACTTGGATTTGACAATTGTGCCAAAGTTAAAAAGAAAAAAAGAATAATCTTTCTAAAGAATGATGCAGGAACAACTGGGTTTTTCAGGGTTCCATCTGGGTTGAAAAAAAATTATTCACATACTCACATCATTCATAAAAATTCAGAAAATGGTTCATAGACCTAAATGCAAAAGCTAAAAATATAAACCTTCTAAAAGAAAGCATAGAAAAAAATCTTTGCCATCTTTTTTTTTTTTTTTAAAGATTTTATTTATTTATCTGACAGAGAGAGAGACAGGAGAGAGGGAACACAAGCAGGGGGAATGGGAGAGGGAGAAGCAGGCTTCCCGCTGAGCAGGGAGCCCGATGTGGGACTCGATCCCAGGACCCTGGGATCATGACCTTAGCCGAAGGCAGCCGCTTAACCGACTGAGCCACCCAGGTGCCCCAAATCTTTGCAGTCTTGAGATAGGTAAAGATTTCCTGGACAGAACACAAAAGGTACTAACTACGAAAGAAAAAGAAGTCATATAATTAGATTTCATTAAAATGTAAAATTTTTCTCTCTTTAAGGCCCAAAATGACTACTAACATACTAAAATTTCTGGAGAATCCTGCAGTAAAAGCCCTGTTTAATATTATTTGACTTATTTCTCCAATTTACTGGTCCAAGAACCATTTTAAAGTAGAACATCAATTAATCTTTTACAGAATTTGTATTCGAAAAAACACACTAGCAAAGTGCTATTGATGACACATTACTTTCTTCTGGAACAAACTCCACTATCAATGCTAATTGAGGGAGAGGAGCCATAACAGTAAAATAATGATTTTTTTCTATAGAATATGCTCCGTGTTCGATTCAGTTACCTTTTGGTATGATACTTTTAATGTTTGGGAGTTATAAACATTTCCTTATGGCAATAAACATTATTGAAAAACAGTATTTTTGTAATAGCTGTATAACTTAACTATTCACCTACTAATAGTCATTTACAACTTGATGTATTTTTTTCATTAAAATTCAGAAGTCCTCATATAAAATTTGGTTAGAGAATTTCAAATTTAAACTTAGGTCACACTTGCTCTGGTTAAAGGAGTCTAAAAAACATTAGGAAGAGGCTGTACTCCTACAAAAACCTAAAAAGAAACTCACTATATTTCTACTTTATTTTGAGAGAAACTGGGGCATAGAGAAACTAGGTGATTCACATCTAATGATATATCCAATGTAATGGCAGGCCTCAGAACAAATGCCTTAAGAAGTGACAAGAATATTACAAAATTCCTCAGCTATAGATCTTAAATTAAGAGACAATAATGATTACATCCCAAAATATTCCGAATAAGGACCCATCAAAAATCAGCATTTGTCCAATGTAAGAAAGTATTGTCAATAAACACTGTATTAATTAAATAAACCAAAGAAGCAACCACTGTTATACAGCTGAAACAGCAAAGCAAATTTTAGATAGGAGTACTATGGTAACTATTTAGATTCTTATCCAATATAGCACACAGAAAATGTGCTATATTCCAAGAAAGCATTTCAAAATTTACTACAGATTACATAAAGTCAGAAACTCATGCAAACACTGAATGCCCATTTTCCTGAAAAATGGCTTTTAAAGGGAAGAGTTGGCATATTCTGCTTGAAACATGAATAAGAAATGAGGTTATAGATCAGGCAAGGGGAAATCTTATGTTTGCAAAGTTAACTTTTATGTTCAAAATAGTGAAAACAGAAGAAGCGTTGGAAATAGTTGTATGTGGTGTTTGAAGTTACTTTCATCCACACACGAATAACTAATTCTGGGTATGTAAATTGTGTTGGAAGCCTTGCTGCTTCATTTGCTTATCTCACCCCAAAAATACACGTCCTCCCTTTAAAATCTACATTTGTTTGCATTTATAACTAAACTTAGTTTGGGAAATCTAAGATTTGTGGATTTGAAATAGGCTCTAATAGACCTAAAACTAATGCTATCAAATCATCCCTTCACTAGCATTTGTTTTTTAACTGTGCATTCAGAATCTACCACATGCCACAGATTATGTAGAAGGAGTAGAGAATATAGTCCCTCCTTTCCAAAGGGAAAATATATGACATAATTGCTACCATTAAGAAGTTTGCAATGTTTTGTGGTTGATTTTGTAGATTAACTTAACTGCAAATAGTGGATTGCAGAAACCCCTATACAAAAAAAACTTTGCTAGAATTTTCTATTGCAATTACTTTGAGATAAAATTACAACATCATTTTTGATTGGCCAGCTTTTTTTTTCTGTAATTGTTTAGTGGGAATTTTCATGCTAGATGTGTGTTAATTCTTATGCACTCAAAAATAGAGAGAAAAGGAATTCTAGGATTAAAGTCTCAAAGACTGATCTATTTAAGCAAGTACCATTAGTCATGCAAACTTATCTCACAGATGTGGACTCACTGAGATAAGATATTGTTTTGTGATGTCAGCTTGATGGAACCTGAAAAATATAAAATTGTGAAACAATCTAATGTGGGCCTATGTGGGTGCTTTATTCATTTCATCAAAAAAGTTTCAAAGTAAACATAAAACATAGACTTTACTGGGTAGCTTTTTGAATTAACATAGAGGGAAATGGAGGATAGAGTGCTCTTTTGACCTGCAAAGGAAAAGAAAAGATCAAACACTAACTTTCCATACTGCATGTCAACCACAGTTGAACCTTAAGGTAATTGCCTATGAAATCAGATACTAACTCATTAGGTCGTTATTTAAAAAGCCTCTCATTAGCTGATCCACTGAGTTTCATCTCTCTTTATAATCTTGTGTAATTATATTTATCCTAAAAAACACATCACTTTGCTGCCTCCTTACTCCTGTCACTTCAAATACACCTCGCTGGCTCCTTTTCTGGTTAGTATTTGACACTTTAAGCCAAATCCTCTTTCAAAGGCCATCTCAAGAGGTTTCTCCTTCAAGGAGACTTTCCATATTCAATTCACATTCCTCTTCCTTTAGCATAATTCCTCTGTACTTGAACTTTGAACACACTTGTTTGTGGATGGGCATGTGTTTTGTTCTCAAGCCCTGTCAGGTGTGTATCTGTTTCCTCCTCGACATGGTGGTACCAGCTTGGCGATGGTTGGCCTTCCAGAAATCAGATTAATACCGGTGTCAGAGCTGGGACAGACTAAAGAGAACACGGAGTGTTTATTTTGTTTGTGTAATAATCCCTATCTTGGGGGCACCTGGGTGGCTCAGTTGGTTAAGCTTCTGCCTTTGGCTCAGGTCATGATCCCAGGATCCTGGAATGGAGCCCTGCATCTGGGCTCCCAGCTCAGCGGGGAGTCTGCTTCTTCCTCTCCCTCTGCCACTCCCCCTGCTTGTGCTCTCTTGCTCTCTCTGTCAAATAAATAAAATCTTTAAAAAAAAAAATAATAATCCCTATCTTGTGGTGCTAGTTTTAGGGTTAGAGATAAGGGCCTGGCACACTGGGAACATGGTGCTTTGGAGAGAGATAAGGGTGGGGGTGGGGGTGACGGTGGGGAGGAAGAGAGACCTGGGTTCAGATACTAGACTCACCATGCATTTATGTGTGCTCCTGGACAGGTCCATTTTTATCTGCAGTTTCCACATTTATAAAATGATGACAAGCATATCACAGTTTTTAAGTGTTGTGAGAATTAATTTAAGATAATTTACATGATAGTGTTTTCATTAGTGTGAACAAGTTGAAGGGGAGCTGTCACCAACAGAGGCCAGCTGTTTGGTTGTCAGGTGGTCTCACCATATTAAGTTCAACAAATTTAATATGGTCCAGCCTTCTGTTATATGATTTGGATGTTTAATAATATTAGGATTATATAACATCATGTGTCCAGATTCTCAATAGGCCAATCAAATAACTGCTATTTTATCAAAACACTCTTTTCTCCTGGAAGGTGTATAAATGGGCACCAAATCTCTTCCTCTCTGTTCCCATCACCCAGCAACCTTCCCTGATTCATACTTTGTTTCTTTCTGATGGTATGATTGTGATCAAATATAGCTCTGGCCTGGGAAACCCTTCTCTCCTCTCTCTCTCTCCCTTTCTCTCCTTCCCTCCCTCCTTCTTTCTCTCTCTCCACCCCCACCCTACCTCCTATTTGAATTGAAAACACACATACAATGAAATAGAACATTACACAGACTATTGAAGCTTCCTATAAACCCTCTCCCATTATATGTCTTTCTGCCCTCCCCTTTTTTAAAATACATCTCAGATCTTCCTTCTAGCATCTTTTTCCTTCTTGCTAAAGTATATCCCCCGGACATTCCTTCAGGGAGAATCTGTTGTGGTAGATTACTTATTATATGAAAACTTTTTAAATTTGGTTTTCTCTGAAAGATGTCTTTGCCAGGCATGATTCTAGGTTGAAAGAAACTTGCAACATATTGAAGATGTTATTCTAGTGCCTTCTGGCTTCTGTTACAAGGTTGTTGAGAAGTGAAATGTTAGTCCAGTTGCCATTCCTTTGCTCATAATCCATCTTTTCTCTGCTTTTTCTAACACTTGCTATTTTATTTGGTTCTCTGCAGTTTTTCTAATTTCATACCTACATACAATAATTTACCTTATTTGGGATTTGTTGGTATTCCTCAGAATGAGCTTGCTGGCTCTTGTGAAAATCTCAGCCATTGTCAATTTAACTGTTGCCCCTTCAGTCTATTATTTTTTTTCTCAGAACTTTGATTAGGTATGTGTTGGACTAGCTCATTCTAGCTCCTATGTTCCTCAACCTCTCTTTTATACCTTTGCATCAGTTTGTCTCTGTGAGCACCAATTGTATGATTTGTTAGTTTATATCTTCTGGCTTGTTAATTCTCTTTTAAGCAGTTATTTTGCAAACTTAGCTTTAATTTCACTGACTACATTTTTCATTTCTAAAAGCTTAACTTTGCCTTTTACCAACTATGCCTGCTCATCTTTGATAGATGTGTGATCCTTACTCATGTTTTTTATTCTACATTTTGTTCACATAAATTTATTAGTTACACTGGTACATTTTATCTCTAATAATTCCAATATTTGTTCCATGTTAGTCCTGTTGTCTCTCACTCACAATTCCTTGTTTTGTTTATGCATTTTATGATCATTGATTATGAGCATATGTTTGTTAAAATTCTATAGGGCTTTGTTGAGGCTCGATGCAGGGGTGTATTCAGCAAGAAAGAATTTGCCTACTTTCTCTCTGCCCCAGAAAGCTACAAGCCCAGAGCTTTTTTGCACCAAAATTCTTTAATTGAAAATAATGTGAACTCAAGTTCAAAGCTCATTAAGGAGCAGGCCTATGGACAAAAAATATTTTGGAAAACTATTGCTTCTTCTCCCTTTACCCAAAGCCAATCCTAGTCAGAGAATCTCCTATTTCATCACTTCCCTGGTTTAGGTTGTTTATAAGTCTGGACTTTACACAAGACTCTCCAATCTACTTGCTCACTATACACTGGTCCTAATCTTTGTCTTGCCCCTCTCCTAAGGACAGTCACTAACACCAAAGCTCTAAGCTACCAGAGATCGCATTTCCCTCGGTCAGTGGGCAGCTCAAACTTTCAGTTCCTCCTAGACTTGCGCTCTTGCTTCATTCCTGGTTCAGAGAATTTTCATCCATTTCTTTAGATCCCATTTATTTATGTGATTGCTACTTTTAAAAATATTACTCAGCATTTGAAAAGTTTTATTTCTTTTTTTTTTTTATGTCTTCCCAGAATTTTTCAGAATTTCTGGGAACTTGTAATGTTGCTTGAAAACAATGACCTCAACTAATCTGCAAATTGTTTGCAATGAATAAAACGTGAATATTTTAACATTGGCAGTATGTTCACAATTAGTCAGGCTCAAAGAGAAATGCCTAGCTGATTCTGTTTAGTTCCACCTTGGTTAGGAGTAGAGTTTTCCTTTCATGGCTTCATCCCTACCTATGATACTTCTACATCAGATGGGAGTACAAAAGTCTGGGATTGTTGCAAAGGGAGCTGGACACAGACAATGGATGACAGGGAATGTCTACACAGATGGACTGCTCAATGCTGAGTCTCTATCTGATGGCACCATCTCATCTACCCCTTACCTCTGGGTCAGGTCCTTCCTTTCAGTTCTTTCCGCCTTCTCCTTCCCCCAGCCCCAATCATGTTTAGTTTCCACAAGCAAGAAGAAAACTCTTCTGCAAGGGTATCTTTCTGTGCCAATGGTTCCCCTGGGTCATTATTTTTGCTTCTGTGTTGTCCCGCCATAGAGGTGGGAAGATAGGGAGGAAAAATCTCCCTGTAGAGTATCATCGACACTCTAGAGATAGAGACAAATGCACAGAAAACATGTAGATAAATTCTTCAAGATTTTGGAGAGGTTCTTAGATTCTTCTTGTGCTATTGTTGTTCTTCCTTTAGGTGAGTAGGCAGTTTTCTTTTCCTTGGATCTCATGCCGATGATTTCATGCCACTAGTGTTATTTTATTCTGGTTCATTACTATTGTTTTCCAGTTCCCTGTGCTTAAGTGTGCAGATTCGTTTCACTCAGTCCTACCGTGTCTTTCGCCTGCTGTATTGCGGTGATCACGGCACTGCAATCCTACAACGTCTGCCTCACCAGATCACCAGGAGCACTATTGCTTAGCCTTGCAACTGCGCTGGTCACTGGACCTGCCCCAGCACTTTGTTGTTACCTTTACTGTCCCATGAAGTCAGAGTTTATAGGAACAATACTGCTCAATAAATATCATGTGCTTGAAGCCTGGGTTCAACTCAGTTCTCCCGGCCACAACGGTACTCAAGTATGATGTGACCTCTCCTGCCAGCAGATCTGAAGCTTATCTAGTAATTACGATTTGACTCAGGATTATTTTTAAGTTACTAATTAAATCAACGTTTCAACCAGAGCACAACTATCACAATTAATCTGCAAATTGATAAGAATGAGAGAAACCAGTATAACAAGTTTTCTCCTTTACTCTTTACTGTGTGTCTGTCAGACTGGCGTCCATTGATTCCTTCTCACTCTCTCTCTCTGCCTCTCTTCCTCCCTCTCTCCCTCCCTGAGTTCTGCTCTGCTTTCAGAAGGGAAATGAAAAATGCCATTGTTTCAAGATCTATTTTGCTCACATGGGGAAACATTTGTTTGAAGGCACAGAGTGAAAAGCTTCAGAAACTTGCAATAAGCTTAAATGGGGGGAAAAAAGAAAGATTCAGGACATTCTATCTTTTACCTTTTATACTGAGGAATGGGATGCTGGATTAAATATAAATTTTTATTAAGTAAAAATTAGGTATAAATTACGTAATTAATCTTACTACATATGTTACCAATGTTGTTAATAATTTCCTAAGACTGCCATCTTTTAAGTCTCTGGACAATCTGAAAAACAGAATGAATTTAGTTTTTAGCTTATACTCTTATAAAATAAGTAGAAATTAATGCATACTTATTTTTTTTAAAGTTGGTATGCTCTTAAACAAGATAGAATGTACTCAGAAAAATGATTAAGATTTATTTAAGCTGGTTCATAAATCTTGATTTTTTAGTCTCACTCTCCTAATTTATTTATTATTTTTTCAAATGGATTCTGAGTTTTGAGGATATAAATATTTATTAAATTTTTTGGACCTAACAACTTCCTTACAAAGGAACTATAAGATACTTCTTTCAGTCTAAGGTGTCATAGAAAAATTACTGAGATACTAACAGCACCATGAATGGAAAAAAGTTGGGAACCTCTGATCTAGTCCAATATTCCATATGATGCATTAGATAGTTTCTGAACAGATTCAAAGACTTACAGAGGAAATAGTTCTATAACAAAGACAGAAGTGAACTAAAAAATAAAAAATGATGTACTGATTATAATACCTCCAAATCATGAATTTTTTTTTTGAGAGTTTGAATGGCCTGTACTTTTTTTTTTTAATTAAAAACAGATTTTATTCATTTACATAATTAGGAAATTATTTGCAACATCAGTCCTAATAAACTTGGAGTTGTTTGACAAATGTGATGACCAAATCATGATTTTTTTAAATTATAAAGCACAGCATGTATCAAAGACTTTATGGATTCTTAAATATTCCCTGTCCATATTTGCTCAACTCAACACTAGAACATTTTACTATTCTCTTCACATTGAGAAAAATCTGTTGGTTGTGATCTCTTATCTGATTCCAAAGCCCATACACAAACAAGCTTTGGAGGAGTCATGGAGATGGGAAGTACATATGTATAAAAATATTGTGGATTTCCTTTTATAAGTGAGTCAGTTACAGTATATTTGTTGTTGTCATCATTGTTGTCCATGTAATCTCTAATTACTAAGGGCTTATTGTTCATTTAACAAATTTTTCTTGAGTCCACACTGGACAAGCATTATATTAAACCAGCGTAATGTGTGCCACAGACTTTTTATTATGGCACACATGATAATCAAATTCAAACTTGTCCTTTTAAAAAATATACATTTGGGGCGCCTGGGTGGCTCAGTTGGTTAAGCAACTGCCTTCGGCTCAGGTCATGATCCTGGAGTCCCGGGATCGAGTCCCACATCAGGCTCCCTGCTCGGCGGGGAGCCTGCTTCTCCCTCTGACCCTCCCCCCTCTCATGTGCTCTCTCTCTCTCTCTCATTCTCTCTCTTAAATAAATAAATAAAATCTTTAAAAAAAAATAAAAAATATACATTTTACATAAAATAAAAACTAAAATCTTATTTTACTTTATTAACTCATGGGTTGAGATGGATGTCTTTAAAAATTAGATGACTGGTAATTTGTGGATTAAGTTAGAATTATATTTTGTTAAATATTTAATAAATGAATGGCTATAAAAATACTCAAACTATAGATGAATACAGAATAAAATGCACAAGTCCCATCTAGTATACTTCTTCATCCTCTACCATCCAAATCCCATTTTCTTCTTCAGAACTCAAATTTACCTACATTGTGTGGTGCACCTTTTCATTATTTCATTATTTCAAATATTTCATTATTTCAATTATTTCATTATTTCATATTTATATAATTCTGCTGTTTCTTGCTTATTTCCTCTCATTCATAAGTTTTGAAGCATTAGATTTATATATAAATCTAATGCATATATATATTATTTATTCATTTTCCTTATTTTTATTGAGAGATAATTTACCTATAACATTAAATTAGTTTAAGATGCACAACACAATCATTTGATATAGGTATATATTGTGAAATGATTACCAAAATAAATTTAGTTAACATTTATCACCTCACACAATTACATATAAATTTATATGTATAGGCAAATTTATATATATAAAGATATATAGAGAAAAATATATCCATGTACATGTTTTTCATGAATTCATACTTTTCCACAGTATGGGTTTGCCATAATTTAGCCAATCTCCTGATTGTGATTTTATTAGATTGTTTGCTGTTTCTTGTTATTATAATAGTGCCTTATAAACATTCTTATTCATGTATACTTGTGCACATATTGAGTAATTTTGTCATATATATTCCTAGAGGCAAAGTCCTTTGGGACAAAATACGTGTGCATTTAAAATCTTGATAGAGGGGGACCTGGGTGGCTCTGTCGGTTAAGCGTCTGCCTTCGGCTCAGGTCACAATCTCAGGGTCCTGGGATTGAGCCCCACATCAGGTTCCCTGCTCAGCGGAGAGCCTGCTTCTCCCTCTCCCTCTGCCTCTCCCCCTGCTTGTGCTCTGTATCTCTCTCTTTCTCAAATGAATAAAGTCTTTAAAAATAAATAAATAAATAAAAATAAAATCCTGATAAATATGACCAAATTACCTTACAAAGTGGTTATAACCATTTGTATTATCAACAAAGTTGTAGCAGAGTGCTACTTTCCCTACCAACTGTCTTGAGGAAAAGTTTGCAATTTCATTTTTGGCCTATTACATGATCAAATGTGTGACTATTCAACATAAGAAAATGTTTTCAGGTATAATGTCTGATATTTTTAACAGACCTAGCCCTGTTATGCATATACATTGTGTCTCTATTATCTACCAGTTTTTGAGAGAACTATGTTAAATGACCCAACTATGATTGGGTCAGGTACTTTTGTCAGGTACTTCTTAAATTTCTAACAGCTTTTCCTTTACTTTAAAGTTATTGTGTCAGGTGCATAAAAGATTCATAAGATATTACATGTTGGTAGATTGTACCTTATAACAATATATAAACCTGTCACATTGAATTTCTTTTGTCTGACTGGGAATATATGTTTTCTGATAGTACCGTAAAGTATTTCTTTTAGTTAGTTTTTTGCTTGTTATATTATTTTTGGTCCTTTAGCCTTAAAGCTTTTAGCTTCATATTGCTTTATGGGTGCCTCTTTCAAAGCACTAAGTGACTAGAATTTTAACATTGCTTTTAAAATTTATTTTATATAGCTTAATCTGCAAACTTCTGTCTTTTGAAATGAATTAGTTGTGGTTATTTATATATTTTGACTAGCTGACCATCTATTTTGTTTTCTTTCAGTTTTGAAAAAAATACTAAAAATATTAAAAAATATTGAAGTATAGCTGACATACAATGTTATATCAGTTTCAGGTGTACACATAATGATTCTCTGCATTACCCAATACTGGCCACAGTAAGGGTAGTCACCTTCTGTCACTATACAATGTTATTATAAAATTACTGACTATATTCCCTATGCTGTATTTTTCATCTCTGTGACCTATTTAGTTTGTTTTCCACTTACATTTATTCTTGTTTTCTTCTTTACTTGTTCCTTTTCATTATATTGCTGGCTTGAATTAGGTTTCTTTGGTTTGGAAATTTTACATCACATTTTTATTCATCTAGAATTTTTTTATTATTTCTTAAGGTATAATTTACCCACAAGTGAGGTACAAAGACCTCGCATGTACAGTTTGATCAGTTTTAAAAATGCAGCTGTATAATCTACATTCTTCCTCATCTAAGAAATTTCCTTCCGTTATTATCGCAGTCATTCTCTGCCACCCAGTAACAAGCACTGTTCTCATTTCTATAACCACAAATTAGTTATGCGAATTCTAGAATTTCATCTAAGTGGAGGCATACAGCATGTGCGCTTTCATGTCTGCCTTACTTCAGTCAGTATGTGTCATAGATTTCCCTACATGTTTTTTGTGAATTTGCCTATCAGTAATTCATTCCTTTATTTTGCTAAGTAGTATTCCATTGTATGAAATACAAGAGTTTGTTTATTCATTCACCTCTTGTTGGATATTTTGTTTCCAAATGTGTGCTGTTAGGACTAAAGCTACAATAAACATTCTTCTGTAAGTCTTTCTTCATGGATATATACCACTCTCTCTTTCTGGGGACAGCTGTATTTGGCGACCAAGCTACCAACTAAGGTTTCTTCAGAAGGAGGAGATGACAGACATAGAGTCAGAAATCTTTTTGAGTCTATTTCTGAGGAGCAATTTCAACACTCAGAAAATACTAGATATCTATAGGTGATGGCAAGTGTGGCAAGTCCATTGAATATCTTGACCATTACCCATTATTGAGTGGCTTTTGTGATAAAAGGTACATTATTTCCCAACTGCAAGTGGCCCAGAAAGTAAAAAAAAAAAAAAAAATGACAAAGATTATTTTTAAGGGACACAATAACATGGCTAGAATTGGCTGATCAGACTAGAAGAATAACACTGTTACCTGAAAAATGTGTCAGTGTCAGCGAGGCATGACTGATAGCCCTGAAAGGGTTCAAAGACTTGATACAGTCGATCTTCTAAGAACAACAGTGGCAATGTTCTATGTGACGTGGTCTCCCCACTGCAAGACGAATGGGTCAACTTTTGGTAGGAGTCATAGGTCTGAGAGTGGCACCCTCTAAATCAAAAAGCAAGAGTCCTTTACTTTGTGCCAAGTCTCTGATGGTGAGTGTGTTGCCATGTCTGGTACTATGGTGAATCAGACAGCAATGGTGGCTTCTGAGTGTAGAAGCCTCCATTAATAGCTTGATTCCATGCATTCTCATCAGAAAACAAGCCCTTATCATGGGCATCTACTTATGTGACTCAGACAGTATCATCATTAATCATGATTTTATTTCTATAGTTCATGGCCCCAAAGAGAACTATCTTTAGTTCATCCGTAGTTTTCCAGCTGACAAACCAGCCTGTTCATTGACAAATGTTAAAAGAGTGAATAAGCACAACAAAGTTCAATGAGGGGAGTATTGGGCAGCACTATTAGAAATACCTTGAGGGCGCCTGGGTGGCTCAGTTGGTTAAGCGACTGCCTTCGGCTCAGGTCATGATCCTGGAGTCCCGGGGTCAAGTCCCGCATCGGGCTCCCTGCTCCACAGGGAGCCTGCTTCTCCCTCTGACCCTCCCCCCTCTCAGGTGCTCTCTGTCTTTCTCATTCTCTCTGCCTCAGATAAATAAATAAAATCTTAAAAAAAAAAAAAAAAGAAAAGAAAAGAAATGCCTTGAGTCCTGCAACTGAGCAAAGTAACCAAGTCCATTTTTGATTCTGCATAGCTGGGATTGAGGCTGAATTGTGGCCACAATGCAGGAGACACCATCAGATTTCAGCATGGCCGAGCTATAAGCGAAGTAGACATTTAGAGGAATCGTCTTGAATCAAGAAAATCCAGTGGCTACACTTCTGGCAGCAGAGGGGGTTGTTAAAGTTTCTTTAAAAAGCTGCCGCTTTCTCTTGTAAAGTCAAGAACCCACTGGAACCAGATCAATTGCATGAATATACCATTTCCATTTGACAAGTACAGACTCACAACCCTTCCCACCTTGTCAGTTACAGAGTCTGAGTTGAACCACCCAAAAATAGAAATAGCAGGCCAGAGAGAAACTCCTTGAGCTGGGAGTTTATTTTTGAGAAGAAGGAATACAAGAGAGGAGGCTAAAGCAAGCTAATAGCTAGGTGGGATTGGGAGGTGATGAATCCAAACCTCAAGCTGCACCTGCCAGGAGTAGCTGCCTCCCTTAGTCAGACTTTTCAACTGGCAAAATCATCAGTCATAGAGACTCACAGCTGAAAAGAGTCTTCACTATAGGAGGCTTCACTATAAACTTTATGGATTTCCTTGTTCTTCACTCACATATTTTATTTTCCTTTGGCCTGGATCCAACTTTATTAAGCCATGCTTTCAAAAAAAAAATAGGTGGTAAATGTCTTTGTTTAGTCCTTTTCAATATCATATTGACAATTAACAAACTATTTATATAATTTAAGATTTATAATTATTTTTCCCTGGAATAATTAAAAATATAATTAAAGACAAAAAGGTGTATAATAACAAATCACAAATTGCAAGAATGTGCTTATGCTAGAGTACTTTTATAGAAATGTATAAATAAATATGGAACTCCCATGTCATTTTTGCCTTCTCCACACCATTTAAGAAAATAACATTTTGTCAATAAACATTTATTGAATTTTTTCTATGAGCCAGAGATATCACACAGCACTAGAGATTCCAAGATGAATGGGTAATACTTGCCCTCAATTCATCTGGAAGTAAATGGATGATTACAATATGGAGTTAGAGTGTTTCTTAGAGATAAATTCAGGATGCAGGGCTTACAAATAGGAGATAAGGCAAAACCAGGCTGGCTCAACTTCCAAGGGAGGTAGCTCCTTAGCGGAGTCTTGATATAAATAATACTCGGTTCAAAAAAGAGAAAGGATGGTAATGTTTGTCCCAGGAAGTGGGAGCTGTAAATTCAAAGACCCAGAACGTAAGTGGAACAGGTGTGGGCCCCAGGTTCTGGGAACCACAAGTCCTGCATTCCAGGTGGTATACGGCATATACAGTAGAGCAGAGATTTAGAAGCAGTTTCAGACTCAGATGCCCCCGGAGGCCCACAGTTGTGAAGGTGGTCAGATCCTCCTATATATGTATACTCATATATGTATCAACGCAATAAAGTATGCACTGCCAGAAGTAAGTCAAAGAAATTATTTTAAAATACTGAATTAGCTAAAAATAATAACATCAAGACATGGTTGTGAGCCAAATTTAGCAACAGGTGGTGAATTTGCAGTCCTGATTTAGAAAGTACACACTGAAACCTTGTGTCAGGATCGTGCGGCTTAACCACGTGACCGTGGACAGCTCGTTAAACTTCTCAGACACTGAATGCCTTCATCTATAGTCACTGCCAGCGCTAGATTCAATTCTAACAGGGAAGTTGTAAAAATACTAAAAGCCTAAACCTAAAGTTACATGATGTCTGTCATTGAAGTTACAGGCAGCAACCAAATTCAACCTCAATTTCCATAATGTTGTGATGGCATTCATTCTCTTTTACCTGATACTATATTATTTTCGTGCCACAGGCTCTCCTACTAGCATGTAAGCCTCAAAGGGCCAGAAACTCATGCTTTTTTTTTCCATCTTAATATGTCCCACAGTATTTCATCAGTGTCTCACAAATAGTAGGTAATAATGGTCAAAGAGAATTTTAAACTTTAAAAAAGAGAAACATTCACTTTTCTTTTTTGATAAAGATTTGATTTATTTATGAGAGAGAGAGAGAGAAACCATAAGCAGGGGAACGGGCAGAGGGAGAAGGAGAAACAGGCTCCCCACTGAGCAGGGGGCCCTTCAGGGCTCCCAGCTCCACTGATCCCAGGATCCCAGGATCATGGAGCTGAACCAAAGGCAGACACTTAACCAACTGAGCCACCCCCAGGCGCCCTGAGAAACATTTAATTTTCAAAGATAAAACTGCATGTATCTTTAACTAAATAACTAACTAAAATGGAATTTTAGAAGGCAATCTTTTAATTAAAAAAACAATTACCAAAAAAGGTAGCAAACAAGAGACAAAAAAGACCAAAAATTGGTTTATTTTCCTTACGTGACACCATGTCAAACATTTTGAATTCAAGAAACGATTTTCCTTTAATATAAAGGATATTGATGGGTTTTGTCCCATGATTACAATATAGCACAATACTTTCTCAAATTATGTTACCTTTTTTGCAGTCCTTTTTTAGCAGGAGTATAATCCTCCTGCCTAAAGCACAGCTACTTCCTGAATACTTTCAATTGAGCCTTCTCTGTGTTCTCTTAGTGCTTTGCTTATACCATTATTATAGGGCTAGTTATGTAAAATCGTGGCTAGTGCTTTACATACCTGTCTCTTCCCTGAGGCTAGGAACTCCTCTAGGGCAGAAATAATATTTTATTCATCTTCATAGCTAAGATTATAACACAGTGTTTGCCATATAGTTGGTGTAAATGGTAAAAATAAACAAGAAGTGAGAAAATTTTCTCATCAGGTTAAATTGTAGACTGTGCTGCTCTGTGGGTCCCAACCTGTTTCTGGAGAAAAGACAGACAGCAGCTAGAACAATAAAGTCATTTCTCAGCTTTCACTGGTAAATGGGATTTTCGAGTCCCAAGTAAGACAGTCTTTAAAGACGTGGTTAGACCAGAAAAAGCCACTTTAAGTTCCCGCAATCCTTCTTAACACTTGGCCAAGCTGAAGTTCACAGCCTTTAACTATGAGGCAAAGTAGAAGACCAACCAACATCTAACTATAACTGAAAAGAGAACTGCTCCCCTCAGTCTTCCCCAAATTCCTGACCCTGCAGTCCAGAGCAAACAAAATGGTTGTCTTCTTACACTAGTAAGCTTTGGGCAACTTATTATGCCTTGAAAGTAATTGTACTTTATCCTTATTTTTAAAAATATATGGTTGGAATTAATAAGCTAACATTTTATTTGGGAGCTTTCAAACCATATTTATTAGTGAAATAAGAATATACTTTTCTGTTCTTCATTTGCCAACATCTGAAGCAACTGTACTTACTAAGACCAGTGCATTCCAAGCTGGTGCAGCCACTCTGGAAAACTGTATGGAGGTTCCTCAAAAAGTTGAAAATAGAGCTACCATATGATCCAGCAATTGCACTACTGGGTATTTATCCCAAAGATACAAAAGTAGGGATCCAAAAGGGTATGTGCACCCCGATGTTTATAGCAGCAATGTCCACAATAGCCAAACTGTGGAAAGAGCCAAGATGTCCATCAACAGATGAATGGATAATGAAGATGTGGTATATATATACAATGGAATATTATGCAGCCATCAAAAGGAATGAGATCTTGCCATTTGCAACGATGTGGATGGAACTGGAGGGTATTATGTTGAGTGAAATAAGTCAAACAGAGAAAGACATGTATCATATGATCTCACTGATATGAGGAATTCTTAATTGCAGGAAACAAACTGAGGGTTGCTGGAGTGGGGGGTGGGGTGGGAGGGATGGGGTGAATGGGTGATAGACACTGGGGAGGGTATGTGCTCTGGTAAGCACTGTGAATTGTGCAAGACTGTTGAATCTCAGATCTGTACCTCTGAAACAAATAATGCAATATATGTTAAGAAAAAAAAAGAAGAAGAAGAAGAAGGTAGCGGGAGGGGAAGAATGAAGGGGGGAAATCGGAGGGGTAGACGAACCATGAGAGACGATGGACTCTGAAAAACAAACTGAGGGTTCTAGAGGGGAGGGGGGTGGGAGGATGGGTTAGCCTGGTGGTGGGTATTGAGGAGGGCACATTCTGCATGGAGCACAGGGTGTTATGCACAAACAATGAATCATGGAACACTATATCTAAAACTAATGATGTAATGTATGGGGATTAACATAAGAATAAAAAAATAAAGAAAAAAAAAAGACCAGTGCATTCTTTCTCAATAGGTAAACCTAAAATGTGGTTATGGATACATGAATACATGCATATAGACACAGGCATCAGAAGGTTGTTTTGTGTGCACAGAATCAACACAGAGGATTGGTTCACAAATCAAATGCCTGGGACTGACTTAACAATAGGACCGGGTAACTTAAAGCTTGTTAACTAAGGCTTCTCTCTCTCTAGATAGTCAGTGCTTGGGTGGGCACTAAAAATGCTGTGCTTCCAGCCTCCATCCCTAGGCCTTAACAGCTGCAGGCACCTCTTTAAGGAGTTTACACATCCTATCAGGGAACATATCTTGAGAGTTCTGTGCTTTTAGATAATGTCAAGATCTTTGAGTTTATCCTGCAGTTGAATTATCAAGGAAGAATCTTCTCTCTATCATTTCATGTTCTTGGTGGTGAGCTGGCATCTCAGTGTTGCCTCCAAATTCTGAAAACTAGCATAGGTATTTTTCACTCATTTTTACTTTGCTGAAATTCCTATAAGTGATATGTTTTCAAATTGTGCCTTTTCTCTCTTATTTTTGTTGCTCTTCATTAACAACACAAGTAAGCTTAGTGAAATTAAAATAACTATTAAACCTGAATAATAATTTTCTAGTAAAAAGAGTACAATAAAAACTTTACTACGATACTTAATCATTTCTAAAAGCTTCCCTCCAAAATCTGTTTATTTCTTTTTTTTTTTTAAGATTTTATTTATTTATTTGACAGAGAGAGACACAGTGAGAGAGGGAACACAAGCAGGGGGAGTGGGAGAGGGAGAAGCAGGCTCCCCGCTGAGCGGAAAGCCCGATGTGGGACTCGATCCCAGGACCCTGGGATCATGACCTGAGCCAAAGGCAGACGCTTCATGACTGAGCCACCCAGGTGCCCCCAAAATCTGTTTATTTCAAATACGTTGTGTCTTATTTCCAAAAAGACCATTAGATAAGAAAAGTTTATATTATTATGTTTATGGTTATACTTGACTAGATATTCAGAGGTGTTTTTCATTAAGATGAAGGTATTATTATTTGAAATAGATATCTACTTTAAACTGGTGGCTATAATTCTTTAAAAAGACAAGGTGTTACAGCAAATGCATTCTCAAAGTCTTCATTTAAAGAAATTAATATTTGTGAGATACAAAAACATATCCATTAAAAAAAGAACAGTTTGTATTTTCCCCCTAAAGAAACATTTATATGATAGTTACACATAAAAAGCCAAGTTAATGTGGAGAAAATATACTTTTGTTGGTATGATTTGTAGAAGTGAACACTTCACTAGAATTATCTACAAATTGTCCTAATGCAGCATTTAACTTCATATTTGGGGCATAGTCTCTATTTTCCAAAATTTTATCCATTAATATTATCATTACAGGTTAATGATAAAATACTATACTCAATATACATTGACAAGAGAAACACCTTGTGACTCCTACTTGTCAGCACCAGGATTCCTTGATTAGCTAGCTTTTTTTTTTTTTTAAAGATTTTATTTATTTATTTGAGACAGAGAGAATGAGAGACAGAGAGCATGAGAGGGAGGAGGGTCAGAGGGAGAAGCAGACTCCCTGCCGAGCAGGGAGCCCGATGCGGGACTCGATCCCGGGACTCCAGGATCATGACCTGAGCCGAAGGCAGTCGCTTAACCAACTGAGCCACCCAGGCGCCCGATTAGCTAGCTTTGCAGAACACAAATATGCCTTATTTGAAAGGTTTAATGACTTTTATTACATTATACTAAAAATATCTGACATTGGTATAGGAAATTATCTTAAGAATTATTTTACTTAGCAATGAGCCTATGTAACAATGAAAACAATATCACAGTGACATAAGGTATGATTGGGAATTCTGTCACACTGTTCTCAGATGTGAGGAGGAAATGGAGTTTGTTTTTCTTCATATTAGTCTGTTGCTTTTATAAGACCCATGAAACTGAGTGGAGGAGTTGGAGTAGGGGTGCGGTTACAAAATGTAGTGTCATCTCATAAATTTTCCCCAGTGCAAACACTTAATAGTCTTGAGATCTTACTCAGTTTTGTCATGCCAACCCCTGCCCTGTGATTGTCTCTGGGAGTTGACTGTGCCCTTGTGGGTCGACCAGCAGGTGAATGGGTATAGGCACTAGCTTATATCTAGGTGCAATACCCTTCCTTATATTACCCTTGGTCTTTTTGGGATTCCTCAGCAATGCCCTTTCTCTACCTGATCACTAGATTCTTTGCTCATCCCCTATGTCAAAACCTCGCCTTAGGAACTGACCATTTGTCACTTTCTGGCTGGGATCTACTCAGCTCTCACTGTGCCTTAACCCATTGAGGTCTGTTTTTTTTTTAATTCCATTTGTTCCTGGTTAAGTGTTATCTGCTTTGTCCCAGGTTCAAGGCCTTTTGTCTCATTACTATAGTGAGTATTTCTGGCTAATTTGTCAGCCAACCTCATGAGATAGATACCTATCAAGTCTCTCCACATGGTCCTTCTACAGTCTTCAATACATCATACATGGAAGTCAAGGAGCAGCCAACCTGGAAGCCTCGCTCTACCTATGTGCACTGCTGCAGCTATTTCAATTAGGATGCCCTGAATTTGTGTGCAGGCACACCTCCAAGTCACCCCTGTCCAGACTACTAATAAGAGGCATAGCAGAAACTCAAGGAGCTCCTTTACTTTGCTGGTTATTTCCAAAACTAGTCTCTCTCTCTCTCTCAACCCCTAGGTTTGATAGGAGAAATGGGAGAAGAAAGTGAGTTTTCCTCCTTTACCCCTATATCTCTTTCCTTCCCATATTTCCTCGAGAACAGAAGATATAAGCTTCCCTTTTGTTTAGCATCTTTCAAATTGTTAATCACTACCCAATAGTCACCAGGATATGGCATTAATTTAAAAGGCAATTGTTGGGCGCCTGGGTGGCTCAGTTGGTTAAGCGACTGCCTTCGGCTCAGGTCATGATCCTGGAGTCCCTGGATCGAGTCCCGCATCGGGCTCTCTGCTCAGCAGGGAGCCTGCTTCTCCCTCTGACCCTCCCCCCTCTCATGTGCTCTCTCTCTCTCTCTCTCTGTCTCAAATAAATAAATAAAATCTTTAAAAAAAAAGGCAATTGTTATTTTTTTAATGAAAAAGAGTGGAAAATATAAAAATGCATTGTAAACTAGAAAGGTACATGAATATTGTTTTGTGATAATTTTTGTTGTGCTGGGCCTGTGCAAAAGCCTGAATCATGCACAAAACCTCCAGACAGCACACCCCCCAATATGTGTGTGCTCTTGCATAGGTCATTTGTATTCATACCTTTGAAAACCAGGATAATAAGGCTTATCTTGCCAGAGTCTTTGTGAAGATTAGTAGAGAAATGAAAGTATAGTATCTAAAACACTGAAGTATAATAAGTTATAGCAATTAGTGATGAATAAACTTTGTATTTGCTGCCACTATTGCTATTTTTTATGCCCTCGGTTGACCTTCCCCTCTACTTAAATGAATGCTCAACTTTCTTTTAGTCATTTAGCTGCTTTAGGTCCAAGTAAGTTAGGTATTCCTGACTTGCTTCCTTAGAAAGTCAGCATTCTCTAGAATCTTTTGTTTTTATACAGGCAGTGTTCCAATCTCTAGCAGAACTGGCCTTAGAAGTTGTATTATGGCTCCATTCTCTGATTTGAAATGTGTTCTTTGTCTCTGTTGGGGAGGAAAATTTTTCCTATTACCTTCAAGGTTCTTTTGGATGGTCTAAGAATTAAATTTACATGAGACAGATCAAGAGGAGAAAATCAAATTTAATCACAAATGTACAGGGGCTCCATAAATATATGAGGCCCACAGGCAGTCAGGCAACTGAGGCGTATATGCCATGAAGAGCTAAGGAGAACAGGTTAGGGGTCTGGGACTTCAAAGGGAGAAAAGACAATTCATAGAAGATGAAAAAGAGTAAATGTTTGATAAACAAATGCTTGCTGGGCTATGCAGAAACAGTGTAACATAGGGAGGAATTTTAACATACACATTTTGCTAAGTTTCTCCCTGTCTACAACCCCTAGCTCATATTATACCATAGTTATCTATGGTGGTAGCTCCCCTCTCAGAGCAGGTCCTCTAGCTAAATTGTTTTAGGCAATTAAGGGGAAGGCCAAAGTTTCCTCCTGAGCCTTCTGTTCCTTAAAAATAATCAGCCTAAAATCCACATGTCAAAGAGACACATTTTGGGGTGACAAATTTTGCTCCCCTGCATCTCAAATGTCTCCTTTCCCATTTGCACAATATTGAAATTATTCTGCTATTACAATTGGAGTCCTGAATTTAGGTCTTGAAGGTGTTGGAATTTTAAGAATAACCAGGATTATTGGATTGCAAGGGATTCCCAATAGACTTTATTGGACAGATGAGGAAACTAAAACCTAGAAAACTTAAAAAATTTCCCCAAGTTTATATATTTCAATTCTGTTAAATTTATTTTTATAGATAAGGAAATGGAAACCCAAAGAGGTAAAACAGCTTAGGTCCTGTATCAAAATATAAATGTCCTCAGAACAAACTATGAAATCAAGCAATAAAATCTGTGGCCTGAAGTAAAATCTGGGTACCTAAAGTTAGAGATAAAATGTAATGGGAGTGTATTTTGTAAACATTAAACTGATGCATTTTTATTTCTCTATTAAATCATGTTCATTGGTAGCCTTAAATTTCCAAAGCTAAGCTCAAGGCTTATTTCTTAAGGGAAGAAGAGCAAGGATACTGTCTAAAGTAAAGAACCCAATAGTCAACCTTGAGGTTCAAACCTGAATTTGTCACTCACTCTAGCAATAATTTCGTCATGAAAATCAGATGTCAAAAAAGAAAAGGATTTCTTAAGTTATTTTATTTCACTCTTTCATAACTAAAGAGGCTTGTTTGATGGGCTTGCTTATACAATATTGTATAAGGGAGATCTTATCCAGATCATAAGAAGAAAGGCAGGGAGATGGCTCCTTAGGGTACTGGTGAATGGTACAAAACTGAGGCAGAGAAAGGAGAATGGGAAAATCAAACATCAAGGCTCTGGTTTGCCCTTGCTCACCTCCAAATGTGTCTGGTACCAAGACTTCAAAGATTGCATCATTTGACTACATTATTTCCTCCCTCCCTATCTCTATACCTTTGTGCCATGTAACTTTGCAGCACCCACCCCTGCAGACAAGGTGATCTGCCTTGCCACTTGATTCTGAATTCAACCATCGACTTGCTTTATCCAACAGATTGAAACAGAAGGTGCAGCAATGCAGTATGAGCCTAAACTTTAAGCAGTCTTCCTGCGTTGGCTTGCTTCTTGTGCCTCTGTCCCTACCATGAGCATATGCCCAGGCCAGTCTGCTGGAGGATGAGAAACACATAGAGCAACACTGAGTTGTCTTGCAACTGTCAAAGCAGCTAAGAGAAGTGAACACCTGGCTAACCCCCACACAGGTGAGTGAACCCAGCCAAGATCAGTAGAAGTACCAAGGTGACTCCAAACATGTGAGCAATAAATGTATAACTCTGTATGTCTCTAAGTCTTGTTGGTTATTTGTTATGCAGCTTTATTTTTAGCAAAAGCTAACTGGTATGGGGTTTTAAAAACATTAAAATAGGTATGATAGTGGTAGTGGTGTGCTTTCCCAGAAAGCAGGAGAACTCATTTAACATAGTCTGAAGCAATAGCAGCAGCTGAACATAGTGATTCCTGATTCCGTCCTCCAGTTCCTTAATGCTTGCCTGTGACATAAAAAACTGAGATGTGCCCAAATAACACAGTGAGGGCAAGCAGAGGTGCTAAGAGAGCCAGTGGACCAGGAGGGTCTTCAGGTCTGGCAGGTGGAAACCAGCCCATGCTGTAGCAAGCCAGACCCATCCAGGTGCACATGGCATCAGCGGTACCAGTCTTGGGGGCACAACAGAGATTAGTTCGGAGTCTTTCAGACTAGCTTGGAATTTGCAGGGCCTTTACCTCAAGGCAACAGAAAATGATTATCAGATTGTTGATGAAAATGGTTGGTTTTCTTTTTTTTTTTTTCTCATCTACAATTTTGGCTGGCAGAAGTAGCCTTAACTCAGCCAGCTGACTGAACTCTTTCCAGGCCTCCCCACAAGATATTAGTGGTCCTGGCCTGGGCTTCCCAACACTCTACTTCAATTGCCCTTTCTTTTAAGATCCATTACTAGAGAGAGACTTTTATTCCATAATTAGAAATAAGAAAACAAATAAAATACTCCTGAAAGCATAATTAAGATTGCACAAAGGTACAGCAGAAAAAGGAAATGAATGTATAGAATACAAACTTCTAATTTATTTATAATTTTGCTTCTTGTCCTTAGATTATATTTTCCCAAACTGCATCCTTTCGAACACAAGTGCCTTATGAGGTAATACAAAACAAGTACATCGTAAACAAAACTCCCTATAGCAAAACAATATGGGACTTGACCATGATAAAATCAAGTGGGAAATATGTCTCTCGGAATTTATATATTAAAGACTATAAAATGTCTTGCTGTTAAAACAAAATTTTTGAGATTGTTTAACTCTAAGCAGCTTATTTCAACCCCAAATTGTCTTTCCATGATATGCCCATTAAAAGTCCACAGAGCCTGTCTTGGGAACTCTGCTCTGGGTAGATCTACATTGTCCGGAGAGCCCAGACTATTTGCTGTGTACCTCACTAGTAAACATACACTATGTTTGTCTCCCAGGAAAAAGTGGAATTGTTTGAAATAATGAATTATATATCTTTTGCTCAAGATCAGCAGGTGAATATTAATTTGTGAAACTGAATAAAGGAAACCTCATTTAAAATGGAGTCAGGAGGCACTGGGGGGCGGAGCAAGATGGCGGAGGAGTAGGAGACCTGGATTTCGTCTCCTCTCAGGAATTCAGCTGGATAGGGGTCAAACCATTCTGAACACCTACAAACTCAACAGGAGATCGAAGAAAAGAATAGGAACAACGCTCTCATCAGAAAAGCGACCACTTTCTGGAAGGTAGGACGTGCGGAGAAGTGAATCCGAGGCGATATTCGGGAGGATAGACGGCGGGGGAGGGGCCTCCGTCGCCGCTTCTGGCAACTGATAGAACCACGGAGCACAGAATCGGAACTTTTAAAAGTCTGCTCCGCCGAGGGACGTCACTCTGGTGGCTAAGCGGGGGGTGGAACCCTCCGGGACAGTGTGGTCTCAGGACCCTCGGGGTCACAGAAAGACCGGGGGTGCCTGTGTGGCAGAGCTCCCAGGTATCGGAGCGGGGAAGCCGGCTGCAGAGGCGGAGCCCAGGCGCGGGCTCTCAGCTCGGGGTGGCCATGAACAGTGATCCGCGGCACAGTCGGGCCCCTGCTCCTCCAGCAGGGACCCAACAAGCGGCAGATCCGGGGAGACTCACCTTCCTCCCCCGGGAGGAGCCGCGCGGGAGTGCACCGCAGGGATCTGCTGGGTTTGGAGACTCCACCCGGGGTCGGGTGCCAGAGAGAGAAACGCGCGGTCACAGGCTGGGTGAGCACGGAGTGCGGCCGGAGACCGGGGAGCCGGGAGTGACTGACGGCTTTTCTCTGGGGGCTCACTGAGGAGCGGGGCCCCGAGTTCTCGGTTCCTCCGGGGCGGAGATTGGGAGGCCGGCATTTTCACTCTCCGCCTCCAAAGCTGTACGGAGAGCTCGCAGGGAACAAAAGCCCCGGAGAGCAAACCCGAGCAGATTACTTAGCCGGGAGGGGGCAAGGGCGGGGCAATTCCGCCTCCGGCAGAGACATTTGGAAACCACGGCAACAGGCCCCTCCCCAGAAGATCAGCGAGAACAGCCAGCCAAGACCAAGTTTACCGATCAATGAGAACGGCAGAACTCCAGCGCTAGGGGAATAATGCACATAGAATTCATGGCTTTTCCCCATGATTCTTTAGTCTTTCAGGGTTAATTTTTTTTTAACTGTCTTTTTTTTTTTGAATTTTTCTTTTTCCCTTTTTCAACCAACATCTTATCAACCCCTTTTTTAAAAAAACATTTTTATTTTTCATTTTTAGAGTCATATTCTATCCCTTCATAGTAGTTACCCGTATTTTTGGCTTATATATATAAGTTGTTCTCTCTTTAAAATTTTGAGATAGTTTCTTCTAACAGATTAAAATATACCCTAAATCTCTAGTATATGGTGTTTTCTATTCCCCTGCCTGATCACATCCTCTCCCTTTTTTTTTCTTTTTTCTTTTTTTAAATCCTCTTCTTTCTTTTTTCAAACAACTTCTTATCAATTCCTTTTATAAAATTTTTTATAATTTCCATCTTTACAGTCATATTCCATCCCTCCATCCCTTTTGTACATATATAAGTTTTTCTTTCTTTAAAATTTTGGGAGGCACTTTCTCCTAAAAGACCAAAATACACCCAAAATCTAGTGTGTGGCATGGATCTATATACCAGCCTGATCATATTTGATCACATTCTGTTTTTTTGTTGTTGTTGTTTTTGTTGTTTTGTTTTGTTTGTTTTTGTTTTTATCTTTTTCTTTTTTTGTTTTTCTTTTTTCTCTCTTTCCCTTTCTTTTCCCACTGCTTCAGGTCTTTTCTGATTTGTTTACAGTATATTTTCTGAGGACGTGGTTACTCTGCTAGCATTTTGTTCTCTCATTAATCTATTCTCCTCTGCACAAAATGACAAGATGGAAAAAATCACCTCAACAAAAAGAACAAGAGGTAGTACCAACTGCCAGGGACCTACTCAATACGGACATTAGTACAATGTCAGATCTAGAGTTCAGAATTATCACTTTAAAGATACTAGCTGGGCTTGAAAAAAATATGGAAGTTATTAGAGAAACCCTTTCTGGAGAAGTAAAAGAACTAAAATCCAACCAAGTAGAAATCAAGAAGGTTATTAATGAGGTGCAATAAAAAATGGGGGTGCTAACTGCTAGAATAAATGAGGCAGAAGAGAGAATCAGTAATATAGAAGATGAAATGATGGAAAATAAAGAAGCTGAGAAAAAGAGAGATAAACAACTACTGGATCACGAGGGCAGAATTTGAGAGATAAGCGATACCATAAGATGAAACAACATTAGAATAATTGGGATCCCAGAAGAAGAAGAAAGAGAGAGAGGGGCAGAAGGTATAACGGAACAAATTATAGCAGAGAACTTCCCTAGTTTGGGGAAGGAAACAGGCATGAAAATCCAGGAAGCACAGAGAACCCCTCTCAAAATCAATAAAAATAGGTCAACACCCCGACATCTAATAGTAAAACTTATGAGTCTCATAGACAAAGAGAAAATCCTGAAAGCAGCTCGGGAGAAGAGATATGTAACCTACAATGGTAGAAACATTAGATTGGCAACAGACCTATCCACAGAGACCTGGCAGGCCAGAAAGGACTGGCAGGATATATTCAGAGCACTAAATGAGAAAAATAGGCAGCCAAAAATACTATATCCAGCTAGGCTGTCATTGAAAATTGAAGGAGAGATAAAAAGCTTCCAGGACAAACAAAAACTAAAGGAATTTGCAAACACAAAATCAGCCCTTCAAGTAATATTGAAAGGGGTCCTCTAAGCAAAGACAGAGCCTAAAAGCAACATAGACCAGAAAGGAACACAGACAATATACAGTAACAGTCACCTTACAGGCAATACAATGGCACTAAATTCCTATCTTTCAATAGTTACCCTGAATGTAAATGGGCTAAATGCCCCAATCAAAAGACACAGGCTATCAGACTGGATTAAAAAACAAGACCCATCGATATGCTGCCTGCAAGAGACTCATTTTAGAACCAAAGACACCCCCAGATTGAAAGTGAGGGGGTAGAAAACCATTTACCATGCTAATGGACACCAAAAGAAAGCTGGGGTGGCAATCCTTATATCAGACAAATTAGATTTTAAACCAAAGACTGTAATAAGAGATGAGGAAGGACATTATATCCTACTTAAAGGATCTATCCAATAAGAAGATCTAACAATTGTAAATATCTATGCCCCTAACATGGGAGCAGCCAATTATATGAGGCAATTAAAAACAAAAGCAAAGAAACACATCGACAACAATACAATAATAGTGGGGGACTTTAACACCCCCCTCACTGAAATGGACAGATCGTCTAAGCAAAAGATCAACAAGGAAATAAAGACTTTAAATGACACACTGGACCAAATGGACTTCACAGACATATTCAGAACATTCCACCCCAAAGCAACGGAATACACATTCTTCTCTAGTGCCCATGGAACATTCTCCAGAATAGATCACATCCTAGGTCATAAATCAGGTCTCAACCGGTACCAAAGATTGGGATCATTCCCTGCCTATTTTCAGACCACAATGCTTTGAAACTAGAACTCAATCACAAGAGGAAAGTCGGAAAGAACTCAAATACATGGAGGCTAAAGAGCATCCTACTGAAGAATGAATGGGTCAACCAGGAAATTAAAGAAGAATTAAAAAAATACATGGAAAGCAATGAAAATGAAAACACAACTATTCAAAATCTTTGGGATGCAGCAAAGGCAGTCCTAAGAGGAAAGTATATAGCAATACAAGCCTTTCTCAAGAAACAAGAAAGGTCTCAAGTACACAACCTAACCCTACACCTAAAGGAGCTGGAGAAAGAACAGCAAATAAAGCCTAAACCCAGCAGGAGAAGAGAAATAGTAAAGATCAGAGCAGAAATCAATGAAATAGAAACTAAAAGAACAGTAGAACAGATCAACGAAACTAGGAGCTGGTTCTTTGAAAGAATTAACAGGATTGAGAAACCCCTGGCCAGACTTATCAAAAAGAAAAGAGAAATGACCCAAATCAACAAAATCATGAATGAAAGAGGAGAGATCACAACCAACACCAAAGAAATACAAACAATTACAAGAACATATTATGAGCAACTCTATGCCAGCAAATTAGATAACCTGGAAGAAATGGAGGCATTCCTAGAGATGTATCAACTACCAAAACTGAACCAGGATGAAATAGAAAACCTGAACAGACCTATAACCACTAAGGAAATTGAAGCAGTCATCAAAAATCTCCCAAAAAACAAAAGCCCAGGGCCAGATGGCTTCCCAGGGGAATTCTACCAAACATTTCAAAAAGAATTAATACCTATTTTTCTGAAACTGTTCCAAAAAATAGAAATGGAAGGAAAACTTCCAAACTCATTTTATGAGGCCAGCATTACCTTGATCCCCAAACCAGACAAAGACCCCATCAAAAAGGAGAATTACAGACCAATATCCCTGATGAACATGGATGCAAAAATTGTCACCAAAATACTAGCCAATAGGATCCAACAGTACATTAAAAGGATTATTCACCATGACCAAGTGGGATTTATCCCTGGGCTGCAAGGTTGGTTCAACATCTGCATATCAATCAATGTGATACAATACATTAACAAAAGAAAGAACAAGATTCATATGATCCTCTCAATAGATGCAGAAAAAGCATTTGACAAAGTACAGCATCCTTTCTTGATCAAAACTCTTCAGAGTATAGGCATAGAGGGTACATACCTCAATATCATAAAAGGCATCTATGAAAAACCTACAGCGAATATCATTCTCAATGGGGAAAAACTGAGAGCTTTCCCCCTAAGGTCAGGAACGCGGCAGGGATGTCCACTATCACCACTGCTATTCAACATAGTATTGGAAGTCCTAGCCACAGCAATCAGACAACAAAAAGAAATCAAAGGCATCCAAATTGGCAAAGAAGAAGTCAAACTCTCAGTCTTTGCAGATGATATGATACTTTATGTGGAAAACCCCAAAGACTCTGCCCCAAAACTGCTAGAACTCATACAGGAATTCAGTAAAGTGGCAGGATATAAAATCAATGCACAGAAGTCAGTGGCATTCCTATACACCAACAACAAGACAGAAGAAAGAGAAATTAAGGAGTCGATCCCATTTACAATTGCACCCAAAACCATAAGATACCTAGGAATAAATCTAACCAAAGAGGCAAAGAATCTGTACTCAGAAAACTATAAAACACTCATGAAAGAAATTGAGGAAGACACAAAGAAATGGAAAAACATTCCATGCTCATGGATTGGAAGAACAAATATTGTGAAGATGTCAATGCTACCTAGAGCAATCTACACATCTAATGCAATCCCTATCAAAATACCATCCACTTTTTTCAAAGAAATGGAACAAATAATCCTAAAATTTGTATGGAACCAGAAAAGACCCTGCATAGCCAGAGGAATGTTGAAAAAGAAAAGCAAAGCTGGCGGCAACACAATTCTGGACTTCCAGCTCTATTACAAAGCTGTCATCATCAAGACAGCATGGTACTGGCACAAAAACAGACACATAAATCAATGGAACAGAATAGAGAGCCCAGAAATGGACCCTCAACTCTATGGTCAACTCATCTTTGACAAAGCAGGAAAGAATGTCCAATGAAACAAAGACAGTCTCTTCAACAAATGGTGTTGGGAAAATTGGATAGCCACATGCAGAAGAATGAAACTGGACCATTTCCTTACACCACACACAAAAATAGACTCCAAATGGTTGAAAGACCTCAATGTGCGACAGGAGTCCATCAAAATCCTAAAAGACTTCACAGGCAGCAACCTCTTTGACCTCAGCCGAAGCAACTTCTTCCTAGAAACATCGCCAAAGGCAAGGGAAGCAAGGGCAAAAATGAACTATTGGGACTTCATCAAGATAAAAAGCTTTTGCACAGCAAAGGAAACAGTGAACAAAACCAAAAGACAACCGACAGAATGGGAGAAGATATTTGCAAATGACATATCAGATAAAGGGCTAGTATCCAAAATCTATAAAGAACTCATCAAACTCAACACCCAAAGAACAAAGAATCCAATCAAGAAATGGGCAGAAGACATGAACAGACATTTTTCCAAAGAGGACATCCAAATGGCCAACAGACACATGAAAAAGTGCTCAATATCGCTCAGCATCAGGAAATCCAAATCAAAACCTCAATGAGATACCACCTCACACCAGTCAGAATGGCTAAAATTAACAAGTCAGGAAACGACAGATGTTGGCGGGGATGTGGAGAAAGGGGAACCCTCCTACACTGTTGGTGGGAATGCAAGCTGGTGCAGCCACTCTGGAAAACTGTATGGAGGTTCCTCAAAAAGTTGAAAATAGAGCTACCCTATGACCCAGCAATTGCACTACTGGGTATTTACCCCAAAGATACAAAAGTAGGGATCCGAAGGGGTACGTGCACCCCGATGTTTATAGCAGCAATGTGCACAATAGCCAAACTGTGGAAAGAGCCAAGATGTCCATCGACAGATGAATGGATAAAGAAGAGGTGGTATATATATACAATGGAATATTATGCAGCCATCAAAAGGAATGAGATCTTGCCATTTGCAACGACGTGGATGGAACTTCAGGGTATTATGTTGAGTGAAATAAGTCAAACAGAGAAA
>NW_023270454.1:42738242-42768270 GCF_011800145.1 Mirounga leonina
GAGGAATTCTTAATTGCAGGAAACAAACTGAGGGTTGCTGGAGTGGGGGGTAGGGTGGGAGGGATGGGGTGAATGGGTGATAGACACTGGGGAGGGTATGTGCTCTGGTAAGCGCTGTGAATTGTGCAAGACTGTTGAATCTCAGATCTGTACCTCTGAAACAAATAATGCAATATATGTTAAGAAAAAAAAAAGAAGAAGAAGGTAGCGGGAGGGGAAGAATGAAGCGGGGGAAATTGGAGGGGTAGACGAATCATGAGAGACGATGGACTCTGAAAAACAAACAGGGTTCTAGAGGGGAGGGGGGTAGGAGAATGGGTTGGCCTGGTGGTGGGTATTGAGGAGGGCACATTCTGCAGGGAGCACAGGGTGTTATGCACAAACAATGAATCATGGAACACTATATCTAAAACTAATGATGTAATGTATGGGGATTAACATAAGAATAAAAAAAAAATGGAGTCAGGAGGCCAGAAGGGGTAGGTCTCACACCCTATGGCCCCTTGGAGCCTTTTGCAAATCCAACAGGAAGGGACATAGGTTGCATTCTCAACTGGAAGAAGCCTACTTTACTAGCCCAACAGAAGGAAGGAAGATTTTTCTCCTTGCCCAGCAACAGTTCAGCCAATGAAAAGCCACTAGACTTTGAACCCCCAGTTTACTCTAATGGACTTTTTGTTTATAATAGCCCCTCCCAACTTCCCTTCTTTACTCTATAAAAGAGGATGGTCTCCTTTGTTCCCCAGACTTGCCTATGGCTTTTACTATAGCTTGCTTGCCCTGAATTGTAATTCCTCTGCTATTCCCAAATCAACCCATTTTGCTGATAAAATAACTAGCTGTTTTACTTTTAATGTCAACACTACATAATTTCATTTTTGGTCAAGGAGAAAGGAAAATAGGATTATAAGAATATGTTAAAATTTAAATTGTTGTTTACTCTGTTTTGTAAGAACTACTTTTTTTTATTTATGCCAAACCTTCTTGGCATTATTCCCACCATTCAAATTATTTCTGATTTTTAAAAAAAGAATCAAGCTAACAAAATAATAGAATTGATACTTTCCAGAATGGTCCTTTCTTGATCTTTAATCAATGAAACCGCAGGCACTGCTTTATGAAGTTGCCATATGAAAACCCAGACAGACACAGAGTTTGAGAATGCTGTCAATATTTTATGGTGAGGAAATGATCTTTGTGGGGGAGAAGAATGAAGAGGGGGAAGAGCAGAAAAGGAGAAGGAGGATGGGGAAAGGAGGAAAATGAAGGAGGAAAAGGGAAAAAGGTGGAGAATAGAGGAAGAGAAGGAAGAAAAAGAGGAGAAGAAAAAGCAGAAGAAGAGGAGAAGAAGGCCCTGTATTTTTCTGGTCTGAAATATTGACTTATTCTGTACCCAGGGAGCTCCTACAGCACACGTTTCTGATTTCCTTCCATAATGATGACCTTTCCTATGAAGACCACAGGCTATACACTTGATAATGCAGGTGGAAGAGAAAGAGGGAACAGATAGACAGTCATGGGAATTTTTGAGACGGGAGGGTAATTACACCTTCAGGAAAAATAATTTCTTTGGCTGTAAGTATGCAAACTAAGCATTTGCTGTGATGAAGTTCACAGTATTCTTTTCATTTTGAATTATCCACAGCTCTGACCAGCAAGTGCAACAATTTTAAGATGCAATCATAGTTTTATTTTTGGAATCCCTTTTCTTTTTTTTTTTTTAATTTTATTTATTTATTTGAGAGAGACAGAATGAGAGAGAGCACATGAGAGGGGGGAGGGTCAGAGGGAGAAGCAGACTCCCTGCCGAGCAGGGAGCCCGATGCGGGACTCGATCCAGGGACTCCAGGATCATGACCTGAGCCGAAGGCAGTCGCTTAACCAACTGAGCCACCCAGGCGCCCTGGAATCCCTTTTCTATTTTAAAGTTTGATCTTTGTGTTCTGGTTTTAAAAATAATGAATGGAAATTGCAATATAGAATTCTCCTTCCCAAATGTGGTGAACAAAACTAATTTTTAAAAAGTTAAAACTTTAATAGCAATCAAATGAGTAAAGGTGACTAATTAAGAAAAACACATGATTCTAGACAGAGCAAGGAAATACTGATTAGCAATAAATCACTGCTATCCCCCAAAGAAACCATGCTACTGAGCCAAAAAATGTCTGAGTATTCTCACTGAGATTCTCCAAATTTTGAGAAAAGCAATTGAGTAGGATCCTGGCCTTTCTTGTCTACTGATTATTGGCTAAATCACTGCTGGGGACAAACAGGACATTTTCTATAAGGAACCAATGTGGGTGGCTCTGTGTCTGACATGAACTCCAGAGCCCCTCTCTGAATTAGGGAAAGAATTCACAAGTTAAGGATTATCCTCATGAGAATGAAAATCACTCCCAACACCACCCTGGATCCTGAAGTATGTGGCCTGAGTACTGGCACAGGACATTTAAGAAGTCTCAGGACAACAGAGACTGAGTACCAAGCTATGCCAAAAATGTTCCCATATTGCCTCAAGGCCCAAGATAACCACAATAAGTACAGATGAAAATGAAAAAAAACGATAAATGAAATTAGGGAAAACTGAGAAAGATAATTCAACATAAAGATAAAAGGTATCCCTGAAGGAAAGAACCCAAAAATGAAATAGGAGATGTACTCAAAGATACACTACATGAAAAATTCTCTGACGTGAAGACAAAAATGATTTTGCAGATAAAGAAAACTCAGTGATGAAATACATCCTAATGAAGCTACCAAGTTTCAGGATTAAAGAAATGATTTTTTTCAGGTAGCCAAGAAGAGAAAGAAAATCATCAAAACATGGTGAGAAACTGATATGAGGAATTTGAGAAACAAGACAGGATCATTGGGGAAGGGAGGGAAAAATGAAACAAGATGAAACCAGAGAGGGAGACAAACCATAAGAGACTCTTAATCTCAGGAAACAAACTGAGGGTTGCTGGAGTGGAGGGGGGTGGGAGGGATGGGATGGCTGGGTGATGGGCATTGGGGAGGGTATGTGCTATGGAGAGTGCTGTGAATTGTGTAAGACTGTTGAATCACAGACCTGTACCTCTGAAACAAATAATACATTATATGTTAATAAAAAAAACATGGTCTGCTTCTCCTTCTCCCTCTGTGCTCTCTCTCTCTCTCTAATAAATAAAATCTTTAAAAAAAAAAAAAACATGGTGAGAAAATAGAAGCAAACAGGAAAGGAGGTCCACAAAATCCCACTAGAACTTATGCCCATCCATATACATCTTTGCCCAAATAAATCTCCTCTTACGGTAATGTGAAGGAACTGTCTGAGCTCCAAATTAGAGCCAACTCCTCTGCATTTGCACTAGGTCTCATACCCATGCACTTATGAAAGGACACCTTTCACCAATTAGCTCTCTCCTATATCATCAAGGTGTTTTTTTTCTTCTGGATATTTCCTTTCATTATATAAAAAATAATATACTTCCACAACTGCAACAATCTGAGCAAAGAATAACCAAACAGCAAATATTTTATGAAGGTGAAGTATTCAGTATTTCACCATAAAGCATGATTATCTAATTTCAGTCTTGTAAGGGTTTATGAATTATGACAGTCATTTCAAAGAACAAATTGTTAGCTGCTTTGTCAGCTTCCTTTATTCAACTGACTCATATTTCATTGATTTCTGTTCTTATATTAGTGTTTTCTTTTTTCTACTTTCTAGGGTTTAAAATTTGTTTTCCCCATCTTCTTGGGTTGGTAGCTTACATCCTTGATTTTAAACCTATTTTTTTGTTTTGTTTTTTTGATAAAATGCATTTAAAGTGATGCATTTTCCTCTAAGAACTGCTTTACCCATATCTCACAAATTGTAATATGTTTTTTTATTATTATTTAGCTTAAATAACTTCTAATTATATGATTTTTTTCTTTGACTATGGGTAATTTAGAACTATTATACTTTATATACAAATACTTAGGGATCTTCTCACTGTGTTGTTACTGATTTCGTCTTGTGACAAGACATTTTGAGATCTCTTACTTCCTGACTCTCTCTAATCCCCTCCTCACAAACTTATGAGTTTTGCTAATGGAGTTTGTATTTTCACAATTTTTAACAAAATTTTTCAAGAAGAGCAAAAAGGAAAGTCTTCTAAAGTTAATACCCATATGACCACTACCTAGTTTCTATCATTTACATTTTATTATATTTGTTTTTATCAGATTTTCCCATCTGTTTCCATCACTCCATACAATCATCAACCAACCTTGTTTTTTTTTCAAGCATTTCAAAGTAAATTCTAGTATCATTACACTTCTCTAAGTGCAATGACTACTTCAAATCTAAAGGCTTTAACTAAAGTGAATTTCTATTTGCATAAGTAAGGGTTATCAATACAAATTTTAACAGAGGTCAAGATAGATAGGCAGATGATAGAGATATAAATGATAGAGAGGAGTGAGGGAGAAAGAGATTGAAATTCTGGTACTTAATACCTCTCTGATTTGTATTTCACCCCCTGTGGTGATGCAGCATTGACATATTAATTCTCTAGTCCTTTGTTAAATAAATACTCAGAAAATCTGGATTTTCTAACAGATGTGTTTCAATGAACTAAGTCAGAGGCAGAGACTGTTAGGTCTCCTTATATATGTTTTCTTCTTTTTTTTCAAAATAGAATTTCCGGATTTTTGTCTGGACACAAGGCCAACTGAAATAGGCAATACATTTGCCAGCTTCCCTCACAACTGTTTTTTGCCATGTGTGATCAAGTTCTATCCAACTTCTGGGAAGAGTTAATAAAGGAGGAGGGCATACCTTCCTTTACCCCTCCTTCTCCTTTCTGCTGGGTCAAAGGTGACTGTAACAGCTAATGGTCAGTTACCATCTTGGACTGTGAGGTGAGCAATGATGGAACAGCAAGGTAAAAGAAATCTGGGTCCTGATGTTATCCTAAAGCCTTGATCACGTTGCATAGCATCCCTAGCAACCCAAGGTTCTCTGCGCTTCTGCTTATGTGAAAGCAAAATAAACCTCTAACTTGTTTAAATCAGTCTTATTTGGGTGTTTCTGTAAGACATGGCTAAACCCAATCTTAATATAAAATTTGATATTTGTGATCAAGTGGAAGAGAAAAAGTGTATTAATGAATCATCTGAGTAATATAATTTTTAAAACTTCAGTTATATCACTTTCATAAATATAAAGTAATCCCCTATGTCTTTATTTTTAGCATACATATGGAAGCTTTATTCTTGTTATATCTCTTTAATTAACTTCTCCCCTGCTGGATTATATGATTTGGTATCAGGAGCTGATTGACATAATATATGTAAAAGAGTTTTCTGTAGTATGTAAGATGGGATTTTATTATTTTATGTTGCCTATGTTCACCTTTTTCATATTTATTTGAAAGAACTCTTTTTACATTAGAGATATTTTTCTTTGTTACATATAGTATGACTCTTTCAGATCATGATTTAAATTTAGTTTATGACATTTTTTGACTTAATATTCTTTTAATTTATATCATAAATATATAACTAATTTTATCTATGAGTTCTCTTTGCTTGCATATTCTAAAGAAGCCTTTTGTACTCAAGATTTTGTAGTATTTGTGAATACTTTCTTCTAGATTTTGAGAAGAGCATATTATTCTTTAAATGTTAATCTTCAACATATCTATTTTTTTCATTAGATAATTTATTGCTGAGGTAATATTTTTTATTTAGATATAATTGACATAATATTATATTAGTTTCAGGTGTAAACATAATAATTCAATATTTGTATATAATGCAAAATGATTGCCACAATAAATACAGGGAACATTGTTTTTTATTTTTATTTCTTTTGTTGTTGTTGTTGTTTATGGTTGGAATACATTTTTTTCTAATAAAGAACCAGTCAAATAACCCTACAATCATTTATTAAATAATTTTTCCCACTCGTATAAAATGCCTATTTTACTATATGCTATATTCTGATATACATTTGACTATTTTCTATGTCTTTTATTCTGTTTCATTGAATGTTGCTCTGATTCCCTTGGCAAGAATGCTTTTGCATTATCTGAATACTGCAAATTTAGAACTTTTTTTTATATTGAGCAAAATTCTTTTAATTATACAGCTGAAGTCCCACTTTTGTGAAGTCTTTCTGCAACATTTCAACTCTCATTTGTTTTTATATTCTCCAACTTTCAAAAGCATTTAAATTTTTACCATATAATTTAACACAATCATTTTTCTCCCAAATTATCATACCTTCAGAAAATATATATTAAGTACTTACTATCTGCCAACAGGTCTAATATATATATAGTTATGTTGTATGTATGTATATAGTTATATATATATATATGTAATATGTATATAGTTATACACTAATATAGTGTATAAACTATCATATGGGTGTTATACAGAGTTGAATAGATACAGTTTGTATATTTCCCCAAAGAGTTTTTTAATTCCTTGAAATAATAATGGAAAATTTTTGGAATAATTATTGGAATAATGGAAAATTATTCAAATAATAATGGAAAAATACCTGAACTATGCATTTATAGTAGTAGATTGTCATGGCTCTGCCAATTTTTGGTTGTTTCATTTTGAACAAATCAGTGAATATCTTTACATTTCTTTTTATTGGTGTATATCAATTGAGAGAAGTAAAGTCAATGAACTCCAAGTTCTAACATAGTTCATGATTATTATGAACATTGTCATCCTTAGATTCTACATGAAGTGAAACTGGAATTTTGTGTGTTCCAACAATAATAACAATAACTTACTTTTTGTGGATTGATCAAATATGACTGCTCTTCTCCAGCTGACTCTCCCAGTGCCTCTGTGCAATATTATTAGAATCATTTATTAGACATTTATGCTTAATGAATTTTCACTGGCTTATCTGAAATGAAGATGAAATCTTTATTCCCATTTGATGCCTCTAATGACTTTTGCTCTGTACTGATACTTACTGAATGTCTAATCTATTAACAGAAATTCCTGAGACATCTGGAGTCATACTAAAACTTTCTGGAATCTGAAGCACTGGGAATATTGCATCAGATTAATTAAAAATTTTTAAATGTTTTTTTTTTAATAGATAAGTTTGTATTTGAAACTTACAATGTAGTGATCAAGAGCACAGACTGGAGCCAAACAGCTTCAGCTCAATTCCTTTCTCTGCTACTAATTGTCTGTGTGAACTTGGGTGTGTTGGTCTACTTGCCTTTACTTGAGGATAGTAACTCCTTCTCTAGGACTGGTTTTGAGGTTTAAATGAGTTGGCGTCTGGTACATCGTAAGAACTACATAAACGGTTCCCTGTTATCTCCAACTATTGACAATGTAAGCTCTTATGTAGCCAAGAATATTTTGGTCATTGACACATCCTAGCAGACAGCAGTCCTTCAATAAATATGTGTTGAACAGACTAGTTGAATCAATGGCTTGTTAAGAGAATTTTTAGGTTAATCCCTGTTTTTTTCAAACTCAATACTATTGACATTTTGGACTAGATAATTCTTTGTTCTGAGGACTGTCTTGTGCATGGTAGGATGTTTACCAGTATCCCTGGTCTCTACCCACTATGTGCTAACAGCACTTCCCCCTGAGTTATGACAAAATATCTTCAGACCCGTGCCACATACTTATTGAGTGATAAAAATCATGCCCTCTTCATACACATACACACACAGAACCACTGGGATATACATAACTTTACCCTGAAAGTATAAAATCTACATCTTAGAGGTGTTGATGGGCCATATGTCATCAAATACATTGTTGTTGCAGTTTTAAATTTGTGCTGAGGAGATAGCAAAAATATTTCTCATTGTTGTAATGTTAAAAGAAATCCTGAAAGAATAAATGGTCTAAAGTTAAATACCCTAGGACACTGGTAAAATTACTGCTAAATTAATCAACTTTTTCTTTCAAAAGATTCATTGGTTTATTCATTCAACACTTGGAATATGTGACTAAACAAAATAGTCAAAGATTCCTGTTATCATGGGCCTGACATTTGGGGATGGAGGGGATATTGTTAAATAATAAAAATTTCAACTGAGTAAATTTGAAGATCTAACTGGCTATATTAAATGATCCATGAATCAGGCAGCATCCCATCTAGCAAAATCGAAAGGAGCTCCTTCAAGCTGTAGAAAAGAAAAAGTTTTTAAAGGCAGAGAAGAAGCAGAAAAGTTGGCAAAGAGGTATGGCTTTAGGCAAGGTAGCCCTCCTAAGGGAAATGGAGGGCATCTATCGGTAAGTTTTCTGGTGCTGACCAGGAAATTCCACCTTACTGGCTAAAAGCAATGTTCTTGGGGGCACTGAAACTGAAGTTAGGTGAGGTACTAAGTCTTAGTTTGCTTATGTGGGGCCTTAACATAAGTGATTCCGTTTGGGACCCATGGTTTTCTTTTTAACAGTATACAGGATGAGACAGATAATAAACAATAAACTTAATACAAAATTAAATTAAATTGTGTGCTGCAGAATGATAAATTTTATAGATAAAGAAAAAGGAGTGCTGTGTAAGGGGAACCAGAAGTGTGGGGGATGGGAGAGGGCAGGTTGCAGTCTTAACACTGGCCATGGATGGCCTCATTTGGAAGGTAAGATTTGAGAAAAGTCTAAAAATGTACTGGTGGGGATTTAGGTCTCCCCTAGAAGATTACTTAAGGCATGAGAAAACAGCTAAACACAGGCACCAAGGCAAGAATAAACCAACTGTATTCGAAAAGCAGTTAGCAAACCTGAGTCACTGCCTCAGAGTGAAATGGGGGGTGGTGAGGAGGTGGGTATGGGGGAATGGGGAGGAAGAGGGAATGGTGATAGGGAGGGAATGGTCGAAGAGGTTACTGCCTATGGGGTAGAAATGCAGGGAGGGGAAAGTCTTGTGCTTTCACTCTACGGGTCACAAAGGAGAGCCTTTGCCTAGTTTTGAGCAGTACAGGAAATGATCATATATATATTTTATTTTTTTAATTTAATTTAATTTTATTATGTTAGTCACCATACAATACATCATTAGTTTTTGATGTAGTGATCCATGATTCATTGTTTTCATATAACACCCTGTACTCCATGCAGTATGTGCCTTCCTTAATACCCATCACCGGGCTAACCCATCCCCCCACCTCCCTCCCCTCTAAAACTCTGTTTGTTACTAGGAGTCCGTAGTCTCTCATGGTTCATATCCCACTCCAATTTCCCCCCCGCCTTCATTTTTGCCTTCCTTCTCCTAATGTCCTCCATGCTATTCCTTATGTTCCACAAATAAGTGAAACCATATGATAATTGACTTTCTCTGCTTACTTATTTCACTTAGCATAATCTCCTCCAGTCCCATCCATGTTGATGCAAAAGTTGGGTATTCATCCTGATGGCTGAGTAATATTCCATTGTATATATGGACCACATCTTCTTTATTCATTCATCTATTGAAGGGCATCTCGGCTCTTTCCACAGTTTAGCTATTGCAGACATTGCTGCTATGAACTTTGGGGTGCACATGACCCTTCTATTCACTACATCTCTGTCTTTGGGGTAAATACCCAGGAGTGCAATTGCTGGGTCATAGGGTAGTTCTATTTTTAATTTTTTGAGGAACCTCCAAACTGTTTTCCAAAGTGGCTGTACCAAATTGCATTCCCACAAACAGTGTAAGAGGGTTCCCCTTTCGCCACAACCTCTCCAATATTTGTTGTTTCTTGCCTTGTCAATTTTTGCCATTCCAACTGGAGTAAGGTGGTATCTCAGTGTGGTTTTGATTTGAATTTCCCTGATGGCTAATGATGATGAACACTTTTTTCATATGTCTGTTAGCCATTTGTATGTCTTCTTTGGAGAAGTGTCTGTTCATGTCTTCTGCCCATTTTTTGACTTATTCATTTGTTTTTTGGGTGTTGAGTTTGAGAAGTTCTTTATAGATCTTGGAAATCAGCACTTTGTCTGTAGTGTCATTGCAAATATCTTCTCCCATCCTGTGGGTTGCCTCTTTGTTTTGTTGACTGTTTCCTTTGCTGTGTGCAGAAGCTTTTTATCTTGATGAAGTCCCAAAAGTTCATTTTTGCTTTTGTTTCACTAGCCTTTGGAGATGTATCTTGAAAGAATTTGCTGTGGCCGATGTCGAAGAGGTTACTGCCTATGTTCTCCTCTAGGATTTTGATGGATTCCTGTCTCACATTGAGGTCTTTCATCCATTTTGAGTTTATCTTTGTGTATGGTGTTAGAGAATGGTCAAGTTTTAAAAATACATCTCCAGTTTCTAGGTTGAGAACAGGCTGAAGTGGGGCAAGAATAGAAGCTGGGAGACCTGGTGAGAGGCTGCTGAGGGGATTCAGGTGAGAAATGACAGTGGCTTGAGTCAGGATGAGAGCAGTGGAAGTGGTAAGAAATGTTGGGATTTTGGATATATTTTTAAGTTGCAGCCAAGGCTTGCTGAGAAAGATACAAGAGTCAAGAATTACTCTAAATCTTTGGGCCTGCCTGGATACCTGGAAGGATGGCATTGCTGTAAATGAGATAGGGAATGCTGTTACTGGAGCAGATGTGGGGGAGAGGGAAAGAAGAAGTTCAGTTTTGACATCTTACATTTCAGGTGACTATAGAACATCAAAGTGGAGATGCTGAGGACTCAGCTGTGTCTATCTATGAGTGTGACATTCAGAAGAGAACTCTGGTGGAGACAGGACTTTGCTAGTCATTGGCATAGAGTCGATATATAGAGCCCTGAGAGCCACTTATAGAGAAAGGAAGAGGACTGAGGAAGGCTCGCTCTAAATGTAGAAGTGGGGAGAAGGAACATAACCAAGGAAAGACACTGAGAAAGAGTGACTAGTGAGTTAGGAGAAAAGTCTAAAGGTGTGCTGAGCTAGAGTCAAGAGTAGAAAATACTTCTAGGAGAAGGGACTGAACAACTGTGTCAGATCCTGCTACATGGCCCAACAAGAAGAAACCAGTGTTAGTTTGGGTTCCCCAGCAGCAGACCTTAGACAAGAACTTGAGAGAAAGGGTTTCTTTGGGAGGTATGGACAAGGTCAACAGTGGAGTAGGGAGTGACAGAAGGAAGAGAAGCAAAGGCAGACAACAAGTGCGTTAAGCCGTAAGTGTGTTATTCAACAACAGGTGACAACTGGAGCTTAATCGCACAAGAAAACTCTGGGAGAGTATAAAACACAGCTCAGAATTAGCCAAGGGGCAAGAGAGCTGTGGTATTTTATTTTCCCAAGAATTAGTTATGCTGTAAGGGAGGGTGTGGGTGATGTTCATTCCCCGATGTTTCTCACTTTCCTCTCATGTGAATGTGACTTTCCAAAGGATCTGGAAAGAGCCCTCAGGTGGAGGTGCTAATCCTGGTACTTTCCAGCACAGTGAAGTGGTTATAGTCTAAACAGTGTAGGTGGGCACTGCAGGGCGAGTGGTGATTATGGTGAAGGCCAGACTGGAGCGTGTTTGGGGGGAGGGCAGGGGAGAAGCTGGATGACATGAGAACACACCACTCTTTCAAGAATAATTCTGCTGAAAAGGGAGCAGAAAAATGGTGCAGCAGCTGATGAAGGAGGTGGGGCTGAGACAAGCTCTATCACAAGGATGGCAATTGTTAACATTTTAACTGCTGGTACTGATCAAGTAGAAAACAAGAAACTGATGTTTCAAAGGGAAGTGGGGAGAATTACAGGTGTGAGACTTGAGTTAAGGATGGACCCTGACCCACACATAAGGGAACCATCTGTTGGACAGGAGCAGATCAGGAGGTGGAAGAGAGTATAGGTAGTTGAAGGTGTGTCCTGAGATAAAGGAAGCCTGTAGGGCTTCTTATCTGATTGCTTTATGTTTCTTAGTGAAACAGAGAGTGAGGCCATTATTTTTCCCAGTCATAATCAGCTGCCAGAATAAAGGAGCAAAAATGGAAGCATTATAGGCAGTGATGTGCTCACACCTGAGCTGATGTTGAAAGCTTGAAATCAGCATGGTAAGATTATCTACAACAGGGAAATCGGCAAATGCTACATATCAGAGTTTGGGTTTCTTTTGTTTTTTTCCTCAGGATACCTGGTTGTTAAATATTTACCAGCATGTTATGCTTTGGAGTTACATACAAGGCCTATTCTCTGCTTTCTTTTTATTTCACCCTTAAGAAACAATTTCTTAAAGAATCAATCCTCAAAGGTACAGATTGTTTGTCCTCAACTGATGTCCACTCAGTGTTATACAACCAGACTCATCAAAGTTTTATCAAAAATTTTCATACCTTAAAATTTCACATACCAGTTCCTATTCCCTGGGACCTCTATGTGCAGAGATAGAAACAGGAATATTCAGACAAGTATGGCTGGCAAGAAATGGCATTCTGTACTAGAACCCAAAGAGAATGGTATATTCTGGTGAACTCTTTGTTTTACTCTACCATTCCTTAATCTTCTAGCTCTCCTCGTCATTCCACATCCTTGGAGATGCTTCTGGGCAGGAGATCTTCATGGATAAGAGTCACATCCCAGTGCACTGCAATTCAGAAATAACTCCCACTGAAGAGAGCATGTAGTAAAGTAAAGAAAACGTTGATACTATTATAGGGAAAACCTAGAATCTACTCTATTCTTTAATGTGAATGATTTCTACGCTTTAGTAATTTTATTATTAACAATTTACTTGATCCCAAACTGAAAGTGTGTCCACTGGATCTGAGAACCATTGCTTTAGTGTAATTTGCATGTTGAGATCATCAGTGTGAGTTATTAAGTGTCTTAAAGGGATCTTTGTTCATGGCAAAAACTATGCCCAATTACTTAGTTTTTAAATTAATATAACTTTTATTAAAGTTGTAATTATAAAGGAAATTGGTTCTCTTAAGCTTTTAACTAACAAATCTTGTTCTACTATTTATAAAACTAATAAGCAAAGAACAATTACTTTCCACTTTTCCTTGATGAATATCCAATTAATTCAAGTTGAATAGACTAAATTACTTTAAATAATTCATCCCATTGACAAATTACATTTTCTAAAATATTTTATAGACTACACTTAGAAATTTAATATATTTTATTTTTAAAACACTTAAAAAAATCCTCCTAGCAACTCAAAATCAAAACCTTAACAAAAAACCCCTGCCTATACACTGAAAACAGGCTTGTAAATATAATAAAGTATGATTTTAAATAGTGTCCATTGCCAGTTCTTGTATTTTTTACAAATTTACTCAAATTCTCAGGTAGATTTTTAGCTGAAAAGCACAATTCCAAAATCCATGATGTTATAATTTATACTGAGAGTCTTTCACTCACCAAATTCTTTGAAACATTATAAATTCTTTAGATACCAAATATATAAAACTGCCCCCCAAATCTAAAAGTGTATTCTAGACCCTGAACTCAAAGTAAAACTGATCTTGGTTAATATACTTTATCATACCTGAATTTAACTTAAAACTTTCTTGTTTTGATAAACTACATAATCAAGGGAAACCCATTTCACAATTTTAGAGGAGCAAGGTTGACGATTCATGATGATATGATCCCATGAGGGCTGGGGCCCAGGAAGGAAACACAAGAGCCATATCATACAGAGTGATTACCTGAACCTCAAACTGAGGTGCTTAGTCCTTCTTTAGAGTCACAAGATGATCAAGGGCTTTCAATCCACACTCATATCCAATTCTTTTACCTGATTTGCATAGACTAAAATCTGTATCTTAATGAAGTTTTGCACAATTTCCTTCAACTAAATTAATTACTACTGTTTTGAAGTCCAAAATCTTTCAAATTTGGGATACATGTGCAACTAGAGATGTTAAGTTATATTGATGTGTTTATCTTGTCTTTCTCTGCCCGGTTTATTCTTATCCCACAGTATCTCTCACAACTTGGTCTGATATTTTATTTTATTTTTTTAAAGATTTTATTTATTTATTTGAGACAGAGAGAATGAGAGACAGAGAGCATGAGAGGGAGGAGGGTCAGAGGGAGAAGCAGACTCCCCGCCGAGCAGGGAGCCCAATGCGGGACTCGATCCAGGGACTCCAGGATCATGACCTGAGCCGAAGGCAGTCGTTTAACCAACTGAGCCACCCAGGCGCCCAGTCTGATATTTTAAATACAACTTTATTGTCATGCAAATACTAAAGCTCAATTTCTAACATATAGCAGAGAGATGGCTTCGTAAACTCTAATTTTATCATTTTTCAACAATTATGTTTTTTATTGTGGTAAAATATACATAGCATAATACTTAACTATTTCAAGTGTGCAATTCAGAGGCATTAAGTATATTCACAATATTGTGCAACCATCACCATTTCTAGAACTTTTTTTTTATCCGAAAGAGAAACTCTGTACCCCTTAAACAATTATTCTCTATTTTCCTCTCCCCCCAGCCCCTGGTAACCTCTAATATACTTCCTGTCTCTGTGAATTTGCCTTTTCTAGGTACTTCATATAAGTGGAATCATACAATATTTATTATTTTGTGACTGGCTTATTTTGCTTATTATTGTGTCTCCGATGTTCATCCAGTTTGTAGCATGTGTCAGAATTTTACTAATTTCTAAGGCTGAATTATCTTCCATCATACATATACAGCACATTTTGTTTATCCATTTATCTGTTGGTGGACATTTGTGTTGTTTCCACCTTTTGGCCAGTGTGAAGCATGCTGCCATGAACATCCATGAACAAGTCTCTGCTTGAGTCCCTACTTTCAGCTTTTGGGGGTATATACCCAGAAGTGCTGGATCACATGGTAATTCTATGTTTAACTTTTTAAGGAGCCACCATACTGTTTTCCACAGTGGCTGCTACCATTCCGCTTTCCACCAGCAATGCACAAGAGTTTGAACTTTTCCACATCTTTACCAAACTTGTTATTTTCTGGTTTGTTTTCTTTTGCTTTGTTTCTCTGGTTTGTTTGTTTGTTTTTTGTTTTCATAATAGCCATCCTAATGGGTATGAAGTGGCATCTCATTGTGGTTTTAATTTGCATTTCCATAATGACATAGTGATGTTGAACATATTTTCATGTGCTTCAACAATTATATTTGACATAAAAGTGAACACGGTATATAGGAAAGAGCATGGAATTTGCATTTAGAAAGACGAGAATTCCAAGCCAAACAATTACCACTATATGACCAAGACTAATTTATTTGAACTTCTTTGAGCCTCTGTGTCTTCATTTATAAAGTGAGGGAAGTAATACTATTTTTCAGAGTTTAAAGTACACACTCAGATAATGGTCAAAATTAATAACTTTGTAAAATAAGAAAACAAATTTAATGTTTCATTTCAGGACACTAGATATACTGGCAAAATTCCAAATGAGATTCCAGTTTTATTCCCCAAGTCATTTAACATTACATTAGGGGAGAAATAAAGAAAATAGTTCTTCAAATAAGAAAACTAATGATTATAACTTGCATTTTAATGTGTAAAAGTAAAAGTGAAACAAAATATTTTCATGCCCTTTTTATTAAATAAAACACATCCCATACTTTTTGGCCTCTTCTCTACTCGCAAACCCTTTTGCATGGTAAAAGTTCTGAGTTAAAGAACAGAAGAAATTTTAGATTTCTTGTAATGGGGGCTTGAACAAACTAATAAATCTTGAACTACTAGCAGACATTTTTCAATGGCAGACACAGGGTGATGTTTTATTTGTTTAATAGAGAGAGAGAATTAGTTCTGGTTGTGCTGTCTGGGCACAGTGATAGATCTAACTCCCTTATCTAAATGAGAACCATTATTTTGAATAAATTCTTCTCCCTTGTCGGAGAAAATGGAGTCCAAGACCCCGTAATATAGATAAAGGATAGGAAGGACATGAGACTGCCCACTCCTTTTCAGGCAGAGATCTGTCACAGATGAAAGCAGGATTGATTAAAACATTCATTTTCTGACTTTCTGCCAAGTTATATCACTCGTAGATAAGAAGAATAGCCTGAAAAGTAATAGGACCTGCAGGGATTAATCATACAGCGGCACTTCACCTTGGTTGATTCAGAACTCCACTTTTGCAGAAGCAACTGATAACTATGCAGAACTTCACATTAGGTCTTTTAAAACAATCAAGTATCAGAAACATAAAAATCCTGTGCTCATAACACACTGAGCATATAAGACATTCAGTGAACTAGTCCTTGAAGGAATTAAAAAATATTTTTTATCTCTTCCGGTTGGTGACAATTCCTAAGTCTCTTGAGAAAAATGTATGAATTTTCACAGCTTCCTTTGAAATGCTTCTGTTAATGACGATGGTCCTCCCTTCTGTGTTCTCCCATTGGGTGGAACCGATCATTTCTTGTAAAAATGAGTCAGGCCTGGGGTTGAATCCTATCTGCGGTTGACCTGAGACAAGATCTCAATGAGCTTCAATTTCATCACTAAGATAGGGAGGATAACCCCAGCCTCACAGGACTGTTGGTAGATCTGCCATGATAACGTTGGTGAGTGTTCCTGGTGCAGTGCCAGACCAGAAGGGATTCAAAATAAGTCTGTTGCATTCTTCTTTTTGTACTGTTGTATTTGTTATTATTAACTATAAACTTTCCACAGATGTATGACTTCTCTCTCTACTTTTTTGTAGAAACTCCTCAAGGGTAGAAAAATGATTTCTCCTTTTTCAACTATACTCATATGGGGCATTGCATGTAGTCATCAATATGATATGGCTTTTTTCCTAATTATAAAAATAATATATGTTCATTTTAGATGATTTAAAAGTACTTACACTTTAAAGAAAAAAATTAAAATTGCTTATACTACAACACCATAGAGAGAGCCACTCATAACTAATTTTGGCATATTTCCTGCTAGTCTTTCCCCTCTGTGTGTTTTTAAGAACTAGGATCATGCGGTACTTAGAGAATTGTGCTTGTTTTTTTTCATTTAACTTTAGAGAATGAACATTTGTCATATTAGTGTATTTCAAAAATGTAAATTTAGTAATCCATCAACTGACTGTTCATACTTTATTTTACCTTTTTTTGACATTTGTTTCCAAATTTCCACTATGATAAATAATGACCTATTAAACAATATTGCACATAAATCTTTGGGCAAATTTCTTATTATTTCCTTAAAAAATTCCTATAAGTGAGATTAATAGATCAAAGAAAGAGACTATTTTTAAGACTCACCCCTTCTTCTCTTTAATACAACTTTATGATTTTTATTAATTTATAAAAGACCCATTATATAAGATTCAGATATTACAAATATCGTGATTCCTTATGGAAAACAACCATATCTGTTTTGTTTACTGCTGGATAGCCAGTGATTTGTACATGATAGTAGCTCAATATATATTTATGAAATCAAATGAGCTTGAATGACCTTAAAACCTTGGCACTACTGACATTCTGGGCTGAATAATCAGCAACATCCCTGTCTTCCATCTACTTGATGCCAGTAGTACTTTCCCAATTGTGACAACCAAGAATGTCCCCAGTATTGACAAATGTCCCCTGATGAAAAAAACAAGTACTGCCTCTTCACCACACAAATGTCATTGAGAAACACTGCCTTACATTAAACTACATTCAAAATCACTTATATTTCACTACAAATAAATATATTCTGTTAACATATGGTGTGTATCTTTTGTCTATGCATTTATACATACATATTAGTTTTTAAATACAGTCATACTGTTTTTGAGCTTTTTGTAGCATGTTGTTTGTTTTTAATTATCTAAGGCATCTTGGTCCACCCCTGACAATGGTAAACATTTATATCATTATCTTTGATGGCTGTGTAGAATTCCGTCATGTGAATACACCGAAATTCCTATAACCAAATCCACATGTATTATTGTTCTCAATTTTTTATAAATACCTATTTTAGTTAAGTACACATACATACTCTTTAAACACTCATCCAGTTTCTTCCTTGAGATAAATCCCCAGAAATGGAAGATATTGCCAATTTTTTTCAGGACATTATTCTAATTGATATTTGCAAAACTAAATTTGAGGATATTTAAATGGTACCAATTTTTACTTGCTTTATTAATTTGAGAATGTGCAGACTTCTTCATATCTTTGTCAAGCCTAAATATTATCAGTATTTTTAATTTTTTTCAGACCTTTTATGACTTTCTCTCTGCTTGTTTAATGGGACACGGTTTTTACTAGAAACAATGACAGACAAAATATGGTTATTCATACTCAGGTATTTGGCAGACGTATTACCCTCCAAAGAAAACAACTATTTATTGCCAATGATAAAATTGGAGCTTTCAAGTGAAAACTACAATTTTGGGAAATTTGTACCTTCCTCCATGAACTTGACAACGTCACAATACTTTTGGACTTTCTGATGAGCTCTGCAGTGATGTGAATGAACAAGATTATTTGATGTTATATGATGGAATATAACCTTTATAAGATCTTCATAACTCAATGCACTGCTATTTTCTAAATGTACACATTTATAATGTAAAAGTAAATGACTGAAAATGCAAGAGAGAGGAGGAGCAAGATGGCAGAGGAGTAGGAGACCTAAATATCGTCTGGTCCCAGGAATTCAGCTAGATAGGGACTAAACCGTTCTGAACGCCTACAAACTCAACAGGAGATCGAAGAAAAGAATAGCATCTGGACAGAAAAGTGATGACTTTCTGGAAGGTAGGACGTGCAGAGAAGTGAATCCGAGGCGATATTTGGGAGGATAGATGGCGGGGGAGGAGGCCTCCATCAGCCGCTTCTGGCAAGTGATAGAGCAGCAGAGCACAAAATCAGAACTTTTAGAAGTCTGCTCTGCTGAGGGACGTTGCTCCAGTGGCTAAGCAGGGGGTGGGACCCTCACTGGGACAGTGTGGTCTCGGGACCCTCGGGGTCACAGAAAGACCAGGGGTACCTGAGTACAGCAGAGCTCCCAGGTATCAGAGTGGGGAAGCTGGCCGCAGAGACGGAGCCGAGGAGCGGGCTCTCAGCTCAGGGTTGCCATAAACTGTGATCCGTGGCACAGTCGGGCCACTGCTCCTCCAGCAGGGACCCAACAAATGGCAGATCTGGGGAGACCCCCCTTCCTCCCCCGGGAGGAGTGGCACAGGAGCACACCACAGGGATCTGCTGGGTTTGGAGACTCCACACAGGGTCGGGTGCCAGAGATAGAAATGCTCGGTCACAGGCTGGGTAAGCACGGAGTGCAGCCAGAGACCAGGGAGACAGGAGTGACTGACTGCTTTTCTCTGAGGGCTCACTGAGGAGTGGGGCTCCGAGTTCTCGGCTCCAAAGCTGTACGGAAAGCTTGCAGGAAACAAAAGCTCCCAAGAGCAAACTCGAGCAGATTATTTAGCCTGGACCCGGCAAGGGCAGGGCAATTCCGCCTGTGGCAAAGACATCTGAGAACCACTGCAACAGGCTCCTCCCCCAGAAGATCAGGAAGAACAGCCAGCCAAGACCAAGTTTACTGATCAATGAGAACAGCAGAACGCCAGCAGAGGGGAATACAGCACATAGAATTCATGGCTTTCCCCCCTGATTCTTTAGTCTTTCAAAGTTAATTTTTTAAATTTTCTTTTTTTTCTTTTTCTATTTTTTTTGAATTTTTCTTTTTCCCTTTTTCAACCAACATCTTATCAATCCCTTTTTTAAAAAAATCTTTTTTATTTTTCATTTTTAGAGTCATATTCTATCCCTTCATTGTAGTTAACCTTATTTTTTATATATATAGTAGTTGTTCTCTTTAAAATTTCGGGATACAGTTTCTTCTAACAGACCAAAATATACCCTAAATCTCTACTGTATGGCTTTGTTCTAGTCTCCTGCCTAATCACATTCTCTCCCCCACCTTTTTTTAATTTCTCTTCTTTTTTCAACCAACTTATTATCTTATCAATTCCTTTTATGAAATATTTTATAATTTTCATCTTAACAGTCATATTCCATCACTTAATCATATGTACTGTTATTTTTGTATATATATAAGTTTTTCTTTCTTTAAAATTTTGGGAGGCAGTTTCTTCTAATAGACCAAAATATGCCCAATATCTAAAGTGTGGCACTGATCTATTCACCAGCCTGATCATATTTGAACATATTCTTTTTTTTTCTTTCTTTCTTTCCCTTTCTTTTCGCCCCTTGTTTTCATGTCTCTTCTGATTGTTTAGTGTACATTTTTCTGGGGTCGTTGTTACCCTGTTAGCATTTTGTTCTCCCATTCATCTATTCTCATCTGGACAAAATGACAAGATGGAAAAACTCACCTCAAAAAAAAAAAAAGAACAAGAGGCAGTACTGACTGCCAGGGACCTAATCAATATGGACATTAGTAAGATGTCAGAACTAGAGTTCAGAATGACGATTATGAAGATACTACATAGCCTTGAAAAAAGCATGGAAGATACTAGAGAAACCCTTTCTGGAGAAATAAAAGAACTAAAATCTAAACAAGTCGAAATCAAAAAGGCTATTAATGAGATGCAATGAAAAATGGAGGCTCTAACTGCTGGGATAAATGAGGCAGAAGAGAGAATTAGTGATATAGAAGATCAAATAATGGAGAATAAAGAAGCTGAGAAAAAGAAAGATAAACAACTACTGGATCACGAGGGCAGAATTCGAGAGATAAGTGATACCATAAGATGAAACAATATTAAAATAATTGGGATCCCAGAAGAAGAAGAAAGAGAGAGAGGGGAAGAAGATATATTGGAGCAAATTAGCAAAGAGCTGTCCTAATTTGGAGAAGGAAACAGGCATCAAAATCCAGGAGGCACAGAGAACCCCCCTCAATATCAATAAAAATAGGTCAACACCCCGACATCTAATAGTAAAACTTACAAGTCTCAGTGACAAAGAGAAAATCCTGAAAGCCGCTTGGGACAAGAGGTCTGTAACCTACAATGGTAGAAACATTAGATTGGCAACAGACCTATCCACAGAGACCTGGCAGGCCAGAAAGGACTAGCAGGATATATTCAGAGCACTAAATGAGAAAAATATGCAGCCAAGAATACTATATCCAGCTAGGCTGTCATTGAAAATAAGAGGAGAGATAAAAAGCTTCCAGGACAAACAAAAACTAAAAGAATTTGCAAACGCCAAACCAGCCCTACAAGAAATATTGAAAGGGGTTCTCTAAACAAAGAGAGAGCCAAAAAGTAATATAGACCAGAAAGGAATAGAGACAATATACAGCAACAGTCACCTTACAGGCAATACAATGGCACTAAATTCCTATCTTTCAATATTTACCCTGAATGTAAATGGGCTAAATGCCCCAATCAAAAGACACAGGCTATCAGACTGGATTAAAAAAAAACCCATTGATATGCTGCCTGCAAGAGACTCATTTTAGACCCAAAGACACCTCCAGATTGAAAATGAGGGAATGGAAAACCATTTACCATGCTAATGGACATCAAAAGAAAGCTGGGGTGGCAATCCTCATATCGGACAAATTAGATTTTAAACAAAAGACTATAATAAGAGATGAAGAAGGACACTATATCATACCTAAAGGGTCTATCCAACAAGAAGATCTAACAATTGTAAATATCTATGCCCCTAACATGGGAGCAGCCAATTATATAAGCCAATTAATAACAAAAGCAAAGAAACACATCAACAACAATACAATACCAGTAGGGGACTTTAACACCCCCCTCACTGAAATGGACAGATCATCTAGGCAAAAGATCAACATGGAAATAAGGACTTTAAATGACACACTGGACCAAATGGACTTCACAGATATATTCAGAACATTCCATCCCAAAGCAACAGAATACACATTCTTCTCTAGTGCCCATGGAACATTCTCCAGAATAGATCACATCCTAGGTCACAAATCAGGTCTCAACTGGTACCAAAAGACTGGGATCATCCCCTGCATATTTTCGGACCACAATGCTTTGAAACTAGAACTCAATCACAAGAGGAAAGTCAGAAAGAACTCAAATACATGGAGGCTAAGAGCATCCTACTAAAGAATGAATGGGTCAACCAGGAAATTAAAGAAGAATTAAAAAAATTCATGGAAACAAGTGAAAATGAAAACACAACTGTTCAAAATCTTTGGGATGCAGCAAAGGCAGTCCTAAGAGGAAAGTATATAGCAATGCAAGCCTTTCTCAAGAAACAAGAAAGGTCTCAAATACACAACCTAACCCTACACCTAAAGGAGTTGGAGAAAGAACAGCAAATAAAGCCTAAACCCAGCAGGAGAAGAGAAATAATAAAGATCAGAGCAGAAATCAATGAAATAGAAACCAAAAGAACAGTAGAACAGATCAATAAGACTAGAAGCTGGTTCTCTGGGAAAGAATTAACAAGATTAATAAACCCCTGGCCAGACTTAACAAAAAGAAACAAGAAATGACCCAAATAAATAAAATCATGAATGAAAGAGGAGAGATTACAACCAACACCAAAGACATACAAACAATTACAAGAACATATTATGAGCAACTATGTGCCAGCAAATTAGATAACCTGGAAGAAATGGATGCATTCCTAGAGATGTACAAACTACCAAAACTGAACCAGGAAGAAAGAGAAAACCTGAACAGACCTATAACCACTAAGGAAATTGAAGCAGTCATCAAAAATCTCCCAACAAAAGCCCAGGGCCAGATGGCTTCCCAGGGGAATTCTACCAAACATTTAAAGAAGAATTAATACCTATTCCTCTGAAACTGTTCCAAAAAATAGAAATGGAAGGAAAACTCCAAACTCATTTTATGAGGCCAGCATTACCTTGATCCCAAAATCAGACAAAGACCCTATCAAAAAGGAGAATTACAGACCAATATCCCTGATGAACATGGATGCAAAAATTCTCACCAAAATATTAGCCAATAGGATCCAACAGTACATTAATAGGATTACTCACCACAACCAAGTGGGATTTATTCCTGGGCTGCACAGTTGGTTCAACATCCACAAATCAATCAACGTGATACAATACATTAACAAAAGAAAGAACAAGAATCATATAATCCTCTCAATAGATGCAGAAAAAGCATTTGACAAAGTACAGCATCCTTTCTTGATCAAAACTCTTCAGAGTATAGGCATAGAGGGTACATACCTCAATATCATAAAAGCCATCTATGAAAAACCCACAGTGAATATCATTCTCAATGGGGAAAAACTGAGAGCTTTCCCCCTAAGGTCAGGATCACAGCAGGGATGTCTACTATCACCACTGCTATTCAACATAGTACTAGAAGTCCTAGCCACAGCAATCAGACAACAAAAAGAAATAAAAGCCATCAGAATCGGCAAAGAAGAAGTCAAACTCTCACGCTTTGCAGATGATATGATACTTTATGTGGAAAACCCAAAAGACTCCACCCCAAAACTGCTAGAACTCATACAGGAATTCAGTAAAGTGGCAGGATAATAAATCAATGCACAGAAATCAGTGGCATTCCTATACACCAACAACAAGACAGAAGAAAGAGAAATTAAGGAGTCGATCCAATTTACAATTGCACACAAAACCATAAGATACCTAGGAATAAATCTAACCAAAGAGGCAAAGAATCTGTACTCAGAAAACTACAGAAGAAAGAAATGAGGAAGACACAAAGCAATGGAAAAACGTTCCATGCTCATGGATGGGAAGAACAAATATCGTGAAGATGTCAATGCTACCTAGAGCAATCTACACATTTAATGCAATCCCTATCAAAATACCATCCACTTTTTTCAAGAAATGGAACAAAGAATCCTAAAATTTGTATGGAACCAGAAAAGACCCCGAGTAGCCAGAGGAATGTTGAAAAAGAAATGCAAAGCTGGCAGCATCACAATTCCGGACTTCCAGCTCTATTACAAAGCTGTCATCATCAAGACAGCATGGTACTGGCACAAAAACAGACACATAGATCAATGGAACAGAATAGAGAGCCCAGAAATGGACCCTCCACTCTATGGTCAACTAATCTTCGACAAAGTAGGAAAGAATGTCCAGTGGAAAAAAGACAGTCTCTTCAACAAACAGTGTTGGGAAAATTGGACAGCCACATGCAGAAGAATGAAACTGGACCATTTCCTTACACCACACACAAAAATAGGCTCAAAATGGTTGTAAGACCTAAATGTGAGACAAGAGTCCATCAACGTCCTAAAGGAGAACACAGGCAGCAACCTCTTCGACCTCAGACACAGCAACTTCTTCCTAGAAACATCACCAAAGGCAAGGGAAGCAAGGGCAAAAATGAACTATTGGGACTTCATCAAGATAAAAAGCTTTTGCACAGCAAAGGAAACAGTCAACAAAACCAAAAGACAACCGAAAGAATGGGAGAAGATATTTGCAAATGAAATATCAGATAAAGGGCTAGTATCCAAAATCTATAAAGAACTTATCAAACTCAACACCCAAAGAACAAATAACCCAATCAAGAAATGGGCAGAAGACATGAACAGACATTTCTGCAAAGAAGACATCCAAATGGCCAACAGAAACATGAGAAAGTGTTCAACATCACTCCGCATCAGGGAAATCCAAATCAAAAACCTCAATGAGATACCACCTCACACCAGTCAGATTGGCTAAAATGAACAAGTCAGGAAATGACAGATGTTGGCGAGGATGCGGAGAAAGGGGAACCCTCCTACACTGTTGGTGGGAATGCAAGCTGGTGCAGCCACTCTGGAAAACAGTATGGAGGTTCCTCAAAAAGTTGAAAAGAGAGCTACCCTACTATGTGCTATGGTGAGCACTGTGAATTGTGCAAGACTGTTGAATCACAGATCTGTACCTCTGAAACAAATAATGCAATATATGTTAAGAAAAAAAGAAGAAGAGAGCAGCAGGGGAAGAATGAAGGGGGTGAAATCAGAGGGGCAGACGAACCATGAGAGACGATGGACTCTGAAAAACAAACTTAGGGTTCTAGAGGGGAGGGGAGTGGGAGGATGGGTTAGCCTGGTGATGGGTATTAAAGAGGGCACGTTCTGCATGGAGCACTGGGTGTTATGCACCAACAATGAATCATGGAATACTACAACAAAAACTAATGATGTAATGTATGGTGATTAACATAACAATAAAAATTTAAAAGAAAAAAGAGAGCTACCCTACAACCCAGCAATTGCTCTACTGGGTATTTACCCCAAAGATACTAATGTAGTGATCCGAAAGGGTACATGCACCCCGATGTTTATAGCAGCAATGTCCACAATAGCCAAACTATGGAAAGAGCCAAGATGTCCATCAACAGATGAATGTATAAAGAAGATGTGGTATATATATACAATGGAATGTTATGCAGCCATCAAAAAAAAAAAAAAAGAAATCTTGCCATTTGCAACAACATGGATGGAGCTAGAGGGTATTATGCTAAGCGAAATAAGTCAATCAGAGAAAGACATGTATCATATGATCTCACTGATATGAGGAATTCTTAATCTCAGGAAACAAACTGAGGGTTTGTGGAGTGGTGGGGGGTAGGTGGGATGGGGTGGCTGGGTGATAGACATTGGGGAGGGTATGTGCTATGGTGAGCGCTGTGAATTGTGTAAGACTGTTGAATCACAGACCTGTACCTCTGAAACAAATAATACATTATATGTTAAAAAAGAAAAAAAAAAAAAGAAGAAGATAGTAGGAAGGGAAAAATGAAGGGGGGGCAGAAGAAAATGCAAGAGAGACAACGGATTTTAACATAAAAGAGTTCTTATTAATTATTAACAGTGCTAATAATTTTATTAACATTTAATATTAACTTTTAAGTTAATAGCTTTTATTAATTATTAACAGTGTAAGGCGTTCTTGGGATCAAAAAGTTTGGGAACCGTCATTTTAAAGGAAACTTTTTTAAAGGAAAATGAAATATTAGTTTATGTTCTTTCTATAGCTTACATATTTTTTATTCGTCTATGTTCTTTCTTGTGAAAAAAAAACCTGTGCTTAAGAGTGAAAATTAGGATGACTTTTCTGTAGCGAAATCTGTCAATGTGTTGAAACATGTTAAACTCCTGCTTTGTTTAATGCCTCTTCTAGGAATTTATGGTAAATTAAAAAAGGATATGTGCAAAAAAATTAAAAGTTTGTTTAAATATACATGCAAATTTAATACATTGCTGATTATCAGAACAAATGTAGAAATGACTTGCATCCATCAATAAATAGGTTCTTCAAGATTTTTCTCTTGATTTCTCTTTTTTCTCCCTATACTCCAATAACCATATTTCAAATGACTACCAAACTGATCAATCTAGCCCAAATTTTAAGTATGTCAAAAATCTGGAGAATTTTCCATTTGAGTGTGGAATGAATAAAGAAACTACCAATATTTCAAACTCAATATCATAAGAAAATGAATGAATCTGTTGAACCAAGTGAAATTGACGATTTTAATGACTGCTTTTGCCTTACAAAAACAGGACTTTCACATGGTTCAACCTAATAAAATGTAACACCTTCCTCCCAGAACTTCAGTCCCTGCATTCGAAATGTCTTACTTAATTCTTTCATTTGCTATGTATAATTAGTATAAGTTGTCTAGTCCTATTGCTTCTATTTCTATAAAATCTGTTCCTACTTTAGCTCAATTCATAAAACTTACTACCCTCATTCAAGCTATCATAACCCCTCACTTGAGTGATTGGAAAAATCTCCATATGACTCGCAATGACTCATTCAGTCAGCAAATTTTGTGCCTACTCTTATCTTATGCCCTGAACCTAGACGTGCAAAAATAATGTGACATGAATAACCTCTCTCCAGGGATTCATGCTCTAGTGGACCCAGAAAAATTATAATACAATATGGTGTTAACAATAATGATGCTAACAAAACCTTGAGAGTAACTGAAGTCAAACATAGTGAAAGAATTTCAGTGTATCCTCCACATGCAAAGGGGAATTTTAAAAATTATTATTTTCCTTTATTCATTAAAAAAAGTGTTCACCTTTTACTATGAGCTAGGCACTGTAGTCAGGCCTGATGATACTGTGAAGAACAAAATAATCTCCTCATGGATCTTATGGAGTGGAGAAAAAAGCCATTAATAACAGCATCACACATATCCATACATAATTACAAGAAGTGGTATAAGTGTTTGGAAGGAAAAGTGGTGAGTTTTTTTGTATTATGGTAGAGCATAGGGAAGGACAGAACTGAGAGTGGAGGAAAGTGGAAAGCGTCCATGAGAAAGTGACATTTAAGCCAAGACTTGAAGGGTAGGTAGAGTCACCAGAGAAAAAGTACAATTAAGGCATTCTGAGCAAAAGGAACAACTTGAACAAATACATCATGTGGGAAAGAAGCCCACATATTCATGTGGATACAAAGGGGATATCAGGTGAGATAATATATACTAAAGCACTTTGTAACTTTGTAAACCATAAAATGGTAAGTTGTGTTAATTATTACTGGCAAAAACTATTCACAGGGATAACAATAACCATACATTTATGTATTGGTCTCAAGAATATGCTATTTAATCCCCATCATAACTCATGAAGCACTAAGATATGAATATGATGTCCTATTATTTTTTTAAAGATTTTATTTATTCATTTGAGAGAGAGAGAGACAGAGAGAGCACAAGCAGGGGGAGAGGCAGAGGGAGAGGGAGAAGCAGACTCCCCACTGAGCAGGGAGCCCCACGTGGCGCTCGATCCCAGGACCCCGGATCATGACCCGAGCCAAAGGCAAACGCTTAACCATCTGAGCCACCCAGGCACCCCTGTCCTATTATTTGTTTATCCGAAGATTCTACGAAAGGAAATTTCATCATCTATTATGTATGATTTCCTGTTCACACTAGAGAAATGGAAGCAATATTATTGATAACACAAAAATAAGATCCAAATTTGTCCATGTATCTCTATTTTTACCTATATTACCTAAATTCGAGCTGATAATCTCATCCCTGGACTCCAGGAGCCCCTTTCACTCTCAGCCATGATCCCCCAGTCTGTCTGGTCATGAAATAGCTGTGAAACAAGTTTGATTGTATTACTCTCCTGTTTAAACATCTACAGATTTTGATTTGTAGCACAACTGCGTCTGCCGATATTCTTTATACCTATGACCCCTAACCCACCATCTGTTGGAGAAGCACTTCAGGTATTCATTACACAAGTAAATGAGATGAGGAGAAGCAGTGGAGGCTCTAGGTTAAATGTGGATGAGGGCAAGTATACACAGTGCATTGCCCAGAGGCTAAGTTAAGTGCTTGAGAGATTTGTCTTTGGGTGTTCAAGTCTGATCTTAGTGGGTAGTTATTTTCATAAAAATAAACTGCATATTTATGTCTTACATTTTTGCCTGCTTTAAATGGCAAAACAACATCCTCTTTAGAATATCTGCTTAATGATATATCATCAAGAAGTGTCTCCCTTATACTATCATCATATTTGTACATGCTTTGTTAATAAGACACTTTTTCTTTCCCCGTCTCGTCTTAGGAACACAGAAGATAATTCTCCAAACACTTTCTTGGCCTTTCTTAAACACCCTAATCCCATTCAGGATTCATGTGACTTAATGTAACATCTATCAGCTTCACAAAGATCTCCCAAGCATCTTAAAACACACTTTATACCAATAAGTATCTGCCTTCATGTTGAAACTGTTTCCAGAATGTTACATGGATTTGGCTACGGTTGGGGTGCAGACACCTGCATACTACCACTTCCATGTGTTATTTACTTGACTTCCCAGAAAGAACTGCTGGAACCAAAAGGCCTAATTCCCTATTCTATTCTTCCTAGTCCCTGAAACCATGTACCAATATCCACTGGGGCCAAACAGATATCAAATACTATCACCAATCTTCTTTTGAAAAAGCTTAGTGAGGAGGTAAGGAAGATTGGAACTGAAAGAGTGAAACTTCTTCCCAAGACTACAGAAATTTAGTTTCATCCCTACCAATGTGCATTAGGAAACCTTCCTCCTAGGGCAAGATGAAGCAAATCTGAAAGCTTTCAAAGTCATTATCAACTGCTTAGATCCAGAGAGCATATGATGATCTTAGCAGCTTTCCTAACTTAAAGGTCTGTCAAAATCCTCATTTTACTTGTACATGGACCAGGTAAACTTCTTTCATATTTTGGGCATATGATAATGTCCAAATAATGGAGACAGCCGTGCCATAAAATCCACACTATCTTCCTAGTAGCTTGGTCCTCTAGTGGTTATATATCTTATCAATGGACTGAAAGACTGTTATTCTTTCCTTTAAGATCTTTGTCATGCAATAACAGATCAAATAATGTTTTTGAAACTCTTAATAGCCCAAGATGGATAGTTAAAAAACAGTGTCTTGCTGTTATGTATTTTTTTTTATCAATAGCTTTCCTATCATTCTACCTCTCCATACAAATCAAACTACGATTTACCATAAACTGAACTGCAACCTGGGAATCCAGCTGTATTCTGCAGACCCATACATCATCAACTATCTTGAATAACAGCATGTCTGAACTCAGGGGGCAATTCTGTTAATATATGAGACAGAATGGAACACAGCTTATTCTTTTGCTGCTTTATTGGCTTTGCTGTATGGTAGTAGCAAGAGCACAGCATTTTTTACTTTTAATTTTCTTGAACAGCCAGGTCTTAGAAAGCACACAAAAGAGGCACAACATAGTGACTTTCTTGACTAGCTTGTCATTTTAATATACCCCAGGAATAATAATTATGGAAATAGTTTTGTTGCTTAACTCTTAAAGATTGTATTTTAAGTAAACATTCATTCATTGCATTGTTACCCAAAAAATTTAAGTGAGGGTTAATGACTGTAAGAGAGCAGCCACTAGGTATTTAAGAAAATGGATGTATAAAGCCTTATAAGCGGGGCGCCTGGGTGGCTCCGTCAGTTAAGCGTCTCCTTTCAGCTCAGGTCACGATCCCAGGGTCCTAGGATGGAGTCCCCATATCAGGCTCCTTGCTCAGAGGGGAGTCTGCTTCTCCCTCTGCCTGCTGCTTCCCCTGCTTGTGCATGCTCTCTCTCTCTCTCTCCTTTCTCTGACAAATAAATAAATAAAATCTTTGAAAGAAAGAAAGAAAGAAAGAAAGAAAGAAAGAAAGAAAGAAAGAAAGAAAGAAAGAAAGAAAGAAAGAAA
>NW_023270454.1:42768280-42883560 GCF_011800145.1 Mirounga leonina
AAAGAAAGAAAGAAAGAAAGAAAGAAAGAAAGAAAGAAAGAAAGAAAAAACACAACTCTTAATGCATGTTCTATCGCAACCATGTCCTAACTAAGAAATGGCACATGTCCTGTCTAGTGCACAGCTCACAACAGACTCTTAACAAATGTGCATCAGTTTCTTTATCCTTCTCTTCCTCCATTGTAAGGGGAGTGGCTCCACTTGCTATATATCAGAATCACAAGGAAGTTTTTAAGGACAGATGGCCGAACTCCCTCTCCACAAAACTTGGACTTAACATATTTAGAAATGTGTATTTTAAAAAGTCCCAGATGAGCCTCTAGAAGAGACGTACGGAGTGGTCACTTGTGCATCTGTCATAGACAGGGCTGACAGAAACTTGCTGCTGCACCTACCTACCTAGTCCTCATTCGTTTAGGGGAGTAGAGGAATTAAAGAACAGACACTGTTTAAAGCCAACACACTCATCTCAGACTTTCTTAAGAAATCAGCTCTTGAAAATTCTCAGAAATTTTAATATGCTTATCAGGAATCTCTGGACCTCCTTGACTTTTCCCATAAAAATCTAAATAGCCCAGCTATAATTTTGAGATAGAATCTTCTCTCTGCATGTAAGCAAATTTAAATGTGACTTTATTAGTAGGATTTTATTCAATGTGGTGGATTAGCAGGATTTGGATTAACAGATTTTTGGCTAAGAATGGTTCATTTTCCAAAAGCTTAAAGCAGCTTTAAAGCAGCCAGATACTTGTGTTCCTTAAGTTCCAAAATAATTTGCATTGTGATAAAAATGATGCGACATTTAGAGAAAACAAGGGAGAACATTACAGAATTAAATAATATTTAAGGATCTATAGACTGTGATTTCTAAGGCAGAAGAGTGAATCTGAGTACTGTGCTGTGACTAATCAAGAATGATTTATTAAAATTCCAAGTCTAGCTATAGTTCAGCGAAGGTTCAAGGTGAAATCAAATGCAAGGATGCAACTCCAGAGTTTGGATTAGATGTGAGCAGTAGACACTTATGATCTTGTCCTTGAAATATTTGATTTGCTTGGTCAAGAGGTAGCCTGAAAGATGACACAGTCTTGGTTCAGCTTCAGAATTCATAAGGGCTTAGAATCTAAGAACATGATTGTTTCTGATTTCTTTGAAGGCTTCACATTGCCTATTTATGAAACAAATTCATAATACCAGAGATATGATATGCATGCTAAAAATCATCTTGATTCTAATCTATCAAAATTTCCGTGTAGATATAAGATAGAAGCACATTATAAGTTATTTTAAAACGGAGAATCCTACCATAAAATTGCTGAAAGGGTACTAAATTTTCAAGTTTAGAGATGTCTATCTTAGGAAATTTCTGTTAAGATTTACAGGGAAGCTTACAGTCAGTAAGAAAATAATTAGTTGCGTTCCCTAATCTTCAAAATTCCCTAATCTTCCCAGAAATTCACACTGCAGACCTGAATGGCTAGAAAATGCAAAGTATAGGAGGAACAGAGGGGGTAGGGTGTTGACTGAAGAAAAAGTAAGACATTCTTTGACTGAAGAGTATTCTAAGTTCAATTCCACAATAGAAAAAAAAGTTGGTTGTGGCTTACATCCAGGTGATATATTCCAAATATCTAATGACTGCTATGGCACAGAGACCAATCAATAACTGAAACCAGAACTTAGTCTACATTGGTGCACATGAGGTCAATCTCACGATTCCATGTTAACTGGCAAAGAAATAAAAAATGATAGAACAGATAAGCTGAAAGAAATTGCAAGCCGAAGAGCAGATTTAGAGTGCGGTCAATCTTTTTCAGCACATGACATACAAAGGGAGAGATTTCTAGGTCAACATCAGTTAAATGTACTAGAATCACCACACTATAGAACGACACCCACATTCCTTGATCATGGCATCCATACTGTATCTTCAAAGCTGGCAACAACACATCTCTTACTATTTCTGCATAGTTCCCTCTTTCTGTTTTTGCCTTCCCTTTCCACTTTTAAGGACCCTTGTGATTACACGAAGGCACCCTGATAATCGAAGAACCTCCCAGGCTTAAATTCATCTGATTTGCACCCTTGATTCCCTTTGCCATATTATCCAACTTATTCACAGATTCCAAGGATTAGGCCACAGAATTTTTTGAAAGATCATTATTCTCCCCACCTCAGACAGCAAAAGGATTTTTTTTAAAAAGGCCATCAATTCACAAATCCAAAGAGAAGAGGTAAGGAGATAATAGCACAAATTTATAAACTGAGAATTGTGGTAACTGATTCAGCAGACCATCTGCTGAAGGCAGATGCTTAACCATCTGAGCCACCCAGGCACCCCGACATAAGTTCTTGATAAATATTTTTAAAGGAATAAATGAATGAATGAATATTTGGATATAATTTTGAGGTTATTTCCTTGGAAAAAAAGATGAATATATTTCATATAATACATATGGGCAAGAAAGGGTGGTAAAAGTATGGAGTAGTTCACTCAATACCCATTCCAATGGAATTTTCTTCAGTCTATAAATTACAGGGGCTAGAAAATGTAACAAACCACCTAGCAGAATTCCCTCTTGCAAGAGTGTCCATATGCCAGAATTCTGGTCAATGAAACATTATTGATATTCTAGAATTTTCTTGGAAACTCTTTTCTTTTCTGCTATAGATGCTGCTGCTTCTTGCTTTTCTTCATGTTCCTTCTGAGTGGGATGCAGATATAAAGCCTGTTGCTATTGCAGCTTTCTTAGGACCATGCAGACCAGGTCAAGAAATTTGCAGAGACCTTAGTCATGACATTCTGATCCATTGGACCTACCCTCAAATTTACAATCCAAACAAAAGGATTTATATTTGGGCCATTGTTAATAATATTTTTTGGTGTTGCTCAGAGCTATGCAACTATCCAAAGGGAGAAATGAACAAAAGTATTAAACAAATTAATCTATAAATAAAAATCATAATAAACACTGAGCAGGGTGCAATGATGGAGAATGGGTGGAAGGAGATAAATGTGACTGGGTAGGGTGTCAGGCAAGTTCTACGTAAGTGACATGTACTTGAGCCTAGAGGATACAATTCAGCTGTGGGGAGAATCAGGGGAGACAGATTCGATCAAAGGGTAAAAGCATGCACTAAGCATCTGAGGTGGGAATAAAACTGGCATAAAAGCGAGTGTGTCCTGAATGCAGTGGGTTAGGGGAAAGAGACATCTAGGGAAGTGGTGATAGATCAGTTGTGGTGTTTTAGGCCATTGTTAGGAGATCAGATTTTATACAAAGGATCAAGGGTTACAGAAGGGAATGACCAAAATAATAGTTTATGTTTTTAAAACAAGTCAAAAAGTTTGGTTGTGAGGAAGAAGAGAGAAATAAGATGGTACCTGGAGGGAAATGCAGGATCAAGGAAGATATTTTTATGCTGTTAACTATGTAATAGTGAGGAATAACTGAAGGCCCAGAAGGCAGAGTGGTAACAAGAGAGACAAAATCCTTGAGCAGGTGATAGAGAATGCTGCTGGGATCCTGAGCACCTATGGAAGAACAAGTCTTTAAAAGGAAGCACAGGGGCACTTGGGTGGCTCAGTCAGTTAAGCGTCTGCCTTCCGCTCAGGTCATGATCCCAGGGGTCCTGGGATTGAGCCCCATGTCGGGCTCCCTGTTTGGCAGGTAGTCAACTTCTCCCTCTCCCTCTGCTGCTCCCCCTGCTTGTGCTCTCTCTCTCTGTCAAATAAATTTAAAAAAGTCCTTAAAAATAAATAAATAAAAGGAAGCACAATAGGTCCTCAGTTCCATCACAAGTGAAAAAAAAGGAAAAGGTGTTGGACTGGATATCCACATGGCTGGTGCAGTCACCAGGAGTGATGGCAAGAGCTGGGCCACAGGGAAGAATGGGGGATACCAAGCGAGGCATTCTGGAGAAGACAGAAATGAGGAGAACAGGGGGATATGTCCACATATGTGATCATTAAAAGAGCACGGACTTTACAGGATGGAAGAGAATAAAGTTCTGGAAGCAGCCACAGAGAATAAGAAAGATAAGCACCTCGCCTCTAAACTCAATGTTCACAGAGTGTGAGAAAAACCCAACTTCCTTTTGAAAGGCCTCCAAGGGAAGCCCTCAGAGTATGGGCACTTATGGCCAATGTAACAGATGACGATAAGTAGAAAGTGTGCCCAAGTGCTTTTATATAGGCTTCATTTTTTTAGAGCAGTTTTAGGTTCATAGCAAAATTGAGCAGAAAGTACAGAGATCCAAAATACTTCCCGCCCCCATATTTTCACAGTCTCACTGTCAACATCCCTACCAGAGGTACATTTGTTGCAGTCCATGAACCTACATTGACACATCATTACCACCTTAAAGTCCATAGTTTGCACTGGGGTTCACTCTTCAGGTTATACATTCTATGAGTTTGGATAAATGTATAATAACATGTACCCACCATTCAAGTACCATACAGAGTAGTTTCACTGCCCTAAAAATTCTCTATGTTCAGCCTGTTCATCCATCTTAATCCCTAACCTTTTTACCATCTCCATAATTTTTTTCCTTTTCTAGAATGTTATGTAATTAGAATCATACTATATGTAGCTTTTTCCAGATTGGCTCTTTCCACTTAGTAATATGCAGTTGAAGACTCCCACCCCACCCTGCCCATGTCTTTTCATGGCTTGGCAGCTCATTTCTTTTTAGTGCCAAATAATATTCCATTGTTTGGATGTACTCACAGTTTATTTATTCACTCACCTACTGAAGGACGTCTTGGTTGCTTCCAAGTTTTGGCAATTATAAATCTGCTATAAACATCCGTGAGCAGATTTTTACATGGATCTAAGTTTCAACTCTTATGGATAAATATCACAGAGCATAGTTGCTAGAACATGTGGTAAGAGTAAGTTTCATTTTGTGAGAAATCGCCATCTGTCTTCCAGAGTGGCTGTACCATTTTGCATTCCCCCCAACAATGAAAAAGAATTTCTATTGTTCCACATTCTGTCAGCATTTGGTGTTGTGTTTTGGATTTTGGCCATTCTGACAAGTGTGCAATAATATCTCATTATTTCCATTTGCATTTCCCTGATGACATATGATGTAGAGTATCTTTTCATATGTTTGTCATCTGTATATTTTGTTTAATTAGGTGTCTGTTAAGGTCTTTTGCACATGATTTAATTGGTTGTTATTTTCTTATTATTGAGTTTTAAGAGTTTCTTCTTTTGTATATTTTGGATAACAGTCCTTTACCAAATGTGTCTTTTGCAAGGATTTTTTCCCAGTCTATGGCTTGTCTTATTCTCCTGACAGCACCTTTCTCATAACAGAAATTTTTAATTTTAATGAAGTTTGATTTCTCAATGATGTCCTTCACGGACTGTGCCTTCAGTTTTGTACCTACAATGTCACTGCTAAATCCAAAGTCATCTAGATTCTATGTTATCTTCTAGGAGTTTGATAGTTTTGCATTTGAGCTAATTTTTATGAAAGATCTAAGTTCTATGTCTAGATTCATTCTTTGGCATGTGAACATCCAGTCATTCCAGCTTCCTATGCTGGGAAGATTATCTTTTCTCCATTGCATTGGCTTGGCTCCTTTGTCAAAGATCAGTTGAATGTATTGTGTGGGTCTATTTTTGCTCAAGTGTTTTTACTCCTTTAAAACTTACTTGCAGTGTTCAATGATTCATTAGTTATGTATAACACCCAGTGCACAAAAACTAATGATGTACTATACAGTAGCTAACTGACCATAATAATTAAAAAAAAAATAAAAACAAAAAACAAAAAAAAAATCAAAAAAAAATAAATAAAACTTACTGGCTGAATGACAAATTCTAGAAAAATTTGTTACAAAATATAATTAAAAAGAAATTATGTCATTTTTACCAGGAAGGTAAATATCTATGATTTTGCTTAGGTATTCTTTGTTTCTCCATCACTAAAAGGCTTTTTTTTTAATTGCTCTTTTATAAAGTGGATAGCTATCACACATTGCAATATTATAGAAACAGAAGTACTATAAATATGGTTGAGAAAAACACTTGAAATTGATTTATTTTGGCTTTTCTTGACTAACCTCATAAGGCACTTAGTAATTGTGAAGTGTAGCTGATTTTGCACTGCCTCATTCCTTTCTTCAGTGTTCTGAGAGAAAAAAAAAATCACCTCTAATTATTTAAAAATTTTTAAAGCAAGAAGCAGGTGCATACCTAAGTGTATTTAACACCTGGGTATGTATTTTTTTTTTATGTTCAGTTAGCCAACATGTAGTACATCATTAGTTTTTGATGTAGTGTTCAACAATTCATTAGTTGCATATAACACCCAATGGGTCTTTAACAGCTCCCTCCTTTATACAGTAACATTATTTTCATTAATCATCATGTAGCAATCAATAGTGGTCATTATTTTCTTTATCCATTCTTTAGTTTTAAAACAGTTTAAAATAATACATGTTAAATTGAAAGATAGTATTCAAACAATATTCCAGGTGCGATAGAATATTTGTACTTAACAAGATATTACACTTTGAAATTCACATTCTCTGGAGAAGTCAGGCAGATTCTGAGATGGTATTTTCTTTCAATCTGAAAAATGAAAAGTCTGCCACAGGAAGAGCTCAGAAGTCCTTTCCCAACTAAGGCCCTGAGTTGGGAAAAGTTTAGTATATTTTAAAAATGGGGGAAAAAATGCTAGTGTGATTGGAGTGCCCAGGTGAGAGGAAAGTGGTGTACTTTTAAGTATCAGGCAAATAGGAACTCCAACTGGTCACAAGGAATGACAGAACTGAAATAACTTCTCTATTCCTCTAGATAATTATTGTTCAATCAGTGTTTATTTCAAACTTACTCTTGAAATGCAGGAATCTGTAGTACTCCAGGGATGGGTGACAAAAGGTGCCCAAAGCAAGTTCCAACTATTATAAACCATTACAAATTCATGCTCAGAATGAACACGTGTAGCTGAGTCCATATGTATTGAAGCCCAATATGTAGCGGGGAGTTCTGAGAATTAAGTTTCATGTAAAATACAATATTTAGTAAAGAGGCAATAAAAATGTGCTAATTTGAAGCTTATGTATAAATTATTAAACTCATTGGTAAGCAGAGAAATTGTTTTGAACTTAGACCAACGAAAGATTTTTTTCAGGCAGGAGGAGAAACAGTAAAGTTTTATTACCAGTAATGTTTAGAATTGCTGGTGTGAAGTAATAATAAAAAGCAAAGTGACTTGTACTTGTCATGAACCATTTTTAAATTCATACGCATCTTCACCCAGTGCACCAACTTATTGCCTGTATCCAGGTGGAATATTCCAAATCCAGACCTTGATACACCACCAGTAAGAAGTGAAAGGTTTTGCCACTCAATTTCAATAGATTGTGTAATTTTTTCTAGATTTTCTTAAAACTTGTTAGAACAGTTACTGTGTGCCTGCTATGATTTTTTTTTCATAGTTGCAGAAGAGTACTTTATTAATATCCTCAAAATCAAGTGATTCTTTCACTCATAATCAGATATACGTGTTTGCCTGTTATTTAAATGCTATTAAGTTACTTATAATCCTCATGACAAGGCTATGATATAGACAGCATTTTAATCCATGTTTTTAGAGATTACAAAAACAGAAACATGCAAGTTACTAAATGTTCTCCAAGTCACTCAGCAAGGGAATGGAGGAGTCTCACCCAGGCAGTCTGCTTTCTTTAGAAACAGGGCTTCACAGAGTGATACAAACCTCTACACTTCTTTCACTATTCACAGATTCTTTTCATGTTACTGAAAGGTCACTGTATGTGTGTCTTGGGGGAGGGAGTGGTTAGCTTAATTCATCAAGCAATTCTGTTTCAGCTTAGACAATGATCTATTTTACTTTTTTCACTACCAAAACATAAATAAATAAAACGCTTATGAAGACAGTATTTTAACAAAAGTAACACATGGTCATTGTAAAAGTTAAATATCATATGTATCAAAAGCAAACCAATTTAATATAATATTGTATGTCAATTATATGTCAAGGAAATACCAACCTCTTAAAGTAGCTGATATTAACAGTTTGTGTACCATCATATCTTTTAATGTTTATAAAACAGTGACAGACATGTATTATTCCTATGCATAAAATAAAAACAGAAATTTTGTTATACTTAATATTCTGCCTTTTGTACTTTCTCACTTAATGTTGTAGATATCTATTTACTTCCTTCATTTCAATGGCTACATCATAGTTAATAAAATTGATATATAATAATTTATTCAATCATTTTATATTAATAAATATTCATGGTGTTTCCAATTTTTTTGCCACATCAAACAATATAACAATTATCATCTCCTTACATATTTATTTATGTGTTAGTTGTTTTGTTTTTAAAAGCTACATTCCTGGGCACCTGGGTGGCTCAGTTGGTTAAGCGACTGCCTTCAGCTCAGGTCATGATCTCAGGGTCCTGGGATCGAGTCCTGCATTGGGCTCCCTGCTCCTTGGGAGCCTGCTTCTCCCTCTGCCCCTCTCTCACTCTCTGTCTCTCATGAATAAATAAATAAAATCTTAAAAAAAAAAAAAAAGCTACATTCCTGCAGGTAGGAATTTCTTGTATCAATCAAATAGCATGTATGCTTTAGATTTTAATAAAATTGCTAAATTCACTCCCAAAATACTGTATCAATATGTATTCCCACCAACACGGTGTGTGAGTACCGTGGGCAGCAACGGATACTACAGATATTTTTAATATTTGCTAATATAATGGATTTCATTTTAATTTGCATTTTCCTGTTAGTCAAATAGAATATCTTGGCATATTTGGTGTTGAAATTTCTATTCCTTTTTTTTTTTAAGATTTTTATTTATTTGAGAGAAAGAAAGAAAGCAAGCACGAGCGATAGGGGGAGGGGCAGTGAGAGAGGGAGAAGCAGGCTCCCCACTGAGCAGAGAGCCCAACCAATGCAGGGCTCGATCCCAGGACCCGGAGATCCTGACCTGAGCCTAAGGCAGACGCTCAACTGACTGAACCACCCAGGCGCCCCTATTTCTTCTTTTTATTACCCATTGCTTTGCCTATTTCTCTTTTGAGTTGTCTTCTTTTTTATATAGAGTTTTTTCTTAATATTAGAATTATAAATGATTTCTATGTTATCTCTGTTGAAAAATTATATTCTCACAGTTTTCTCTTTGTTTCTCATTTAAGGTGTCCTCTACACATAAGGCTCCCCCCCTCCATTTCTGATTTTATCTATTTGAGTCCTCTTTCTCCCTCCCTCCCTCTCTCTTTTTATGAGTCTGGCCAAAGGTTTATCAATTTTGTTAATGTTTTTAAAGAACTAGTTCCTGGCTTCATTGATTCGTTCGATTGTTTTTTTAGTCTCTATTTCATTTCTGCTCTAATCTTCATTATTTCCTTCCTTCTACTGGCTTTGGGCTGTTCTTTTTCTGGCTCCTTTAGGTTTAAGGTAGGTTGTTTAGTTGAGATTTTTCTTGCTTCTTGTATATTGGTATGACCTTCCCTCTTAGCTTTTGCTGCATCCCAAAGATTTTGGACCACAGTGTTTTCATTGTCATTTGTCTCCATGTATTTTTTTATTTCCTCTGATTTCTTGGTTGACCCTTTCATTGTTTAGTAGCAAGTTATTTAGCCACCATATATTTGTGCTCTTTCCAGATTTTTCTTGTGATTGACTTATACATAAGTTTTTAATTTTAAGTAGTCACATCCGTCAATAGTTCTCTTTATGGCTTCTGAGTTTCTCATTTTACTTAGAAAGGCCCTTTGCAAGTATATAAACATATTTGCTTTTTAAAAACATTTGCTCTTTCAAAACTCTGTCCATCTGGGATTTACTTTTGTATCTGCTATGAAATGAGACTCTAACAAATTCTCCCAAATTTATTCATTCGTTCAACATTTATTCAACTTAAACCATGTACTATACAATATGTTAGGCAATGGGGGATATATAAATAAGGTCAATGTAAATAAAATAAATATAAATAAATTTTAATATTTTTATTAAAAAGTTTCACCATCTATCAGGGGAGGCAAATACATATAAATGAGGCTAAAATAAATTTTGTATGAGGAAAAGGGTATCCAGGAAACCTTCACAGAGGTGATGAGAGTTGAACTTGGCTTTGAAGGGACATTGCAAGGAGGTAGGGTTGGAGTGGGAAAAGAAGAATAGGACATTCTAGGTGGACATGGTGTTTCAGCCTTGACATAGAAGCTTCAGAATCCATGTACTTGAAGTGTTTGGTTAGGGTACAAGTACATGAATAAAAAAGGGCATATGGATAGAATAAGATGTTGGGTTTAAAAGTTAGATTTGGGATATATATATATATATATATATATATATATATATATATATATACACACACACACACACATACAGTCCCAAATGCCAAGTTCCCTCTGCCATGATGTGCTGGTACATGTTTAATAACAAGATCTTAAAAAAAAAATCCCTGATTTGCAGCATTTGCTGATTTTGAGATTGTAAATACTGCTATCGTGGTCAATTTAAAGCTAAGGAGCATCACTGAATTCAGAGTTGGGAAGAGATGCACAGAGAGCTGCTAGGAGCTGGCTCCAGCTCACCACTGTCCCTTTGTTTTTGCCTACTTCTACTGTACAGGCTGAAGAAAATGATTGAAGAATTCAGGGAAGAGAGTAATTATCATTAATCATGTATTTATAAATGAGGATTTTGGCAACAGTTAAAAAGGTGGAACGGGAGGAACTGAATGTAGGGAAATCTAGCACCAATAATTTGGGTGCTAGATGAGAAATGATGATCTGATCAAGGACTGGAAGAGTGGAAGCAGCAAAGAAGGAATCACCTGAGAAACAGTGTGCAGGTAAATGCATGGGAGTGTGGCAGGTTAGATTGGGCGGAGGAGGGGAAGGAGAGTGGGAGTAAAACCCAACCTGAGGTCTCCAGGCTGGAGCCTGGATGGGGGCCTCAAATAAAACATATCTAATGTGGAAAAGCAGGTTTGTAGGGAAAGAGATTAGTTTCATTTGGGACTTACTAGTTTTGAGAGATCTCCATAATATCCAAGTGGACATATTCAGAATGCATTTAGAAATAGGAATTTGTATTTTGGTAAGAAGGTCTGCCTTGCATTCATCACTGAAAAGAGCACCACTGACAACATCTCTCTCCTTCTAAACTTCAGTCAGGCTCCTCTAAGCCCTCTAGGCTTCAACCTTGGACTCCAGTGCCCACTTTTGTCAGGCCTGTATTGCCTAGTTATAATAAGAATCCTCTTAAGTCAGTCTAGAGGGAATTCCCCACCCTTGTTATCTGCTCAAATTCTTCATCCCCATCCTTGGTATCTAGTTACCCTGGCCTGCCTTCAGTAAGAATCTTGTTAAGTCCATTTAGCTAGAATACCCCCTTACCTCTGATGTTTCTTTTTAGCAAGTTTCCATCCACTGATCTCTACTCTGCTGCTTGGCTATAAATCCCCACTTGTCCGTGCTGTATTCAGAATTGAGCCCAGTTCTGCATTGAAGTCTCTCTTCTCCTATTGTAGTAGTTCCTTAATAAAACCTGGTTTTACTGTTTTAACTGCTGTTCAGCTCTGAGTTTTCATTAACATCAATTAAGAGAATAAGGTGCAGAAGGAAAAGGACCAAAAACGAAACCCAGAGAAACCCAACACTTAGGGATCCGAAGGCATAGTAATGGGCACCTGGCTGGCTCAGTCAGTGGAGCATGCAACTCTCGATCTCAGGGTTGTAAGTTCTAGCCCCACATTGGGTGTAAAGATTACTTAAAAATAAAATCTTTTTTTAAAAAGAAGGCATAGTAAAGTGAAATGAGGGTAATCAAATACATAGGAGTAATCAGATTCATAGAGGAAGAGAATTTCAAGAAATAGAAGGTGGCCAACAGTTCCAAGCATTGTAGAGACACCATGGAGAATGGCCAGGAAGAGAGTTTTGGATTTAGGACATCATCACTGACCCTTGAGGGAGGAATTTCATCTGAGTAGTGGCAGATGGGAACCAAGTTAAGGTTCAGAGGCAATAAGGGATTACACAGAGAATGGATAAATTAATGGAAATATTAACAGAAGAACACAAGTAATGTGCGATAAGATGGCAAAACAGAGCGAAAGGCAACATTTAGTTGGATTGATAGTAATCATCATGTCATGTAGACCAAAATATACAAAAAAAGAATAAAATATGAATCCCCAGGCTTTGAAATATTAGAACATTCTATTACCATTTATATAAGTGAAATTTACTAAAAGTCCTTGCCCAGATATTGTATATTATATAGGGCATGGATTTAGGAGTGAGACCTACTCTTAAAATGAGCCATACATGCTTCTCCCTCTCCCACTCCCCCTGCTTGTGTTCCCTCTGTCGCTGTGTCTCTCTCTGTCAAATAAATAAAATCTTTAAAAAAAAAAAATGAGCCATACAATATCCTTGGGCATTTAATGCACCAAAGAGGACCCAAATTTCATAATCATTCAATTCTAAAACAGACCTCTTAAATTTTCTAAGCTTCTACACATTAATTTATCAGTGCTCTGGGGGAGAAGTGGATTGTAAAACTTTTAGGATTTTGTTATTCTGCTGGCTTAAAATAATTGAAATTTTCTCCCAAAGGATTGAAAGGGAAAGAAAACTTACCAGAATAAATTTCTGCTTTCATCAATGCCAAGGTAATACAAGCCTTTTTTTTCCCCCTCTTTCTTTTTTTACCTGATACTGGAGTTGAGTGCTTAAAAACAAGATATAGACTATGGGTTAATCTCTCTTTGCCTCCAATCTGAGTGAGATTCTTCTGTGCTATAATTCATTGCAGCTGATGTATGAAACAGGTTGACAAATGGTTTTGAAAATTAGAAAAAAATACGTCTGCGTAGGGAGTCTGGGAATTATCTTTATTCTGAACTCTAAAACGTGACCTCCCTCCAAAATATGGAGCTATAATAATTACTGTTTCCACTTTTATTTTGATATGAATTGTACTGTCTGAACTAAATATCAGGTCCTCTCCAATTTTATATATTTGCAACATTTTAAAATGTATCTGTATTTTTCCATCACTGAGGAAGATATGGCTTTTTAATGGGGATTGTGAGAATTTGTGCAACTCTTGAAAGCCTTATGTTTTAACTCTGTGTTCACATATTGGGAACATAAATGGATATGCTCCATTTCCATTTTATATTTCCCTTCTACTTAAAAGAATATTTTCTTATTGTTTGTAATGGAGAATTATTTGATATTTTGCATTACTTAGACTCATTTGTGAGGTTTAAGTGACCAGTTCAAAACTTGAAATGTAGGTAATTAAGTACTCAGGTAATTGTCGAGTCAAAGGCAGAAACCTAGGCCTTTTTTTTTCTTTTCCTAAAAGAGAAACCAGAGGGAACTTACTGCTTTTGAGTATTTCCTTTTTTATTCCACACCTCATCTCTTAAGAGTGCTGGATGCAAGTAAGCATGAAAGGAGAGAATCACTCAAAAGGAATCAACTCTTTCTTTTAATCCCAAAGATAATGTAATTTCATCAGCAACTATTCCATCAAATGCCTTCTAAGGCATTTTTACTAAAATTAATCTTATAGATACTGCCTTCACGGAGCTTATGGTTTTGTAAAGGAATTAAGGCAGGTGTGAAAATAATTATAACTTAGTATAGAAAGTAGTTATGATAGATAGGGGTTTGGAAGAATAATTTTGTATGGAGAAAAGGATTTGTAACAGAGTTGGCATTTGACTGAGCCCTAAAAGTTATCTAGAGTTTGAACATGCAAATAATGGGTGGGAAAGAGTTATCTAGCTTTTGGCATGTAGAGATGGGGAAGAAATTGTTGGCAGAGGGAGCAGTGTGGACAAAGACACAGAAGGGATATTAAGGGGATAATGAAGTTTGGCCGGAGCATAAGGTGACAACTATGTGGTGAATCTTTAATCTTTAGGCAAATGGAAAACCATTAAGATTTTTGAGCAAGAAATGGTGTGACCAGAGCTGGCTTTTGGAAGAAGGTTAATTTTGCAGCATTGTGTAGAACTGCCTGGAGTACATTATCTATACTATATTATTCTCTTTAACCAACTTCACTTTATTTTATTTATTTGTTTGTTTGTTTGTTCATTCCCTCTCCCCTCTCCCCACTAAAATGTTCTAATTCCTGGAGGGTAGGGCTTTATTATCCCAATCCCAGGGACAATGCACACAGAATTAATGGCCTACACTTCAATCTCAGGGTTGAATCTGAGCGTTGAGTCTACTGCCAAACTGTAATTCAAGCCCAAGGAAATCTGTATCTCCATTTCTGAGTATTACTAGTTAAGTAAAATAATGTGTCATGTTCGAGTGAATCAATTTTATTCTCTAGTATAGCAATGTGTTTGGAGATTGCTTGAAAATATTTTTTCCACCCCTCTCCTACCCCTTCTCCTTCCAGCACGTTTTAGTGCAAAGACCCCTCCACAACTCAAGATTCTTTCCGAAATATTTGACTTAAGGCACAACAGTCCATTGGAGTAACCAACTCCACTTTAGAATGAATACAATTAAAAATATTGTTGCAGAATTGAAATGTATAATAAAATAATCCCATGAACCTTTAAACTTTAATGGGCACTATTTTCAGATGAAGTACTTAATGTTAATTAAAGCCTTTAATGACATTTTACATTTTACCCACAAATTCTGTTTTTTCTTTTGTATTTCTCTTCTATGAGTATTCATGTTTACTTTCAAGGCAAAATAGAAGACAATGTGATTTACTTTCACTGACTGCTTAGTTTATGGCGCTCTGTCAGTAGACTGATCTATGGCACATTACATTTTGTGTGTATGTGTGCATGTGGCAATTTTGATAACATGAGTGATTCTTATTCTTTTAAAAAAGTAAAGTGTTCCTGGAGGAACTTTAAACTCTTATAATTATGTCTTTCCATAAAGAACGTCTGAAGGTTTTCAGGGACAATTAAACTCAATAAACAGTGATATTCAGTCTTGTTTTCATCAGTCCTGGTGAAGTGACACTCTCGCTGCTATGACCAAGCCTTCAGAGAGTCTCTTGCTGTAGCTATCAATCCTGGACGTCCAGAGAAAACAAATTGGTGTATTTCTTTAGGAGGGGGTACTGGTGGGGCAATATGGTTGGGAAGAAAATATACAGACATAATATTGCAAATGTCCTTTTTGAAGTTAGCCAGAAGGCATCCCTAAACCTTATAAGCACTTAACATTCAGAGAGGTGAATTGCTATAAGAAAGCTCTGCATCTTTAAAAAAAAAAGATCAGTGGGAGCTTGAATAAGAAATTTTTCTTTATATAGCAGCAAATTCAGCTGCAAACCATACAGATATTTCTAAATGAATACAAAATGTATCAAATGTATTAAATTAATACTATTAGGCAGCCATTCTGTCAGGCACTAGAGAGACAATTGTGAGTACTTATGTCAATTTTCTGGTCTCAAAGCTTGCACTGGATTAGGCCTCTAAACAAATAAAGGAATAATGGAGTGTGTTGAGTGATATGAAAGGGGAGATAGAGCACTACAAGGGAAACAGAAAGGACAACTAAGTCAGGGAGGGCTTTCCAGGGGAAGTAATATTTAAACTGAAAAGGGGAAGATGAAAATTCTCTACAAGTAAATATAGTGTCCTCATTTTATGAGTAAGGAAATTAAGGCACTACTAAGAGGTTACATGATTTGGTGGTAATGAGAGTGATAGCAAGTCAAGGCCGCTTGTATGTGCATGTGTGTGTGCATGTGTGTGCATGTCCACACACACACACACACACATATGTGGCCAGGAGAGGCAAAGATAAGGGTGGAGATTAGTTTTGATTTTAAAGATGGGATAGATTTAAATATATTTAAAAGCTAATGGGAGGGAACCCTGTTTGGCTGGAAGGGAGAGGGTCCTAGAGCTCCCAAGAGGGACTGGTCTGGACATTACACTGTCAGAGAAATGTAAATGGCTGAATGCGTGTGCAGGCAAGTGAATTTTAATCTATACTCTAGAGCTGGTTGGTTAACTTTTAAAGTGCCCTAATCAGAAATTCACACTCCAGATGTTGTTGCTTTCAAAATATTGTTCTCAAAATCTACATCAGAAGGTTTTTTAATTAGCCTGAAATATGTGATGGGAGTTAACCTGAAATAATTTTCATTGGTGCAATGAATAGTGTTCAAGATATGTTTTTGTCAGAAAGACTGTCCAGGCCCCACCGTATTTGTCTGATTCAGGTTTAAGACTCTGGCAAGTCCAACTTCATTATACCTCTGGAACATGCTTCTATCTTCCTATACTTCTTGAAGAATTCTATCAGCTCATTCAACTGCATTTTAGGCTGGTCATAGAATGTTTTTTAATGCCTAAGTGAAACTTTCACTGCGGGGTTGGCTACATAATTTGCAAAGTCCAGTGCAAACTGAAAATGCAGGGCCATCTGATAAAAAGCAGGAATAAAATGCCATTACAGATATTAAGATACAGTTTTTTTTCTTTTCTTCTTCGGTCTCACTTTTGATTGTCATAGTGTTTTTTATTTCTATTTTTTTTATTATGGTAAAATACACATAACATGAAATTTACCATCTTAACCCATTTTTTGGAAGATTTTATTTATTTAATTGAGAGACAGTGAGAGGGAGAATGTACAAGCAGGGGGTAGGAGCAGAGGGAGAGGGAGAAACAGACTCCCCGCAGAGCAGGGAGCCCCATGTGGGGCTCGATCCCAGGACTCTGAGATCATGACCCGAACAGAAGGCAGATGCTTAAACCGACTGAGCCACCCAGGCATCCCATCATGGGGATTTTATTTTATTTTATTTTTTTAAGTTGTCTTGATCATTTATATTTTATCATAAACTATTACATAAAACATTTACCATTTTCATATTAAAAATATTTGTATAAAATTTATATACTATATTTGTATATTCTCTTACAATTTACAATGTTCCATGTTTCTTAATTATATAGGCTTTATTTATTTGTTTATATATATATTTATTTTTTTATTTTTTTCTTTTATTTTTTTTATATTTTATTTTTTATTTTATTTTATTTTATTATTTTATTTATTTTATTTTATTTTATTATGGTATGTTAATCACCCGGGGAAATCGGAGGGGGAGACCAACCATGAGAGACTATGGACTCTGAGAAACAAACTGAGGGTTTTAGAAGGGAGGGGGGTGGGAGGATGGGTTAGCCCAGTGATGGGTATTAAGGAGGGCACGTAATGTATGGTGATTAACATCATGGGGATTTTAATAAGGAGTGCCCTGAATCTGTAAATCACTTTGGGTAGTACTGACATCTTGTTTTTTTTTTTTAAAGATTTTATTTATTTATTTGACAGAGAGACACAGCGAGAGAGGGAACACAAGCAGGGGGAGTAGGAGAGGGAGAAGCAGGCTCCCCGCCGAGCAGGGAGCACGATGTGGGGCTCGAAGCGGGGCTCGAAGCGGGGCTCGAAGTGGGGCTCGATCCCAGGACCCTGGGACCATGACCTGAGCCGAAGGCAGACACTTAACCGACTGAGCCACCCAGGCACCCAGGTAGTACTGTCATCTTAACAATAAGAAGTCTTCAATTCTATAAACATGGGATGTATTTCCATTTATGTTTTCTCTAATTTCAGCAATATTTTGTTGTTTTATTGTGTAAATTTTTCACCTCTTAGGCTAAGTTAATTCCTAAATATTTTATTCTTTTTGATGCTATTATAAATGGAATAGTTTTCATTATTGTCTTTTCAGATTGCCCATTATTAGTATATAGAAATGCAACTAACTTTTGTGTGTTTACCTTATATCCTACTACTTTGTTGAACTTATTTATTACCTGTAACAGACTTTTGGTGCTGTCTTTAGGGTTTTCTACATATAAGATAAAATATTATCTATGAACAGATACAATTTTACTTCTTCCTTTCCAATCTGGATGCCTTTTTTTTCCTTGTCTAATTTCTCTGTCTAGAACTTCTAATACTATGTTGAATAGACATGGTGAAAGATCATCTTTTTCTTGTTCCTGATCTTAGAGGAAAGGTTTTTAGTCTTTCACCATTAGTATAATGCTCTGTGGGTTTTTTATATATGGCTTTTATTATGTTGAGGTAGATTTTTTTTTCTCTTCCTAGTTTGTTGATTGTTTTTATCATACAATTTCACTGCAGCAATTGAGATGGTCATGTGTATGTGTTTTTTTCCCCTTCATTCTGTTAATATGGTGTTTTGGATTGATCAGTTTTCATATACAAAAACATCCTTGCATTCCAGGAATAAATTCCCTTTGGTTATGGTATATAATCCTTTTAATATGATGCTGAATTTGGTTTGCTAGTAGTTTGTTGAGTAAATTTGCATCAATGTTCATGAGGGACATTGATCTGTAATTTTCTTTCCTTGTAATGTCTGTCTGGCTTTGATATCAGGGTAATGCTGGCCTCATAGAGTTATGAAGTGTTTCCTCCTCTTTAATTTTCTGGAAAAAAAATTGAGAAGGACTGGTATTAACTCTTCAGATGTTTTATAGAATTTATCAGTGAAGACATCTGATCCAGGGCTTTTCTTTATCTGAAGATTTTTTATCACTGATTCAATCTCTTTACTAGTTGTAAGTCTATTCATAGTTTCTATCTCCTGGTAGGTCTTGTGTTTCTAAGGGTGTGTCCATTTCATCCAATGTGTTGGTTTACAATTGTTTGTAGTACTTTCATGTAATCCTTTTCATTTCTAGAATCGGTAGTAATGTCCCATTTTCATTTCTGATTAGTAAATTGAGTCCTCTAGTCCATCTTGGTAGTACTTATCAATTGTGTCGATCTTTCAAAGAACCAACATTTTTTTTTAAAGATTTTATTTATTTATTTGAGAGAGAGAAAGCATGAGCAGAGGGGAGAAGGAGAAGCAGGCTCACAGCTGAGCAGGGAGCCCTACCTGGGGCTCAATCCCAGGACCCTGGGATCATGACCTGAGCTGAAGGCAGATGCTTAACCAACTGAGTCACCCAGGCACCCCTCAAAGAACCAACTTTTGATTTAATTAATTTTCTCTATTTCTTTAACTTTATTTGTGCTTGAATCATTATTATTTCTTTTCTTGCAATAATTTTGCATTTCATTTGTTTTTGTTCTTCTAGTTCCTTAAGTTAGGTTGTTGATTTGAGATCTTTCTTTTTTTTTAATGTAAGTGCTATAGCTATAAGTTTCCCCTTAGCACCACTTTCACTATATCCTGCAAGTTTTGGTATGTTGTTTTCATTTTCATTCATCTTTAACTATCTTCTAGTTTCTCTTGTGACTTCTAATTATACATTGGTTAAAAGTGTATTGTTTAACTTGCATAAGTTTCGGGATTTTCTCATTTTTTTAAATTATTTTATTTTATTTTATTATGTTATGTTAATCCCCATACATTACATCATTAGTTTTTGATGTACTGTTCCATGATTCATTGTTTGTGTATAACACCCAGTGCTCCATTCAGTACCTGCCCTCTTTAATACCCATCACCAGGCTAATCCATCCCCCCGGCCCCCTCCCCTCTAGAACCCTCAGTTTGTTTCTCAGAGTCCATAGTCTCTCATTGTTCATCTCCCCCTCCAATTTCCCCCTGTTCATTTTTCCCTTCCTGACATCTTTTTTTTTTTTAACATATAATGTATTATTTGTTTCAGAGGTACAGGTCTGTGATTCAGCAGTCTTACACAATTCACAGCGCTCACCATAGCACATACCCTCCCCAATGTCTATCACTGGATTTTCTCATTTTAATTGTGATTAATTTCTAATTTCATCCTGTTGTGGTCAGAGAAGATATTTTGCATGATATCTTTTTTTTTTAAGATTTTATTTATTTTATTTATTTATTTTTATTTTAAGATTTTATTTATTTATTTAAGATTTATTTATTTATTTATTTATTTATTTATTTATCTTATTTTAAGATTTTATTATTTATTTACTTATTTTTAAGATTATTTTATTTATAAGAGAGCGAGAGCAGGAACACAAGCGGGGGAGTGGGAGAGGGAGAAGCTGGCTTCCCGTGGAGCAGAGAGCCCAATATAGGGCTCCATCCCAGGACACTGGGATCATGACCTGAGCCAAAGGCCAGCACTTAATGACTGAGCCACCCAGGCAATATCTATCTTTTTAAATCTACTGAGACTTTGTAGCCTAACATATGGTCTATCCTGGAAAATGTTCCATGTGCACTTGAGAAGAATGTGTGTGTTATTGTCATGTAGAATATTCTGTATACATCTGTCAGCTCTCATTGTTGTTTTGTGTTGTGTAAGTCCTAGATTTACTTATTTATCTCCACTGGTTCTATACATTATTGAGAATGAGATATTGAAATATCCAAACATTATTGTAGAACTGTCTATTTCTCCCTTCAATTCTGTCAGTTTTTGCTTTATATATTTTGAATACCTGTCATTAGGTTTGTAAATGTTTGTAATTGTTGTATCTACTTGTTATATTGAACATTTATTAATATATTATGTCCTTCTTTGTCTCTTATAACCTTTTTTGATTTAAAGTCTATTTTGTCTGATATTAGTATAGCCACTCCTGCTCTCATTGGATTATTATTTGTAAGGGATATCTTTTTCTATCTTTTCACTTTCAATCCATCTATGTCTTTAGATCTAAAGTGAGTCTCTTGTAAACATCATATAGTTGGATTATGTGTTTTTATCCATCTTCCAGTTTCTGTCTTTTGAATGAAGAGTTTGACCCATTTAAAGTAATTAATTATAAAAAAAGCACTTAACTTCTGTCATTTTGTTATTTGTTTTCTATTTACTTTACAGATTTTTTGTCCCTTATTTCCTGCATTACTGTTTGTTTGTGTTTAAATTTTTTATAGTGAAATGTTTAAGTTCCTTTCTTATTTCCTAGTGTTTATATTCTACAGCTGTTTTCTTTGTGGTTACCACAGGGATTACATTTAACATCCTAAAGTTGTAACACTCTAATTTCCAATTTATATCAGCTTAACTTCAATAACATACAAAAAAGGCTCCTCCATCACAGCCTTATCACTACCCTTTTTGGTTGCTGAAATCACAAAATTACATCTTTATACACTGTGTGTCTCAAAACATAAGTTAATAATTTTTAAATGTATTAGTCTCTTAATTTATGTAGGAAACAAATTTTGGAGTTACAAATCAAAGTTATACTAGATTTCATATAAATAATTAGGTTTTTAAAATTAGTCTCTTTAATCAAGTCAAGAACAAAAAGTGGAGTTACAAACCATTGTTACAATAATATTAGCTTTTATAATTGCTCATGTGTTTATTTTTATTGAGATCTTTATTTCTTCATATGGCTTCAAGTTACTGTCTAGTGTCTTCATTTCACCCTGCACAACTCTCTATAGCATTTCTTTCAGGACAGATTTAACGGCAACAAATTCCCTCAGCTTTTGTTTATGTGGGAATATTTTTATCTCTCCCTCCTTTTTTTTAAAGATTTTATTTATTTGACAGAGAGAGACACAGCGAGAGAGGGAACACAAGCAGAGAGAGTGGGAGAAGGAGAAGCAGACTTCCTGCCGAGCAGGGAGCCTGATATGGGGCTTGATCCCAGGACCCTGGGATCATGACCTGAGCTGAAGGCAGACACTTAATGACTGAGCCACCCAGGCACCGCTCCCTCACTTTTGAAGGACACTTTTGCTGGATATGGAATTTTTGAATTTGACATTTTTTAGCACTTTGATTATATCAGCCCACTGCCTTCTGGTCTCCAAAGTTTTTGATGAGAAATCTGCTGATAAACTTATTGAGGATCCTTTCTGTGTGATTAGTCACTTCTTTCTTGCTGCTTTTAAGATTTTCCCTTTGTTTTTATCTTTCAAAAGTTTAAGTATAATATGTCTTGGTGTGGGTCTCTTTAAGTTTATCCTACTTGGAGTTCTTTGAGCTTCTTGGATGTGTATATTCATGTCCTTTGGTAGTTTCCAGCCCTTATTTCTTCAAATAATATCTCTACCCCTTTCTCTCTCTCTCTCTCTTCTCCTTCTGGAATTCTCACAATACATATATTGGTCTACTTAATAGTATCCCCCAGATCCCTTAGACTCTGTTCACTTTTCTTCAGTCGTTTTTCTTTCTTTTCCTTGGACTTGATCACTTCCATTGTCCTGTCTTCAAGTTCACTGATTACTACTGTTTGCTGAAATATGCCTTTGTATCCTAATGAACTTTTCATTTCAGTTATTGTACATTTCAGCTCCAGAAATTCTTTTTAGTTTTTTAAAAATTTTCTCTTATTGATACTTTCACTTTGTTTATCCATCATTTTCTTACCTTTCCTCACATCTTCCTTTAGTTCTCTGAGTAGTTTTCACACAGTTGTTTTAGAGTTTTTTTCTAGGAGGTCTGCCATCAGGCCTTTCTCCAGGACAGTTTCTGTTGATATAGTTTTTTCTTCGAATGGGCCATACTTTTTTGTTTCTTGGTATGCTTTGTGATTGTTTGGTTGAAAATTAGGCAGTTGAATCTCACAAGGTGGTAACATGGAAATCAGATTCTTCCCCTTCCCTTTCCCCAGTATTTACTATATATATTGTTATATATTTTTATGTATTTGTTTATTTATTTTTTATGGTTGTAGACTATCTCCCTGCTGAGGATCAGCCTGGTGTAAATTTAAGACCTCTTAGGCCTTAGGGCTTTTCTGAGATTTTCCTGGGCATGCAGTCATTTCCTTATTTTCCCTATGCAGCTGTTTTTGAATGTTCTAGTCTTTAGCATATTGCTCCCAAAAGAGGAAAATGAAGAAGAAAGAAAAGGGCACTGGCTCTTTAAATTTCCTGGAAGTCACTTTAGCCAGTCGAGGGGTTTGCAGCAATAGGGGGAAGTGCAACAACCCAGACCTCCCACCTCTTTCCATCTCTGTGATCAGAAGCAGCAATCAGTGATAAGATCCCTAGTATTTGAAGAACAAGGTCCTTTCTGCTTATTTGCTGTTTGATGCCTTTCTAAGTAAAGAAAAATTAAAAGTTTAAATAGCATCTTTATAAAGAGCAATGTAGGTTTTTTAAATATTTTATTTATTTATTTGAGAGAGAGAGAAAATGAGTTGGGGGAGAGGCAGAAGGAGCAGCAGACTCCTCCTGGCAGGACATGTGGAGCCAGACATGGGGCTCAATTCCAGGACCCCAGGATCACGACCTGAGCCAAAGGTAGATGCTTAACTGACTGAGCCACCCAGGCAGCCCCATATAGTGCAATGTAGTTTTAAATAAAAATATAAAAGCATATAACTTGTATGCAGAATCACTGAAATTACACAATTTGTATTTTATAGTTCATAATTGCATATATACTTTGTTCTTAACAGAATAGAAAGTCTGCACAAAAGTAACTCAACAATTTTTGTTTCACTTCTTGATACACACACATTCTACTAACATGCTTTACCTTCAGCTTACGGATGAGTCATACAGAGCTAAAAAGAAAAGAAATAGGAGTTGTTCTATCTTCCTATTTCTATGTCATTATTTTCAGCATAAGTGGTTGGCTAAAACAAGGAAGTAATATTAGTAAGAAAAGATATGACAAGGTTCCCGGGCGCCTGGGTGGCTCCGTTGGTTAAGATATGACAAGGTTCCTTGATCATGTGTGATTTTTAAAATACCATTGCCTTCTTTGAAGCAAGTTTTACATTAAGAGGAAGGATGGCCTCTGAAGGCTGTCAGAGACCTGCTTACCCAACTAGAGATGGAATATGCTTACCATGTACTCGTTTTGAATCCCACTGACTCCCACACATAGTGGTTCCACCAGATGTTCATTGAGCACCATGAACATTATTTGTGACTAGCAACAAGGAACAGTAGTGGACACACACACTGCATGTGTCTCCTTTAACCACACAAACTCCATTGTCTCACCAGTTTTTATTTTCTTCTCAACACCTTGTACCTTAGCAATGATCTCCCTTCTCTTCTCATTATAGACTACTTTGTATAAAAAGCTCAAGGATCTCCTAAGGAGAAGTCCTAGATCTCAGTCTTCTCTCCATATTTATAATAGATTAGTATGGACCACAGTGACACTGACTGGGTGTGCCTCCAGATTTCTTGCACAAGTCACCACATCAGAGATGAGAATAATGGTGAGGAAGATCTCAAAAGATAGAGAATGGATTTACTGCAAATAAGGCTTGGCAGGTGCTAATGCAATTAACTGGAAAAATTACAGAGATCAATTTTATTGTAGGCATCACAAATAATGTTATATAATCCAATATCCACTCTGCTCAACTATCAGATGTCTTGGGTTTGGATTGATAATAAAATCCATGAGATACAATAGGTTTTCCCTAGTATCAAGTTCACTTAGCTGGCAGAAAGAATAAGAGTCAGAAAACCCACAGCCTGACTGGTAATGGCATAGGGGAGGTCTCTTTACTCCCACTAGATACAGTTGCCAAATATCCTCCAAACTCCACATTTAGGAGCCTGAGGTCACAAGAGAATAGCTGACTAGACATGGACCACTTCAGCCTAGAGAAGCAATCTGCTCTGGGATTTCTTGAGTTTTATCTGGCTTCAGTGCAGCTGTATCTCATCTGTAGCATCTACAATTACTTGATGAACAATCTCAACAATGAGGGACATAGCAACTTCAACCAATTCTGATTTATCTGAAATATAGTGAAAGTAGTCTCAATATAGTAAAGATAGTGTATACAGCAGATATGGTATACCTATATATGTATGTATGCAATAAAGGGTTAACTTTGTCCCCAGCTCCTGGAGGTAATCTCTAAGCCCTTGAAATGTCCTGTCTGATAGAAATTTCTGTTTAACTGGAGGTCTTAGGCCACTTCTGGTCTATGCAAATAATCTGACTTATGGTGAAGGCTTTGGGCCATGTAGGTATTAGCTTGATCTATGGACAGGCTGGAGAGTAAGGTCAGCCACAGATGGTTAACCACGTCTACGTGGCTGATCCCCAGTAAAGATTTCTGAACCCCTTGGCAAATTTCAATTATACAATTAACTGTTATCAACTATAGTCACCATATTATACATTTGAACCTCGAAACTTTATCTTATAGCTGAAAGTTTATACCCTTTTACCAAACTCTCCCTATAACACTGTATTGTATAAACGTAATTTACTGAGACAGTAGAATTTAAATGTATACACACACACACACACACACACACACAAAGACAAATATGTGAGGTGATAGATGTGTTAATCAATAAAAGGGAAAAATCCTTTCACATGTATACATATATCAAATAATCACAATGTACACCTTAAACATCTTACAATTTTATTTGTCAATTATAACTCAATAGAGCTGGAAAAGTAAACCTCCAAGGTTTGGGGGAGCTTCCCTGATTGGCAATATACTATGTGTATTGTCACACATCATTGCTGGCAGAAGTAAGTACTGTTCACAAGACTCTACTGGGAGAGAACAACTGGAAGCTCATACTTGGAACTCACCTGGGACCTGCCCTATGTACCTCTTCCCTTTGCTGGTTTTGCTATAATAAACTGTAGCTGCGAGTGTAACAGCCTTTCTGATTTTTATGAGTCCTGCCAGCAAATCCTTGCACATAAGGGTGGTGTTGTAAAACCTCCAAAACTTGCAATATCGTTCTATGAATTTCCTAAGTTAATGTTCCAAGTAATCCCAGAGGCTACAGGAAAGATCATAGACCTGATGTTAGTCATCTCCTTCCTGGCAACATGCATTAGAAGGATACAGCTCTGGGGCAAGTGCACACTGAGGAACTGCTTATCCAAGGCTGGGGTGGCCTACAATGGATAAGATATGGTTTTTAACTCAAGGAATAACTAGTTTATTAAGAAAAAAAAGACATGGGAAAAAGACACACAAAATGTAAAATGATAAGGACCCTGATTTCTTCTATTTCTCTTTATCTCAGTTTTCCTATCTCCAAAATGAAGGGAAAAGTCACATTGCCTGGAAAATGAAGACAGGCTTACAGACTTCTTTCAATAACTTAGAGCTAAAGAGAAAAAAAGAGAGAGAGAGAAACTTTTGTCATATTCCAGCAAAGAATCTTGCTTCTTAAAAAAGTTGTTTGCTATGCCATGAATCAAGCCATCTCATTCACTTGCAACTAGGGTTAAAGCCTAGAAATGTTTATTATTCTCTCTTCTTAGAGGAGTACATTATACACCAATTAAAAATAAAATATATAATTGATTTGTGTTTTATTTCCATGTGCTTAGAACTGCCATATTCCAAAATAGTCTCTCCTCATGTGTTTGCTAATTTTCATGTTAATAACAAGATGTCTGTGGCATTTATTAGCCTATAAATTATAACTCTATTTAGAAGTCTCTGCTTCCAATTAGCCTTAAAGACAATTAAAGACCCAATTTTTCATTGCTTCCTTTTCTACACAATACTTTCCAATTTTGTCTACTCTTTTGTTCTAATCAAATTTAATAACAGCAAAAGTTTATCTGTGACTCTTTGGTCTCATTGTGCTATCCTTTACGTAGCTAAGAGGTAGTACAGAGTCTGAAAATTCACATGTTCTTATGGGTAAAGAGGGAAAAATTATTAAAGAAACCCTCTATTTATAGAACCTAGAGGGTAGTAGGTAAAATTCGTATGAATTTAACAACTTGGAAAAAAAAAAAAGATGTCTATTTTTCCTCTTTCTTTTAATGACAGAGGCTACAGTACTCACAATTACCATTTACTTTTTATGTCCAAACCCTAAATTCACTAATGGCTAAAAATTAGAAATAAATATTAATGAATCACTTCTGTGACCTGGCAGCTCAGTCAGCTCAGCTGTTTCAACTTGTCACTGATGAAGCCAAGGTCATGGGAGTGACAGTAATAATTGGATCTAGAATGTTAATGACTACAAAGGTCCTTTACAAGTATTACACTATTTGGTCCTCACAACACCCCTGTGAGATCCTTAGAACAAGCACGGTTATTGCCACTTTATGAAAAAATAAACAGATTCGTGAAGGCTAAGTGACTTGTGTAAGGTCACATAATAAATAAACAGGGTTAAAAACTTGACTCTACGTTTTCTGACACAGGCATTCCTTCCACTCAATAACACTGCTTCAACTTGAATGTGTTAACTGTTTCCTTGTAAATAATAAAATGACTATGACATTCATTAGCCTGTTGATTATACCTGCACTTAGAAGACCCTGACTTCTGGGTTGAGATCATGATCTCAACCTGTAAATGAATTACAGGCAAAATCATAGGGAAAGGCAATAATTAACAACAGCTTAAAACATAAGGACGGGAATCAGATGTATATGCCAGACACTGATAGACAGTTCCATCGACTTTAATGTTGCAGCAGTTGGATGGAGCAGCATTATCAGTGGCCTGCCTGCAATCTACTCTCTGAACTAGAATGACGTAACTGAAAATAAAGAGGAGAGAAAGAGGCTTTGACTCATTTTAACTGCTTGTTTTCAAAGCAACAAATACCACATTAATCAAAAAAACTGAGGGCCGCCTGGGTGGCTCAGTCAGATAAGTGTTAGACTCTTGATTTCAGCTCAGGTAGTGATCTCAGGGTGGTGAGATGGAGCCCCATGTGGGGTTCGGCCCTCAGCGAGGAGTCTGCTGCTCTCCTCCCTCTGCCCCATCCCAACTCACCTCTTCCTCTCTCAAATAAATAAATAAATCTTAAAAAGAAAAAAAAAAAGAAAACTAAGTAGCCACCCTCTACTGTCTTTGAGACAGCTGAGATCTTGTACCTCCCTTCTCAATTGCCCTCATCCAGTAAAATGCCATTTGCACAACAAGGCCAGGAGTAGAGAGCAATGGAAAGTGGCCCTTGTATCTCCTAGGAAGATGACCTTTCAAGTAAAGCTAAATAAATAGTAGCAGAGACAGTAAGAGCCCTGGGAGTGGTGCTGGCTGGGAAGAACAATCTTTCGTGGACTGCACCTGATTAAATAATGGAGGGCTGTTTTAGGATATATGCTATCTCTCTTATAGTAAAGAAATTGAGAAGTAAAAACAGAATTTTCCATTTCAGTGCCAGATGAATGTTTCTGAGGTATCATAAATTAAGCTAAGGCTGTGCACAAGTTGAGAGGATGATTTTTATCAATACACAAGTGACAGTAGGATGGCCATGGACAATCTATACCTGCAATGTGTCTGCAAACCCAAGGCCTGAATATAGCTCACTTCATACCAGAATGAAAAAAACAGCAGAGAGTAAGATAAGACAGATGAGATCAAAAACAAACAAACACTTTGAAGAAATTTTAAAAATTGTAATAGCAGGATTAAAATTTTTATTGGAGTCATGTAGAACAGAATTGACACCAAACAAATCGAGTCAGTGATATGAGCAAAAAAACTTCAAAATTTCTCACAGGAAAGAGGGAGAAGTCATAAAAATGGTAACTGTGACAATATATAAGGAACAGAGAAGAGATCCAATATACTGATACAAAGATAGTCTAAAAAAAGGAAACAAAACAAGTAAAAGAGAAACTATAATCCAAGATATCACAGAAGAATACTTTTCTAAGCAGGAAATACCAGAATCTGTTGTGTTCCACAAAAAATTAATAAAATGTTTTTAATTACAAGTATAAGGGTAGAATGCTCTCTTAAATATTAAATTCCAGTGAAGAACAGAATAATGTCTACAGAGGTCTGAGGTTTAAAAAGGGGGAACACAGAATCCCAAATCAAGCCAAATGTTATTCATGTGTGATAGTAACAGAAAACATTTTTTTTTTTTTTAAGATTTTATCTGACAGAGAGAGGCACAGCGAGAGAGGGAACACAAGCAGGGGGAGTGGGAGAGGGAGAAGCAGGCTTCCCACGGAGCAGGGAGCCCGAGGCGGGGCTCGATCCCAGGACCCTGAGATCTCGACCTGAGCCAAAGGCAGACGCCTAACGACTGAGCCACCCAGGTGCCCCTAACAGAAAACATTCTTATACATGCAAAAGATCAAAAAAATATAACACCCACTTCCCTCCCATGAATGAGAGAGACGAAACCAAACCTCAGAGATGTACTTCACCCACATGGAAGTTTAATCATCATCAAGATCTCTAAAATGGGGAAGTACTTGTGAATTGTTGGTTTGGAACAATGAACCTAGCTACAACTCTGCAAAGATATTTTAATGTGTCTTCTGAAAATTCTCAAAATTAAAGTGAAAACTCAAAAATATTCCTGTAGTTAAATCTTGATGGTGAAAATTCATAATCATGGTCTATAATAATAATCTCAGGAAAAAGTAGCACAAGAATAGGAAGTGGGTGTGTAGTAAAGGAAATTAATATTTGTTAAATTCCTGATTTTAAAACAATCACACAAATGTTGTTTTACTGTTGATTTAATAATTAAATATAGGGTCAACTGGGTTGTGTTTTTTTTTTTTTAATTTTTGAAATGATTATTTCTGTTATTAAACAATTTTTATAGAAAATGAAAGCAAATTAAAGTTGAAGTGCCAGAACTTTCCTAGACTGTTGAATACAAATAAACACTTTGTGTTTTGTTTGGTTTGGTTTTTAATTTTCAAACTGTGTTTGTGGGAGTACTTGGTGCTTCCTGGGCCACAGGTAGGGTTGGAGGGATGAGGCAGGAGAGTGTGACTGGGAAGACTGACAGCTGGGTCTCCTGCCTCTGTCTGATTAAGCAGAGGAGTCTTATGTGTCTACATACGGGGCTTCTGAGGTAGAGGTCCATTGTTCTATTAGTAAAAATGCTCAAGAAATCTACTGTGCTGTCTTTGGCCAAATTAACAGAAAGACCATTTGTTCATAGGGTGGGCTTCATGCAGGTTGGACCAGCGTGGTCACATAGGGCTCCTACCTCAGAAGGGCCCTGTGCTTGGGGTTTATTGTTCTTTGTCACCATCTTAAAATTTTCAATAATTTTATATTTGAATTTGTATGCTATAAGTGAAGTCAATAAAACAATGGAGCATGTGTGGGGGCTTGGAGCCTTGGCTCATGGGCAGTCCTGCTTATGTGCAGCCTTGGTTCCCACCACTTCCTGCCTTCCCTGGAGAAGGGCTCTACAGCCCATCCCTGCCTCACTGCACCTTGCATCCCCACTTCTCTTATCCCCTTCTCTGCCCAGCAAGCACTGCTGCACTCAGCCTCTTTTGCACACCTGAGTGTGGATGGGGGGAGGGTCCAGATGAGACAGGTACCTGAGACAACATCTCAGGGCAGACATGGCAGTGGCTGTCCCTGCCATAGGCAGGCAGTACATCCATACATTCAATTGTCACTACATAAAGGTGAGCTTCTGAACTTCTTATCCACTCCACCCTGAGAATGGGCTCATCCAGGTATTGAGGTTTTTTTCTCTTTGGCCATCTCCAGTCCACTGTGAATTGGGGTGGCAGGTCACAGGAAGGGGAGATTTATTTCCCTTCCTCCAGGTGGGACATGGTGCTGTGCAGTGATAGTTGGGGGAGGAAGGGAGCAAGCCCAGCCACTCGTGGGCTGTGCACTAGACAAACCAGGGGGCACCTGTAAGCATCTATACCCAATGAGTATCCCCATCCCAAGGGCTCAAAATTAAATAGCAAATAATACACTATGACAGGTCAAGAGAGACCCAGGAAGAAAGGGAAAAGCTTTATATTTTAGTACCTTTAATGGCACTTCTTTTTCTGTCTTTTGAATGAGGAGCATGTCTTTTCATTTCACACTAGGCCCTTGCAAATCACGTAGCTGACTCTGTAGAGGTTTCTTTTTCAGATATTTCTGTGAGTGCTTAGGCACTTAATTGATTTCTCAGCTAGCTCTGGTCATCCTGGACGCTAGATTCAAAACCATCCACTTGAATGCTAATTGTGTAAGGAATTCATAGCTGCCACCATCAGAGAACAATGGGACTGATGAGTCTGGCACACCTCCATTCATAGGGAAAAGCTGCAGCAGCAGCAACTACAATGACTCCTTTGTTTCTGACTCGGGAGGTCAGGTAGCTGGAGATTTCACCAACCAGGACACACTGGAGGGAGCAGAGATTGGGGAGTTCCCTGATGCTGAGTTCTACTTTAGATATGCTGAGATGTATATTGGAGTATTGTACTTGCAAGTTACAGAAATCTAACTCAAACCACATCAAACAGAAACCACTGGCTTACATAAAAAGAAAAAGGGTAGTCAAGGAATCCAAATGCATCATCAATGTCTTTCGCTTTGCTTTTCACCACGGCTCTCTAATTGTAGGCTTATTCCTTTCAGGTGTTGCCACGTGGCACCTCTGCAGATGATCTAGCTTTGGAGTCTATCTTTACAGCTCGTGATCCAGGAATAAAGAGATTTTTTTTTCCTCCTCCCAATGTGAAATTGAAGAAAAGGACTGATTGCCTTGGTTAATATATTCATGCTCAGGCCAAACACTATTGCCAGTTAGATGGATACTATGACTGCCCAGTTCTGGGTTGTATATCAGAGTAGGACAATTCTGGAATTGGCATCCTTGGAACCACAAGGAGAGGTAGAGAAGTAGCTCTGCAGGGGAAGAGGCTACTAATACCAGAAGAAGGATGAGTGTACAGACTAAGCATTAGGTGCTGACTATAAATTATCTGAAATGTCCAGATGGGGAAGGGTATATTTTTAAAAATCAGAAAACTGTCTTCTGCTTCCTGGATCCATGTAGCAGGTATAATGAGAAAACTGGGACCTCCAATACCCTGTGTTGGAAGTACACTGGGAAGTCTCTCTGTTCTTTGTTACCACACAGTGGCCTCTAGATTGTGTGCAGTCCATCTCTGCTCAGTACAAGGTACTGGAGGCAAAAAGATCTTTCTGGCTATTCATTTTTCTCTTTTTCCCCTGACTTGGTGATGTGCTTTGGATTGGCATCTCTCTCAGTGCAGTTGCGGGAGCCATACTTGGATGGAGGCTGAAAGTGAAATATACATTGTTTAAGGGTAAAGGAAGCAAGAAATGTTGCTTTAACCTAAGACCTTTCTTTTTTTTTTTTTTTTTTTTTAAAGATTTTATTTATTTATTTGAGAGAGAGAGAGAATGAGAGAGAGCGAACACACAGAGGGAGAAGCAGACTCCCCGCCGAGCAGGGAGCCCGATGCGGGACTCGATCCCGGGACTCCAGGATCATGACCTGAGCCGAAGGCAGTCGCCCAACCAACTGAGCCACCCAGGCGCCCCCAACCTAAGACCTTTCTTAAATTAAATCTTTCCCTGCAACATTTACTAGAAATTTTCACAAAGTTACAGGATAATTACAGAACTATTGTCAAAGAGGTACTTCCCAGTTTGGTTATTACCCCTGTAAGTTTCCTTTCTTGCAGGAAATCAGAGGAAAATAATCATAGGTGAGATTATTCAGGCACCAGGAACTTCTAACTGCATCTAGATATAGAACTCAGGAGAGAGGTGAGAGATGAAGTCTAGAATTATAATTCTGAGAGTAGATAGTTTGTGAGTGATGTTGGGAAATCATGGGAGTGGCAAGGATTATTCTAGGGGGAAAAAGTATGGAATGAGAAAGAAAGAGAGCAGTTAGGGACTTTTTCCTTCTTGTGAATGGTAATTAATGGTACTAAAACACTGTAAATCCAACATCTGTGTGATCCTTTCCTAGATGATAGACACTACTGGACAAGAATATGAAGATAAGTCCTCTTGGGCAAAGGCTGTATGTTAGTATGGTACATTGACTTAGTCTGCTTTTATTGGAAAATGAAGAAAAATCTATTCACCTAGGTCTCCAATGAGGGAAAGGATTTATTACTGATATCACCACTGAGCTCACCTCAAATGACCCAAGTGATTTTCAATTGAATGTTATTAACTGTCCACAATCCCTATCTTTAGGAAAGCAATTACAAGGATTAAAAAAAAATCCTCCTCTGGAATGGTCAATGATGTAATGGCAGAAGTTTGGCAGCAAATAATGGGCATCCCCTCTGGTTTTTTTCCCCTCAAAAACTACATGAACTGATCCAGTTTGAAGAATCTGGCAAAGTAAGGAATGTAAAGAATTATCACTTTTAAGCTGAAAGCAAGAGTATCATAAATATCGGCTGCTACTATTAATATCAAAGCACTTGGGGCGCCTGGGTGGCTCAGATGGTTAAGCGTCTGCCTTCGGCTCAGGTCATGATCCCGGGGTCCTGGGATCGGGTCCCGCGTCGGGCTCTCTGCTCCTTGGGAGCCTGCTTCTCCCTCTGCCTCTCTCTCTGTGTCTCTCATGAATAAATAAATAAAATCTTTAAAAAAAAAAAAAGCACTTAATCTTTGTCAGGTACTCTGTGTCCTTTATACGCATTATTTAGTTTATTTTTCATTATAACTTTAAAGAACATATATATTTTTTCCTTTTACAGATAAAGATCTTAAAGTTAAATAATTAACCTGGGGGGCAGTGCTGTCATCTCCCTAAAGGAGAGCCCCCTCCAAATCCCCTGACTAGAGCATCTGGCCGCCCTAGATCTGCCCAAGAGGGTCCAGGCACCCCAGCATAAGTTGCTAAGAGAATACATCTTAAAGTTCTAGTCACAAAGAAAAAAGATTGTAAATGTGTGTGGTGATGGATGTTGATCAGTCACTGTGGTGACCATTTCTCAATATACACATATATACAATCAGGATTGTACACCTGAAACTAATATAACGTTTTATGTCAGTTATCTCAATTTTAAAAAAATAGTAACTCATTGCAAGGTAAAAATTCTAAAACGGAAGAAAAAAATAGCCCATCACTACTATTCTCTGCTGCCAAGAATACTATTACTATTATTTATGGATTCTCAAACTTGAACCATGATTCAAGTCACAAAAGAGTACAGTGGAAAAACAAAGTTAAATTATGAACTTGAAGATCACACAATATGTAAGTAGAAGAATCAGTATTTGAATTTGAGTCTATCTGATGACAAAGTTCATGCTCTTCTAACAGTTTCTACTGCTTTCTGTGAGTAGTAGAAAAGATGAGAGCAAATGATGTCACAAAAGCCAAGGTATATGGAATCAGTGAACTAAGAACTGAAAAAGGACCATATGATTTGAAGAGCAAGTAATTCTTGCAACATGGTGAACTAAGTTAATGTAGTTAATCATTTAACACATTAAAAATACATAGAAATGATGGGTAAAGGTAATCAAAAATATTTTGTAACGATTTATTTATTTTGGAGAGAGAACATGTAAGGGGGTAGGGGCAGAGGGAGAAGGAGAGAGAAACTGAAGCAGACTCCCCCCGAGCACAGGGCCAGAAAAGGGGCTCCATCTCAGGACCCTGAGATCTTGACGCAAACCCAAACCAAGATTCAGACACTTAACTGACTGCGCCATCCAGGTGCACCCCAAAATATTTTTTAATACAAAGCTGAGCTCAAAAGAAAGACAGGGAAAACCTTCCAAAATACCAAAAAGAAGACTGAACTCAAATACTTTATGGGAAGTAGAAACTAATATTGTGTTGGGAGTTTGAGTGCTCAGACCTATATTGGCTCTGGGATTGGAGCCTGGGTTTTCAATACCCATGCAGGTCTTGAGAAAGAGCCTCAGGCAGGTAGGGCCTGAAAGTGTATCCTGTCTTTTAAAAAAGGAAGTAAAAAATCTGTGTACAACTGGATGAGAAAACAATAAGGGAAATTTGCTGTTCCTAAAGAGCAATCAAAGAAACACATAGTCACTCCAAAGACATCTGGACGCATACTACCTGCATGGTTAAGAACTAATAAAAAAAACCATGACCCAGAAATATCAAACTCTCTCAATGGGACACTTTTAAAACCCAGGGAACAAGGTATTCCCACAGTTAAAGCAATTTCTGAAGAAGAGCTGACAAAAAATTGCACAATTTGTGATGAAGCAAAAAATAAGAATGGAGAGTCTACAGATAACCAGTGAATGGAATTATCACTCTTTTTAAAAGAGATTTTCTTTATCAAAGAGACAGAGCATGCACAAGCATGGGGGAGGGGCAGAGGTAGAAGCAGGCTCCCCACTGAGCAGGGAGCCCAATAAGAGGCTCCATCCCAGGACACTAGGATCATGACCTGACCTGAGCCGAAGGCAGACTCTTAACCGACTGTGCTATCCAGGTGTCCTTGGAATTATCACTCTTAAGAAACAGAACAAATGAAATAATTAGAAAGAGATCATCAAGCAAATATACTAAAAATGCTTAAGAGGTTAAGAGAAAGGAAAAGAAACTATTATGAAAGAATGGGTAAATATAAAGATTTTAAAATAGAACCAAATAAAATTTCTAAAGGGAAATAAATACAGTTATTAGATTTTTATACCAGTGTTAATAGCTTTATCAAGGTATAATTTATATACAAGAAAATCAATCCACTGTAAGGACATAGCTCAATAATTTTTAGTAAATGTGTAGAGTTGTACATCCATTACTGCGATCTTGTTTTGGTACATGTCCATGGCCCCAAATAGTGATTACATTTTAATATTAATGGGAAGTCAAATAAAACTCCAGAAAAGAAGCATCAACTATATTAGAAATAGTAAGCAAATCAGTGGTTGCCTGTGGTCAAGGGCTGGAGAGAATTGATGGAGATGAATATAAAGGAACTCTCTAGGGTAATGCAAAGATCTATATCTTGGTTGTGGCAGAAGTTACAGAGTACATAAAATTGCAAAGCTCATGGAAATGTATACTTACATTAGTCTTTCTTAGTCCATTCTGCTTGCTGTAACAAAATACCACAGAATGGGTGGCTTCTAAACAATAGAAACTTAATTTCTCAGAATTCTGAAGCCTGGAAGTCCAAGATCAGGGTGTCAGCATGGTTAGGTGATGGTCCTCTTCTGGACTGCAGAATTCTTTCTGCGTCCTCACATGAAAGAAGGCACAAGGGGACTCTCTGAGGTCTCTTTTATAAGGGTGTAATTCCATCAGGAAGGTTGTACCCTGATGACCTAAATCACTTCCTAAAGTGTTCATCTCCAAATACCCTCTCATTGGCGATTAAGTTTCAACATATGAATTTGGGGGTGGTAGGGGAACACAAACCTTCAGTCTATCATAAGGATTTTCCAGATAAAAGAAAAAGACATGTCTTCAGCTTGAAGAAATGCAGTAAGCACTGAAAAGGATAAACAGAAACAAATCCATAACAGTGGCATGGTGAACCACAGAACACCACATATCAAAAGTTAAAAGTAACCAAAGAAGAAAAACTACCTTGAAAACAGCAACAGTTTGATTGATAGCAAACTCCTTTTCAGCATCAATAGGAATCAGAAGAAATAAAATAATATCTTCAAAATACTAAAATAATATCTGTCAACCTAGAATTCTACATTTAGCTAAACCATCAATCAGGAAATAAGGAATAGAAAGCCATTTTCAGATGAAAAGAGAAAGCTTACTATTCATAAACTAAAGAATGTATTTCAAAAATCAAAGCCTTGGGGCACCTGGGTGGCTCAGCCGTTAAGCGTCTGCCTTCGGCGCAGTTCACGGTCCCAGGGTCCTGGGATCGAGCCCCGCATCGGGCTCCCTGCTCGGCGGGAAGCCTGCTTCTCCCTCTCCCACTCCCTATAGCTTCCCTCTCTCGCTATGTCTCTGTCAAATAAATAAAATCTTAAAAAAAAAAAATCAAAGCCTTTGTATAGTAAAAAGGAATTGAAGGCTCTTCCCAGGGCTGATTCAATAGAGGGATAACGGTGCAACCTCAAAGTAATGGCTCAAAAGTGAGCAGGTAGAAGGAATTTAGGAGAATCCAGGAAGATGAGGCTTGTGCCTTTTTCTTTTCTAGTTGTAGTACATCAGGTGAAAATGTTATTGAAGGAGAGTAGAGTGTGGTTGTGGACCCAGCAGTAAAGCTCAGCATAGTTGTGGGCTAACTAAAACACAAGACAAAGTGTTATTGGAGAAATGTTGATTGTCCAGCTGAGAATGGAAACCAACCATTACTACCAGGAATCCATAACAAATTATTTTGGCAGGAAAATATTGCTCCTTTAATTCAATACAGAGTGAAGTTTTAGAGAGATGGTCATAGGTCTTTGGTGATAGCACCTTTAAATTCCAGGTTTTGAAAGATAATCCAAAATGATTAAAAATCATGGCAAGCAAGATTTTCAGTAGGTATGTCAGAATCAAGGAGGTAAGGAGAAAGGCAATAGGGAGTTGTCATATTCATTTGCTTGCCATTCCATGTGGGGTGTTTCTTTTCAAAATATTTCTTGAATATATTCTGGGTAGGAGAATTTTAAAGAAAGATTTAAAATATACATTTCTGTATATATATTTATATAAATATATCTTATATATTTTATTATTATATATAATATATAAATACATTGTTTATATTTTACTATATGTTTATTACATATATTATTTATTATAATTATACATATTACATATATATATAATGTATATATTCTACTCTGTTAGAGGAGACTATTTTAGGTGTAGCAGTGAACACAAATTTGAAAACAAAATGTTTACTATCTAACATGAAAAGGCACTTCCCCAGGATTTTAGTATAACAATGCCTAATGTGCATTTTTCAAAGTCTACTTGGGCTTCCTCTATCTCTGAGCAGGACCATACTCGTATTCTTACAGTAATGAGACTGATATTTCAAGACAACAAGACATACCAACCAATCAAAGGGTCTCACCAGTTTCCATAGTCCTCACTCTCCTTCCTAATCCTCTTCTTAAGATGGGAATCTCTGGGTATCTGACTCTTATAGGACCCCTGAGCTGACTTTGCTCCCATAGGGAGAGAGGGGTTGCCCTCACCTTATAGCCCAGATTTTGTGGAATGAACTAGTTTCAGCAAATGTAAGAGTACTCTCCTGCTTTTCATTACTCTCTCTCAGGCAGAAATTGTGGGTCCACTGTGAAATCCAATTGTAATTTCATTTTGTTTTATTTGGCATACAAAAGTGAAAATTTCTCCCTAACTTCTTTTCAGAGCAAGCATGTGGATTTCCTAAATAAGAGGACCATTAGCCAAGGATCAGCTCATTTTACCTCAATGTAAAGACTCTACCTTAAAAAAAAATTCAGTGGATTTAGTTCATCTTAAGAATACTAATCATAATTTATTATTTTTCTATGATCCCATAAGAAGGAAAAATATGACACATGTGAGCAATGTCCCATTACAGGGTGACTTCCCTGAGGCTCCCCATAAAGGGCACAAGGCAACAATACAAAGGGATGAAGAAAAGCTAAGCTGAACATTTAATGACTCATAAAAGTGACCAAATATTTGCTTATCTGAATGATAGATGAAATATTAAGAGGTATGATTTCTTTTCAGAGGCACGTGGTTGCAATATTAGAACTTAATACTAGGCAAATGTGGTTATATTTAAGAATCAATTAATCCAGGGGTGTGTGGATGGCTCAGTCGGTTAAGCATCTGACTCGACTTCAGCTCAGGTCATGATCTCAGGGTTGTGGGATGGAGCCCCACATGGGGCTCCCTGCTCAGCAGGAAGTCTGCTTGAGATTCTCTCTCCCTCTTCCTCTGTTCCTCCTCCTGTTCATATATGTGTGTCGTACATGTCTCTCTCTCTCTCTCAAATACATAATTCTTTTTTAAAAAAACAATCAACTGATCTGAACAGCTGGATTCTAACAGTGAAGAAATAATTGATTTTATACTAATCATGTTTTACTTGGATATACTATCATTCATTTAAAGCCTTGTTCTATTTTGCCTGGCCATATGTGTGTAGGTATACTTAGATGTCAAGAAATAGAAGATGGAACTGGGTAGAGAACACCAATAAAGGAATAGAGGACATCATTTCCGTATAAGGCAGGGTTATATATTCCATAGACAAAATCCAGAGACATGAAAACCGGGTATAAACTAGACTAGAAACTCAAATTGGAATGTAAATCCCAGCAAAGACTAAGCCAAAAAGGTAAGACAGGACAATGTAACAGTTACCATTTATCAAGGTCATTTTGAAGGTGAAGAAACAGGCTCAGACAGGTTCAATGACCAGCTCACGTTCAGACAGCTATTAAGGTAGCAGAGCCAGAATTCAAAACCTCAAGTCTGCCTAACATCAGGTGTGCTTTCTGCTCTCCCTCCTTCCCTTCCCTGCTTGAATATCACAGAGGCAGATGGAGGTAGAAGTGTACCGTCAGCTGGCTCAAGGCCTCTAGGTAGGGAGGGGCCAGGGGCCAAGTGCCAGATAGGACTTTATCCTTTCCTCTTCCAGGCAATGTCAGGCTGTCCCAGATATTCTGGGAAAAGAAACCACAGTGATACATGTACACTTCCCTGTCAACAGAAATTTAGTTTTGTTTTGTTTTTTTAAGACTTTTATTTATTTATTTGTCAGAGAGAGGGAACACAAGCAGGGGGAGCAGTAGGTAGAGGGAGAAGCAGACTCCCCGCTGAGCAAGGAGCTCAATGCAGGACTCGATCCCAGGACCCTGGGATCATCACCAGAGCTGATGGCAGACACTTAACTGACTGAGCCACCAGGCGTCCTGGAAATGTAGCTTCTCTAATCAATTCAGCTCATACACAGTTGGAACTCAGCTCTTAACTCTCCCAGAAAGTCAAATATTGCACTTGAGAATCATCCATAAGTGTTTTCAGCATTCAGCCCCAGACCTCTCTTTTATTACTCATACTATTCAATTAAATTCTGTTAAGCTATTAATAGGTTTTATTCTTGTGTCTCTGAATGTACTAAGTCAATTTTGATTTAATGGCTGTTTTCATTCTACAACTACTATAAATTTCCAGCAAGAGAAGGCCCACTGCCACTATTTCAAGACTTTCTGCTCTTTTGCTTTGATTTTTAGTTACTTCAATCCAAAAAATGTGTTAGACAATCTATTTTCCCAGAAAATGCCATACTGCTCCACGAACATTTGTTTTGTTTTTTATTACCATGCTGAGATTTCTCTGTATCTTAGAATTAGAAAGGAATTTAGAAATCATCCATCTCTGCCTGCACTTTACGTGAAGAGGAATGGAGTATTTGAGCAGTTCAACAATGTGGCCCAGGTCGCAATGCAGTAGCTGGGATGAACCCACAGCTTGTGATTACAGACCAGGGCTCCAACCCACCATGCCCCTTATGCTGCCGAAGATCAAGTGATAACATTAGAGAAGCTGCCAATACCGAGTTAATGCACTTTAGAAATATACTTTAGTCATACCCAGACTACACTTTAAAAGAGAATTTTTTTAATTAGGGGAAGGACCTAAAAAAATGATAATTCACAACCATGTAGTATAAAATAGACTCAATTCTATTCCAATCAATCAGATTCATTAGCAAAAATTGTTCAGAGCATGACATGTGAGAAGTTCTGAAAGGCCTATTCTGATTGATACAGGCTCTCTCCTGCAGCCTCGTTGAAGGTGGTTAATTCCATTTGCAGGATGATGAAGTGAATCTATTGAATACATGAGGCATTATACTACACAGTGGACATTAAAAACTATTTCTATTGACAACAATGCTACAAAATACCTACTTTATAATCTCCATTTCACAGCTAAGGAAATTGAGTCTTCAATTCTGTAACAGATTGGAGTCACCAAAAGAGTTGAGGGAACAGAGGCTCCCTGGTGGAGAGAAAATCACTGGATGGACAGTTAGGAGAGTTTCCTCTGAGGTTACTGAGTTGGGTGCCCTTGGGTAAGTCACCTCTCCTCTCACGTCTTCCTTTCATCAACTGTTAAAGGAGGGTGTTTGCCTAAGTAAATTTTAAATTTCATTCCAAGGTAACAGACCCAATTCCAAGTCTTTTAATGCCTCATCTCTAACTACACAACACAGAATGTAGTCAATACAAAATGAGAAGAAGCCTCTTCTTGAACAAATCTAAACTGACTGCTGAAGGAAATGATGTGCTTTGAATGTGGACCAAAGGATGAGGAAAAGACAGAAACTGTGGGAGGATGCTTTGCCATCAGCACGCCAAATCTGAGGGCTGTGTGAGAGACCAGTTAATGTTCTGAAGATTTAAGATAACACTGTCTGAATGTACATATTTATAGATATTATAGATATAGATATAGATATTATTAGCGGTCACAACAAAGATGAGAGCAGTGCTAGGCACAATATAACCTAATATATCATTACTATGCTACTCTAGACATTTTTTTCCCCAAATCTTGGCTAAATCTTCCTTAAATCAACTATAATATCCAAGTTTCTTAAAATGGCATCTCTGCAAATCCATCTTAATTACAAAACAAGGATTGAACATTAGCTGCTGCAACTGCATCTGGATATAGTTTTCAAAGGTTTAACGGACATCAAATGGGGTAAAGAAGCCACTCACTCATTTAATGTGAAGTGGTACATTTTTCCTACCGGTTTTAATTGGATCAAGTGCCAACATTTCCCCCTCTCCCCACTCCCTCTCACCACGTGCTGCTGTCAGGGACTGTTGGCTGGATTTGGTGGCATGGGTGACTATTACGGGAAATGAAGGGAGAAAGCCCAAGCCTAAAACCGTTCATTTTTTTCTTGTCTTTTCTTCCACTCTCAGTATCAGCAAAATCATGAAGAAGCACAGATTTTTTTTTTATTCTTATGTTAATCCCCGTACATTACATCATTAGTTTTAGATGTAGTGTTCCATGATTCATTGTTTGTGCACAACACCCAGTGCTCCATGCAGAACGTGCCCTCCTCAGTACCCACCACCAGGCTAACCCATCCTCCCACCCCCCTCCCCTCCAGAACCCTGTTTGTTTTTCAGAGTCCATCGTCTCTCATGGTTCGTCTACCCCTCTGATTTCCCCCGCTTCATTCTTCCCCTCCCGCTACCTTCTTCTTCTTTTTTTTCTTAACATATATTGCATTATTTGTTTCAGAGGTACAGATCTGAGATTCAACAGTCTTGCACAATTCACAGCACTTACCAGAGCACATACCCTCCCCAGTGTCTATCACCCAGTCCCCCCATCCCTCCCACCCCACCCCCCACTCCAACAACACTCAGTTTGTTTCCTGCGATTAAGAATTCCTCATATCAGTGAGATCATATGATACATGTCTTTCTCTGTTTGACTTATTTCACTCAACATAATACCCTCCAGTTCCATCCACGTCGTTGCAAATGGCAAGATCTCATTCCTTTTGATGGCTGCATAAAGAAGCACAGATTTTTATAGCCATTTAGGGTCAACACATTTTCATTTATTTATCTTTTGTTTAAAGGAAATAGAACAGGGGCACCTGGGTGGCTCAGTCGTTAAGCGTCTGCCTTCAGCTCAGGTCATGATTCCAGGGTCCTGGGATTGAGCCCCACATCTGGCTCCCAGCTCAGCGGGAAGCCTGCTTCTCCCTGTCCCACTCCCCCTGCTTGTGTTCCCTCTCTCGCTGTCTCTCTCTCTGTCAAATAAATAAACAAAATCTTTAAAAAAAAAAAAAAGAAAATAGAACAGAGAGAGACTCTGTGTGTGTGTGTGTTTTGCCCTCTATCAGTTTTGCATTTCTTACCAAATCCTATTTCCTAGTGACATGATGTTAAAATCCAAATAATAAGAACATTCCCAGAGTTTAAATTCAGCATGTATTATAATGTCTCACATAAAGTAGGTTTCTAACAATTTGATTATTTATTATTTGATTGAGTAAATGCATAATCATAAAATATATTATGCCTCATTCTCTCATTAACTTTAAGAGATTTGAAAAAAAAGGACAAAATTGACATCTTTTAATTTAAAAATTATTAAATGCTTTTTTTTCCTTTTTGTCCTATTCTCATTTGGTTATACAAACAGAAAAAGAATAACTGAGTAAGGGGGCAAGAGGTCAAGTGTGAGGAACAGGAAGGAAACAGCTGACTTGCCAAACAAGGGAGTGAGGATGACATCTCATGAAGGAGGAACATTTAGAAGTCATTGGCCTCTGGGAGAACAAAGCAATAAAGCTCAATGCCAATGAGCACAGGCCCATCAAGAACTGCACAGCTTCCAACGACCTAAATTTAGCCCCATCTCAACAATGTGTGGGTAATTCCATTATAGCAAGGTATGGTCAGTTACTTGTTTTTCAAATTCAAATGTTTCAAAAAGAAGTTATGACTTCCTAATGCAGACCATCCTTATTACCCTGATCAGCATGGGTTAGAAATTCAGATCATAGGTCTGCCGTGTAAGACATGGGCTTAAAAGTGTTCAGACTGGGGGCACCTGGGTGGTTCAGTCGGTTAGTGTCTACCTTCGGCTCGGGTCATGATCCCAGGGTCCTGGGATGGAGCCCCACATCAGGCTCCCTGCTCAGCATTGAGTCTGTTTCTCCCTCTCCCTTTGCCCCTCCACCTGCTTATGCTCACTCTCTCTCTCTCTCAAATAAATAAACAAAATCTTTAAAAAAAATGTGTTCAGACTGAGGGTTTTCAACACCCTAAAAGCCAAATTAGATTAAAGACCCAATCAATTTTACACAAGCAAGCCTGTAAGAAAGAAAACAGGAGAGTGGGTATGACATCTCTCAGCCCTTTTTGCTGCACTGGAGCCCTTGAGATTGATTCAAACTTAAGTGCAGTATTCATTTACCCCTGTCCCTTCTGGAATCTTCTACCGCACTGAAGGAAGAGAGGAAAAGAAAATAGCACTGTCAAGAATTTACTATATGCCCAAGAGCTGTAATAACCTGAAAAAAATTCAAATGCTTTCACTTTATTAGTAACTCTACCACAGCTTGTACGTGAAAATTTAAATGCCCAACTATGTGACAGAGTTTCATATCTGTAAATGGTTTAAATTTCCCAGGTTCCCAGAGATGGTGACCAATGAAGATCTCTACAGATACTTGTTGGCTTTTCATAACAGATTTCTATTCCAAAGTTTCATCCAATCGTAAGGATGTTGCCCACATCTGAAGGAGCCACATAGATATTTCTGAGATTTTTTGCCTTTCATTTTTTTACTCTATTCCAAGAATGTCCTTTTTAAGTAAAATTCTCTACATTTTAATGAAGTAGTCAAATTGTTCCTAAGTCAGTTACTCAACTCCACATTTCTGTGCTAATGCTTTAGGAATGTACAGTTCACACAGATCAATTTTATTTCTTTTTATCAGTAACATCCTCTTCTCTAAGAAATGAAAGGGAATTGAGGTAAGCAGGGATCCCTTATATCCTGTGATGAACATACTATGGATGGTTTTCAAAGTGGTTCTGAGATATTTTGATTGCTCGGTGTCCCAGGACTTATCATAAGCTTTGTGTTTCTGTTGGTGGTGGTGGTGGTGGTTGGTTGGATGGTTTTAGGAAAGGTGTGCCTCTATTTTTTTTTTTTGTTCTAAGGTCTGTTTGAAATACAGAGAACAGCAAAACTCATAACCATTGTTACAGATTATTAATAAAAATTCCCACTGATTTTAACTCCAATCTAATGTTTCCCTATCCCTTAGGGAAAATACTTCACATAATTATAATAATAATAATAACTGGTACTCTACTACCACTTTGCATGTATTTCTCATGTTATCCTTTGAAATAACTTGATAAGATAGTTGTGTCATCCCATTTGGCACACATTGTTTTGTTCACTGCTGTATCTCCAGAACTTTGTGTGTACCTAGCTGATATTGTTTGATAAATATTTGTTTCATGATCAAATGAATGATTAAACTAAGGTGTGGAGAGTTCAATTTTCCCAAGAGTTGCCCACCTTCTAAGTCCAGGAGTAGGAATTCAAGCTCAACTCTATCTGATTTTAGAGCCTGAGGCAAAACTATCTTGAATTAGCGTGAACAAGTAACAAGATGCCACAACATGCCTGTTAGCCATTCCAGAATTTTGCATACCAAACTCTGAGGAACAAAAACTCTGTTTTTGTTTTTGTTTTTTTTCCCCAATTAAAATATCTTGTACTACTGTTGAAATACTGTTTCTTTTGTTCTGTTTAGAGTGAAAATGCAGACATCCCATCTTCTAGTATTCTTTACTTCATGGTATTTCTGAAGTGCCTGAACAGTTGTACTTAAAGTATTACAAATTGTCATTGCACTACAGGAATTTGCTTCCTAAAGTAATTTTATAGTGAATAATGCCCTGCACCATAGGATCACATGGAGAGTGTTTTAAAAATTCTGATGCCTAAGTCATATCCCAGACCAATTGACTTAGAAGTCCCAGAGATGGGACCAAGGCATTAGTGTATTTTTAAGGTTTCTCTGGTGATTATAATATGAGGTTAAGTTGGAGAACTATTGTCTTAAAAGAGGAAACAATCCACTGCTAATGTCTTCTCAAATGAATGTTATCTTTCTCTCAGCCACCTCTTTCCTCAAATAACTCCTAGTTTCCTTAACTTTTTCCCGAGTTGTAATTTTTTACTTTATTTTACTAGCTCTTTTGCAGCTCTTTGCCAAATTATTTATATGTAGAAATGAATTAAGAATAAAACTATAAGGGTCAAATATGTTCCATTACTACCAAAAACTTCTTTTTGATAGTTATAAAGCCCTATATATGATAGCACTTATGAAATGACTATGTTCTAAATTAAGGTATCCAAAAGAATTGAATAATACAGATTTCAATGCAACCATCATTTAAGGCGGATCTTTTTCCTACTCTGAAATCATGACAATAACACTTCCATCAAAGTGGCAGAGCTCACTAATCATTTGGATTTCAAATGTATATATTCAGTGTTAGAATGAACAGTAGCTTTTGGATCTAAAGAGCTATTTGCATATTTACACTTCTTTATGAATTCCATGCCAGACTAGAACATATTGAAAAGGACTGATCTTATTTTGTTTCTATTCTTACCTCAGATTTTTTAGACTACTTTCTTTTCACTATGGTTATAATTTAAAAATGCCCCCCAAAAAGTTATCTTAAGGGAAAATAAGTGCATCATCAATTCAGTGTAGAATGACAGCTTAGAAGCATATGATTGCAAACCTGCATGAAAAGTTTCATCTTTCCCTAAACCCAAATATACCATGCTTAAAAGAAGACTTTAGATTTTCATTGTTTAGTCATGGCAGGCTAGACTATTTAGACACATACATACACACACACACACACACCCTAAAAACAAGGAAAAAATAGTCTCCTAATATTGAAAAACTTACAATATAGTAAAGAATTATCAGCTCAAAGCATATAAGAAAACAAGAACCCAGAAAACCATGTAAGCAGGATACTCAAAGCCTGCTTTGGCCAGAAGTCCTTTACCTATCCAGGACAAAATGAACTATAAAACCAAACTGGAGACCGCCCACCTTAAAGGCAGCACCCCAAAGGACTACACCTTTATGGTAAGGTAGAACTCCAAGTGGCTACACCTTCTGGGTAAAGAGCACTGAGCCTATACCTACTCCTGCTACTGTAAATCTCAGGACTTCCAAAAAATTAATATGGCACTAGGCAGAAGAGGGCAAACGTATGTTAAGAAAACTACCTTGAATTGAGATATTATAATCAAGCCTGGTGTTATCTGTATCTGCAATCTACATTTTTTTACCATCAAAGTGTTCAAGAAGCCATAAGCAATAAATTTGAAGTAGTACTGAACTCCTAAACACCTGAAAGAACAAATGTAAATCACTCCTAGAGGAAAACACATATATCCTAAGCCTCAGGGAATTTCCATAAATAATGTTTTCAAGGGCAATGTGCAGTGCACAATTAAAGATAACTAAGCATAAAAGTAAGTAAGTTGCCATAAGCAATAAACAGCAGAAATAACAGGCAAAAGAAGACTACAGATACTGCCATTATCAGATAGCTTATAAAAATGAATGCTCACTGTGCATAGAAGAAACAAAAGAGAAATATGAAGCTATATGCATGAAATAGGAAAATATAAGAAGTGATACAGAAGATTTGGAAAAGAATCAAGACAACTTTAAGAACTGAAAAACAAACTGAAGTGAAAAACTCAATAGGTAAGTATGGTAGCAGATAACGCAAAACAGAAAAGATAATCATTAGTGAACTAGAAGGTAGGTTAAAAGAAATCATCCATAATTTAGAATGAAGATATCCAAAAATGGAAAAACATGGAGTTGTTTAGTAGACAAGAAAGGCAGACTTAGAAAATCTTACATGCATCTTATCATAGTTCCTGAAAGAAGAAAATGGAGTAGGAGCAATATGTGAAGGAATAATGGAGTGGCTGAAGAAAGAGGCTGACTGGTATCCATAAAACAGGTCATCCTATTTACTTGATCATGAAAATCCTCTCCAAAGGTCATGCTTTGGTGAACATTCACACAGGACATAAATGCTTGCATTTTTTTCACCCACTCAGAAAGGTCTATCCACATACCTCTTCCCTAGATCTCTTTGTTATCAATTTTCCATAGTCCTTCCAACTTCCTGACTATCCAGCCAAGCTACTAATTCATGCATCCCATGAATCAGTATACAGTCACACTTCTGGCCATTTCACCTTTCAGGCAAAATGAACAATCAGATACACTGCCTGAAGTTCTGCTCACTGGGAGGATTTCTCTTCACCACTGTCCTTCACATATGTCCCAAGAAGGGGCTATGGTACTGCAGCTATCCACTTCTGGGTGGTGTCTACATATCGCACAGAACCATCTGTAAACCAGGCCCAAGTTTTATTTTCCTCAGTCAACTGATTGTAGGGAGCTTCCCATGAGGCCATAGATATAGACAGGGTGAGAGAAAGTAATGGAGCAGGAATAGGGACCAGAGGCATTTGGCCTACTTTCTTATGCAACTTATTTGTGGCTTTAGATCCTGCTTAAGCTCAATCTCATATGTACCACTTCCATTTGATGAAGTACTGGTGTACATACCCAAATTTATGCCTTGGTGGGTCAGACAGCACCAGTACATGACAGGTAGCTAAGGTCCTATTGTTAGACATTTAGCTAGTAAGCCCAGTAGCAAGCCTAAATCTTTTCCTCAAAAGAAGAGTAATTATCCAAAGAGGATGGCAGGTCTTTGCTCCAAATTCTTAAGTATTTGTGCTATGGTTCAGTACAGAATCCTGCCAAAGGCTCCCAACAGCATTTCTACCTGCCAATATTACTTCAAGAACCATTAGGTCTGCTGAATCATATGGTCCAAGAGGCAGAGCAGCTTACACATCTGCTGACTTGCTGCAGAGCCTTTTCTTGTTCTTCTTTTCACTTGGTAAATGGGCTTGAGTGGCACACCCAAATGAGGACTATGTTGCCTCCAAAATCCAAAAAGGTCCCTAGGCATTGTGCCTCTTTTTTTGACTGTAGGAGGGCAGCATGTAACAACTTATCCTTCATCCTATCTTCACTAAGAAGGGATATCTTGACATGCTCCACACTGTTGGACTCCTAGAAATTTCACTGAGGTAGGTCTCTGAATTTTCTTGGTCCTACCCCCTAACATGCAAATATCTTACCAATGTATCAGAGTAGTCACTACTTTTTCCTCACTTGATCCAATAAGCATAATGTCATCAATGTAATGGACCAGCGTGATATTTTATAGAAAGGAAAGGTGATCAAGTTCCCTGCAGATTAAATTATGACATAGGGCTTGAGAGCTGATATATCAAGGTACAACAGTGAAGGTGTATTGCTGACCTTGCCAACTGAAAGCAAACTGTCTCTGGTCATCTCTACTAAAAGGAGTAGAGAAAAACTATTTGCAAAGTCAACAGCTGCATGCTAGGTACCAGGCGGATGTGTTAATTTGCTCAAGCAATATAATCTGAAAGAGCAGCTGCAACTGGGGTCACCATCTGGTTAGGTTTACAATGATCCATGGTTATTCTCTAAAATCCAACTGTTTTGTGCAAGGCCAACTAAATAAACTAGGATGATGTGGTAGAATTCACCAGCCCTGGATCCTTCAAGTCCTAATTATCTGCAGTCTTTCCAGGAATAATGTTTTTGGGTTACTATTTTACCATGTAGAGGTAGATCTAGTGGCTTACACTTAGCCTTTCCTACCATAATAGTACTCACTCCAGGGAACCAATTTGAGGATTCTCCCAGTTGCTGAGTATAGACATTCTGATACTGGGGAAATAACTACTTTGGCAGGATGGATTTGGAATACACTTGACCCATGTGGAACAACCCTGAGCAAAAACTCCACTGATCACCTGACATTTGTAAGTCCCTACTCTGACTGGTGGACACAGTGACATTTTGGGGTCTCCTGAAATTAGTACCACTTTAAATCTGGGGTCCAGTAATCCCTGAAAAATCTGATTATTTCCTTTTCCCCATTTCACACTGGTAAATGGCCATGAATTCAAGACCAATAGTATAAATTTTTGGCAGGTTAGTGGGATTCTTCCTTGAGAACACCCAGCCACCCCTTTATTTTGAGAAGTTCTGAGCCTATAAATTGGCTCAAATATGGGAATTGATTGAGAGAACATGACTCTATGTTTTGATGATTCAAGTCAGAGATATGTTCAATTGGCCTAGAACTCTTCTGCTTAGATCAAGTAAAAATTTAGTAGACTATTTATTTCACCTGTAGAACACCAAGATCAATTTAGCTAATGCCACAGATCTGTGAATCAGACTGTTCTAATTACTGCTTTGACTCTGCTGTCCATTATGGTAACCAAGCCCACCTTGTCTTTGGTCATTAAGTGCCACCACTTGGGTCCTGCCACTCCAGGATCCAATTATACCTATTGCATTTAAAGAATCCCAGTTCAATGTCAGCAGTTTCCACTGTAATTCCTGACCTACAGAGAAGATGGACCACAGAGTTCTTCAAGGGTGCAGGACCTTCTCAAAATTTATTTTTTATATTCTTGAAAGCTGCAACCTTCTGGGGTGGGTGAGCAGGTCTTATGTGATTAACCCACTCTAACATTCCAATTCTCTAAGCCTTTAGATACCATACTGTACCATTTACTAATGCACTTCTGGCATTTCAACTTATTTAGTACAGGACATTTTTTTGATCCATGCTTCAACCAACCAATCAAACAAACTGTTAGAGCCCTTTCTAACTCCTCAAATTACAACACTGACTCCAGAATGTGTTTAGTGGAACCATTCAAATAAATTCCACATGATCTGACTTTACACTCCTTCCTCCAATTTCCAAACCCCTAATATCCATTCTTACATGTATTTCCCAGATTTCTATGTATACAAATGGAAAAAAATCAAGTATTTTCTTAGGAGTATAATGCATCTATTCATGTCAGATTGTGTGCCTCACCTTTTGGGACCTGCCAGGACTTGAGTCTACTGACGGGGCTAGAAGCAAAGATAGGTGGTTGGGGAGGAGAGGTTCTGAAGAGAATCAATGCTGTCTTGCGAGGCAACTACTTTAGGGGAGGTCATTACAGGTTCCTCAGGTGAAGCATGGTTAACCTCCTCAAATGGAGATAGAGCAGCTGCTTTCATTGGCAAAGAAGATGCATCAGAATTTAGAAGTTCAATGCTATGTCCCCAACTTCATCTGGATCTGCCCATATGTTTCCATTCCAATTCTCAGGATCCCATCCCTTCACAATCAATATACTTACTTTAACAGCAAACATCTTGTGAGCTTGGGAGTTCAATTTCTGTTGTAATTCAGCCACTCACAGGATGAAACTGGGTTTAGTCTTCAGAAATTCCATCTCTGCAGCTATAGGAGATGAGGCAGACATAGAAACAGTCAGAATTCTCCAGGCAAACAAAAACAATGGATTATATAGAAAGTATAATAAAACAATTGAGTGTATATTTGTATATATATATATGTATATGTTGTGTGTGTGTGTGTCTGCATGTGTGTGTGTGTATGTGTATTATTTTAAGGAACTGACTCATGTGATTGTGGGTCTGGCAAATCGGAAATCTGAATGTCAGGTCAGAAGGCCAGAAACTCAGGTAAGTGTTGAAGCTACAGTCTTAAATCTGAAACCCATAGGATATGCTGGAAACTGGAAACTCAGGCAGGATTTCTAAGTGACAGTCTTGAGATAGAATTTCTTTTTCTCTGGGAAACCTCAGTTTTTGCTTGTAAGGTCTTCAACTAATTGAATGAGGCCAAGAAACATTATTGAAGGTAGTATCCTTTACTTAAAGTCAACTGACTATAAATGTTAATCATACCTATACAATACTTTCACAGCAACATCTAGACTAGTGTTTGACCAAACACCTAGGCACCACAGCCTAGCCAAGCTGACATATAAAATTAAGACTTAATAATACCATTTATAAATATGAATTTGTAATATATTAGAGATCTCAACAGAAATAAAATATACATAGAATAATATGGGTAGTGGGGTGTCTGGGTGGCTCAGTTGGCTGAGTCTCTGACTCCTGATTTCAGCTCAGGTCATGATCTCGGGGTCCTGGGATGAAGCCCCATGTCTGGCTCCCTGATCAGCAAGGAGTCTGCTTTTCCCTCTCCCTTTGCCCCTCTCGCCCACTCATGCTCACTCTCTCTCTCCCTCAAGAAAAAAAAAAAAAAGCGCCTTAAAAAAAGGTATGAAAAGCTGTTCAATCTCATTTATACTGAAGTAAATGCAAATTAAAATCACTATTAAAAATACTATTACAGAGGCGCCTGGGTGGCTCAGATGGTTAGGTGTCTGCCGTCAGCTCAGGTCATGATCCCAGGGTCCTGGGATCGAGCCCTGCATCAGGCTCCCTGCTTGGCGGGGAGCCTGCTTCTCCCTCTCCCTCTACTGTTCCCCCTGCTTGTGCTCTCTCGCTCTCTCTGTCAAATAAATGAATAAAATCTTTAAAAAATAAATAAATAAAAATACTATTACAGACCTACAAAGCTAGCAAATCAAAGAGTATGAAAACATATATGAGAGTGAAGGAGAGGCATCACAGCAGAGTGGTCTAATCTCTTGAGCTGAACTCTCTACCACGTTCAAATGTGTGAATATGGGCCAGTTGTTCCTCCTCTCTGTGCCTTTATTTCATTATCTGGGAAGTATAAATAGCAATACTACCTAATCTTAATGATATTATAAAATTGAAATCAATGTGCTTAGAATATGGCCTGGCACACAGTAAATATTATTGGGTTTATTCTTTAATAAAATAAAATGTGGTAAAACAGAAACCTTACTACTCTGCTGGTAGGCATGAAGATTGAAACCACTTTGGAAAACAGTTGACATGGTCTATTATCATTAAAGATGCATAGACTCTGTAATACATCAAATCTGCTTCTAGAGATATAACAAAAGTACATACAGTAGAACACATAAGAGTGTTTATAGCAATATTGCTTAATATCACAGAAATGGAAACAATCACCTACAAAAGAATAGGAAAATAAATTGTAGAAGACATATAAGAAAATACTATACAAAATGAAAAGGAACAATCTATAGCAGTAAACTTCAGGTACACCCAAGAATATAGATAAATATCACAAACACATTGAGTGAAAGAAGCAGACACAAAAGAACACAAATTATGACTCTATTTTCATAAAATTCAAAAACAGGAAAGATTCAAATATATTGGTTAAGTTTAGAGAATAGTAACAAGATTGTTGTCATGTAAGCAAGGATAGTGGCTCTCTATAGAAGGATGGAGTTTTTCTGGAGAGGGTTATGAGGGAGTATAATAGGTATACCCATTCTGAAGATGGTTATTTCACTTCTGTAAGACAGAACAAGATTGCTATACACATTCTTGTACATGTTTCCTGGTTTATGTACTCTAGGTTAGGTATCTAGGACTAGAATTACAGGGTCATGGTATCAATACTGCTCTGTCTCTAGACCTCAGTGGAGGTTACACAGTTACTTATTAAACTGTACATATATGATTTGCACATATTTTCTGTATTTATATTTCATAATAAAAATCAGTGAATGGATTGTGAGTAAATGGGGGAACCAAGCATAAACCCCTTAAGAAACTGGGTTAGGGAGAAGAGAGTACGGCAGTGAGTAGAGGGAGATAAGAAGTAGAGAGTATTTGACTTTCTCTGCCTTACTTATTTCACTTAGTAAAATGCCTACAAGTTTCATTCATGTTGTCACAAATGGCAGGATTTCCTTCTTTTTTATGGCTACGTTATATCCCATTATTTATATACACACCATATTTTCTTTTTTTTTAAGATTTTTTTTCATCTTGTGTGTTCAATGTGTTTTTTGGCAATTATCTTTTTAATATGACATCAAAAGCAAAAAAAAATGGGACTACGTATATCATCATTATTTACATACATGAAAACAAGATTCATATTTCTTTTTTTTTTTTTTTTCAGTAAAAAAGCAATCAATTCCCTTAACAACATGCACATTATGGTACCATGTCCACTCTTCAATTTATTTATTTGACAGAGAGAGCAAGTGAGCATAAGCGGCAGGGCGGGCACAGGGACAGGGAGAAGCAGGTTCCCCACTGAGCAAGGAGCCCATGTGGACTCAATCCCAGGGCTCAGGAATCATGACCCGAGTTGAAGGCAGATACTTAACTGACTGAGCCACGCAGGTGCCCCCACACCACATTTTCTTTATCCATTCATCTGCTGACAGTCAATTAGGTTGTTTCCATGTCATGACAGTTGCAAATAATGCTGCAATGAACACAGGGGCTCAGGTATCTTTTCAAGATAGTGATTCCATTTCCTTTGCATATATACCAGAAGTGGGATTGCTGGATTATATGGTAGTTTTATTTTTAATTTTTGAGGAACCTCCATAATGTTCCTCTAAGATCAGGAACAAGACAAGGGTGTTTATTCTTGCCACCCCTATTCAACATAGTACTGGACATCCTAGTCAAAGCAATTAGGCAAAAATTAGAAATAAAAGGCATCCAAATCTGAAAGGAAAAAATAAAGCTGTCTTTGCAGATGACATGATCTTATATATAGAAAATCCTAAAGGATTCACCGAAGATCATTAGAACTAATAAATGAATTTATATAAAGTTGCAGGATACAAAATCAACAGACAAAAATCAGTTGTGTTTCTATACACTAACAATGAACTATCTAAAAAAAAAAAGAAAGAAAGAAAAGAAAAGAAAGAAAGAAAGAAAGAGAAAGAAAGAAAGAAAACAATACCATTTACAATATCATCAGAGACAATAAAATAGGGGGGAAAGATGGCGGAGGAGTAGGGGACCCTATTTCAACTGGTCCCCGGAATTGAGCTGGATATTTACCAGACCACTCTGAGCACCCATGAAACCAGCCAGAGATGTAAGAAGATCTGGATGTCTACAAACGGAATACCGCAGGCGGTTGGTTTTGAGGTAGGAAGTGGAGAGCCGTGATTCTGCGGGCAGATATCAGAGGATAAACGGCACCGGGAAGGTGCCTGGCCGTGGGGATCCTGCACCGCCGGTGAGCAACAGTCTCGCGCGCTGCGGACGGGGCACAGACTCGCAGACCGGTAGCGTCGGGAAAGGACTTTAGGGCAGCCCCTGGGGTGGAAAACCAGACTGGCGGGGTCCCGCGCACACGAACTGCAGCCTCCAGGACAGAAACCCAGTGTGCCGGGGTCACGCTGGTGAATTGCAACCCCCACCCCCCCACCCCTGGGTGGAAACCCCGAGCGGCGGAGTTGCACGCAAGCGAACTGGGAGCGGCTGGCGGTTTTAGAAGCACAAAGGGCAGAGACATGCCCTGACCTGGAGGCAGGACTGGGAGCGCTGTGGAGGTGCGCACAACCCAGGACGCTGCAGTTTATAGCAGCACAGACAGAAATGGAGACGGTGTGGCCTGGAGAGCTCACTGAAGAACAGACTGAGGTCTCTCTGTTCTGAGGCAGAGGGTTGGAAATGGTCTCTTCTGCTCTGACTCGCAGAAGAGACGCGGAAAGCCGCCAGGGAAAGGCGCCAGAGAACAAAAGCCCCAAGACTGATTCCCACTGAGCCCATCCCCTGCCACAGGGGCGCAGGGCAACTCCGCCCAAACAGGGTTGCCTGAGTAACAGCGCGGCAGGCCCCTCCCACAGAAGACAGGCTGGGAAAACAAGAGGCCAGCAACCCTAAGGTCCCAAGAAAACAGGTGCATCTTGCTTGGGTTCTGGTCAATCATTTGGACTCTACATATTCCCTCAAACACCCATCAACAGAATGACTAGGAGGAGGAGCCCCCAAAATAGAAAAGACTCAGAGATTATGACTTGTGCTGCAGATTTACAAATGGATGCAGATATAACCAAGATGTCGGAGATGGAATTCAGGCTAGCAATTGTGAAGACAATGGCTAGAATGGAGAAATCAATTAATGGCAACATAGAGTCTCTAAGGGCAGAAATGAAAGCTGAATTGGCAGACCTTAAAAATGCTATCAATGAGATCCAATCCAATCTAGATAATCTAACAGCTAGGGTAACTGAGGCAGAAGAGAGAATAAGCGACCTGGAAGACAGTATAATAGATAAAAAGGGAAAAGAGGAGGCCAGGGAAAAACAACTCAGAATCCATGAAAATAGAATCAGAGAAATAAGTGACACCATGAGGCGTTCCAATGTCAGAATCATTGGAATCCTGGAGGGAGTGGAGAGAGAGAGAGGACTAGAAGATGTATTTGAGCAAATCGTAGCTGAGAACTTCCCTAATCTGGGGAATGAAACAAACATTCGAGTCCTAGAGGCAGAGAGGACCCCTCCTAAGATCAAGGAAAACAGGCCAACACCCTGGCATGTAATAGTAAAACTTGCAAATCTTAGAACCAAGGAAACCATCTTAAGGGCAGTTAGGGGGAAGAGATTCCTTATGTACAGAGGAAAGAACATCAGAATAACGTCAGACCTATCCACAGAGACCTGGCAAGCCAGAAAGGCCTGGCAAGACATATTCAGGGTACTAAATGAGAAGAACATGCAGCCAAGAATACTTTATCCGGCAAGGCTTTCATTTAGAATGGATGGAGAGATGCAGAGCTTCGACAACCAGCAGAAGTTGAAAGAATATGTGACCACTAAGCCAGCCCTGCAAGAAATATTAAGGGGGGGTTCTATAAAAGGAGAAAGACCCCAAGAGTGATCTACAACAGAAATTTACAGGGACAATCTATAAAAACAACGTCTTCACAGGCAACATGATGACAATTAATTCATATCTTTCAATAATTACTCTCAACGTGAATGGCTTAAACGCTCCCATAAAACGGCACAGGGTTGCAGATTGGATAAAAAGACAGGACCCATCCATATGCTGTCTACAAGAGACTCATTTTGAACCTAAAGATACATCCAGACTGAAAATGAAGGCATGGAGATCTATCTTCCATGCCAGCAGACCTCAAAAGAAAGCTGGGGTAGCAATTCTTATATCAGACAAATTAGATTTTAAACTAAAGTCTGTAATAAGAGACACAGAGGGACACTATATCATTCTTAAAGGGTCTATCCAACAAGAAGATCTAACAATTGTAAATATCTATGCCCCCAACATGGGAGCAGCCATCTACATAAGCCAACTGTTAACCAAAATAAAGAGTCATATTGATAACAATACGTTAATTGTAGGAGACCTCAATACTCCACTCTCAGCAATGGACAGATCATCTAAGCAGAAAATCAACAAGGAAATAAGAGCTTTGAATGATACATTGGACCAGATGGACCTCATAGATATTTACAGAACATTCCACCCTAAAATAACAGAATACTCATTCTTCTCGAGCGCACATGGAACTTTCTCCAGAATAGACCATATACTGGGTCACAAATCAGGTCTCAACCGATACCAAAAGATTGCGATTATTCCCTGCATATTCTCAGACCACAATGCTCTAAAACTGGAACTCAATCACAAGAAAAAATTTGGCAGAAATTCAAACACTTCGAAGCTAAAGACCACTCTGCTCAAGAATGTTTGGGTCAACCAAGAAATCAAAGAAGAACTTAAACAATTCATGGAAATCAATGAGAATGAAAACACATCGGTCCAAAACCTATGGGATACTGCAAAGGCGGTCCTAAGGGGGAAATACATAGCCATCCAAGCCTCACTCAAAAAAATAGAAAAATCCCAAATTCACCAACTAACTCTACACCTTAAAGAACTAGAGAAAAAGCAACAAACGACGCCTAAGCCACGCATTAGAAGAGAAATAATTAAAATTAGAGCAGAAATCAATGAATTAGAAACCAGAACAACAGTAGATCAGATCAATGAAACTAGAAGTTGGTTCTTTGAAAGAATTAATAAGATTGATAAACCACTGGCCAGACTTATCCAAAAGAAGAGAGAAAGGACCCAAATTAATAAAATTATGAATGAAAGGGGAGAGATCACGACTAACACCAAGGAAATAGAAACAATTATTAGAAATTATTATCAACAACTCTATGCCAATAAACTGAGCAATCTGGATGAAATGGAGGCCTTCCTGGAAACCTTTAAGCTGCCAAGACTGAAACAGGAAGAAATTGACAACCTGAATAGGCCAATAACCAGTAAGGAGATTGAAGCAGTGATCAAAAACCTCCCAAAAAACAAGAGCCCAGGGCCTGATGGATTCCCTGGGGAATTCTACCAAACATTCAAACAAGAAATAATACCTATTCTACTGAAGCTGTTTCAAAAAATAGAAACAGAAGGAAAACTTCCAAACTCATTCTATGAGGCCAGCATTACCTTAATCCCCAAATCAGGCAAAGGCCTCATCAAAAAGGAGAATTTCAGACCGATATCCCTGATAAATATGGATTCCAAAATCCTCAACAAAATCCTAGCTAATAGGATCCAACAATACATTAAAAGGATCATCCACCACGACCAAGTGGGACTTATCCCCAGGATGCAAGGGTGGTTCAACATTCGCAAATCAATCAATGTGATAGAACACATTAATAAGAGGAGGGAGAAGAACCATATGGTCCTCTCAATTGATGCAGAAAAAGCATTCGACAAAATACAACATCCTTTCCTGATTAAAACTCTCCAGAGTATAGGGATAGAGGGAACATTCCTCAAGCTCATAAAATCCATCTATGAAAAACCCACAGCGAATATCATCCTCAATGGGGAAAAGCTGAGAGCCTTTCCCTTAAGATCAGAAACACGTCAAGGGTGCCCACTCTCACCACTGTTGTTCAACATAGTACTAGAAGTCGTAGCAACAGCAATCAGACAACAAAAAGAAATAAAAGGTATTCAAATTGGCAAAGAAGAAGTCAAACTCTCTCTTTTCGCAAGCGACATGATACTTTATGTGGAAAACCCAAAAGACTCCACCCCCAAATTACTAGAACTCATCCAGCAATTCAGTAATGTGGCAGGATACAAAATCAATGCACAGAAATCAGTTGCTTTCTTATACACTAACAACGCAACTGTAGAAAGAGAAATTAAAGAAACGATTCCATTTACAATAGCACCAAAAACCATAAGATACCTCAGAATAAACCTAACCAAAGAGGTAAAGGATCTATACTCTAGGAACTACAAAACACTCATGAAAGAAATTGAAGAAGACACAAAAAGATGGAAAAATATTCCATGCTCATGGATCGGAAGAATAAACATTGTTAAAATGTCTATGCTATCCAGAGCAATCTATACCTTCAATGCCATCCCGATCAAAATTCCAATGACATTTTTCAAAGTGCTGAAACAAACAATCCTAAAATTTGTATGGAATCAGAAAAGACCCCGAATCGCCAAGGAAATGTTGAAAAAGAAAAACAAAGCTGGGGGCATCACGTTGCCCGATTTCAAGCTATATCACAAAACTGTGATCACCAAGACAGCATGGTACTGCACAAAAACAGACATACAGACCAATGGGACAGAATAGAGAACCCAGATATGGACCCTCAACTCTATGGTCAAATAATCTTTGACAAAGCAGGAAAAAACATGCAATGGAAAAAAGAGAGTCTCTTCAATAAATGGTGCTGGGAAAATTGGACAGCCACATGCAGAATGAAACTCGATCATTCTCTAACACCATTCACAAAGATAAACTCAAAGTGGATGAAAGACCTCAATGTGAGACAGGAATCCATCCAAATCCTAGAGGACAACATAGGCAGTAACCCCTTTGACACCGCCCACAGCAACTTCTTTCAAGATACATCTCCAAAAGCTACTGAAACAAAAGCAAAAATGAACTTTTGGGACTTCATCAAGATAAAAAGCTTCTGCACAGCAAAGGAAACAGTCAACAAAACAAAGAGGCAACCCACAGAATGGGAGAAGATATTTGCAAATGACACTACAGATAAAGGGCTGGTATCCAAAATCTATAAAGAACTTCTCAAACTCAACACCCAAAAAACAAATAATCAAGTCAAAAAGTGGGCAGAAGAAATGAACAGACACTTCTCTAAAGAAGACATACAAATGGCTAACAGACACATGAAAAAATGTTCATCATCATTAGCCATCAGGGAAATTCAAATCAAAACCACACTGAGATACCACCTTACACCAGTTAGAATGGCAAAAATGGACACAGAAAGAAACAACAAATATTGGAGAGGTTGTGGAGAAAGGGGAACCTTCTTACACTGTTGGTGGGAATGCAAGTTGGTACAGCCACTTTGGAAAACAGTGTGGAGGTGCCTCAAAAATTTAAAAATAGAGCTACCCTATGACCCAGCAATTGCACTCCTGGGTATTTACCCCAAAGACACAGATGTAGTGAAAAGAAGGGCCATATGCACCCCAATGTTCATAGCAGCCATGTCCGCAATAGCCAAACTGTGGAAAGAGCCGAGATGCCCTTCAACAGATGAATGGATAAAGAAGATGTGGTCCATATATACAATGGAATATTACTCAGCCATCAGAAAAGATGAATACCCAACTTTTACATCAACATGGATGGGACTGGAGGAGATTATGCTAAGTGGAATAAGTCAAGCAGAGAAAGTCAATTATCATATGGTTTCACTTATTTGTGGAACATAAGGAATAACATGGAGGACATTAGGAGAAGGAAGGGAAAAATGGGCGGGGGGAATTGGAGGGAGAGATGAACCATGATAGACTATGGACCTGAGAAACAAACAGGGTTTTAGAGGGGAGGTGGGAGGGGGGATTGGTTAGCCCGGTGATGGGTATTAAGGAGGGCACGTACTGCATGGAGTACTGGGTGTTATACGAAAACAATGGATCGTGGATCACTACATCAAAAACTAATAATGTATTGTATGGTGACTAACATAACATAATAAAATTAAAAACTACAAAAAATAAATAAATAAATAAATCTTATCTATAAACCATCAAAAAAAAAGAAAGAAAGAAACAATAAAATACTTAGGAATAAATTTAACCAAGGAGGTGAAAGATTTGTAGTCTGAAAACTGAGACATTGATGAAAGAATATGAAGAAGACACAAATAAATGGAAAGATACCCATGTTCATGAATTGAAAGAATTAATATTGTTAAAATGTCCATACTACCCAAATCCATCTACAGATTCAATGCAATCCCTATTAAAATTCCAAGGGCATTTTCACAGGAATAGAAAACACGATCCTAAAATTTGTATGGAACCACAAAAGACCCCAAATAGCCAAAGCAGTCCTGAGAAAAAACAAAGCTGGAGTCATCATACTTCCTAATTTCAAAACTATATTACAAAACTACAGTAATTAAAATAGCATGGTATTGGCATAAAAACTGATAGAAAGACTAATGGAACATAATCAAGAATCCAGAAATAAACCCATGATATTCAATCAACTAATATTTGACAAGGGAGCCAAGAATACTGAATGTAAAAATGACAGTCTTTTCAATAAATGGTGTTGAGAAAACTGGATTTTCACATTTTTTTCCTTTTTAGGAAGATAACTATTCAAGAATTTCTAAATGTTTATGGGAAATATTCAGTTAAGAAAGAAAGAATTCAACTGTATAGCAGAGAAAGGGGGCCATTAATTGAGTACAGATTCTGTAAAGTAGGGAGTGTTACTCTGTGTAATACTATAATGATGGATACACGTCATTATACATTTGTCCAAACCCAGAGAATGTACAACACCAAGGTAGACCATGGACTCTGGATGATTATGATATGTCAGTATTGGTTCGTTGATTGTAACCATTCTGATGAAGGATGTTGATAATGGGGAGGCTCTCCATGTGTCAGAGCAGGAGATATATGAGAAATCTCTGTACCCTCCTCTCAATTTTGCTATGAACCTAAAATGTTAAAAAAAATAAAGTCTTTTTTTTTTTTTAAGTAGAGATTGTTGGGACGCTACTTTCCATGGACCTCTAGTGTACTGGTTCTTGGGATAGAGGCACTAACTACCTTTGTTCTGGACCATCTTTTCAAAGATGTTTATGTGGGAAACAGCCTTGAAAGACAGAGATAGTGTCAGCTTCTCTGGCAAAGGGCAAGTTCATTTTGTGTAATAAAGATGATCTCTCCATGCCAAATGTCAGTCAGGCTTACTACCCATTGTAAAATATTCTGGTTCCTAAGCTCAGGATTCATCTATCTATCTATCTATCTATCTATCTATCTATCTATTTATTTATTTATTTATTTATTTTAGGATTCCTCTCTTGAACATAGCCCACTGTGTCTTCCAAGAGTCTCCTGGCCCACATAACATCACTCTGCAGATACTGGGGCTCAGGAACAAGTACAAATGCTGATACTCTGGCTACTGTTCTTGCTACTTTTTAAGATTTTGTTTTCATCTTGTGTGTTCAATGTGTTTTTCGGCAATTATCTTTTTAATATGTTTTTTGGCAATTATCTTTTTAATATGACATCAAAAGCAAAAAAAAAAAAAGGGACTACATATATCATCATTATTTACATACATGAAAACAGGATTCATATTTCCTTTTTTTTTTTTTCAGGATGTCCTCTGTGCCTGATCCAAGAATCTCATATCTTCTGCCAGCATCCATGAAAGAGCATCAGACTAATTAGTTAGCTTGGAAGTTAGGTAAACTCTCAGATTCTTCACAGTTTTTGATGGGTAGGGTAGGGGCATAAAATCCAAAACATAGGCATTTGGATCATCTAAAACGACTTTAGGTATGTTGCCACAATAGCTGTTAGTTTTGTATCTATTTAAGACACTGTGTAGTTTTTTCTATATGGGTTATATATATAATTTAAACCTTACAAATTCTATTAGAATTCCCACCTTACAGCTGAACAACATAAAAGCAAGTTGACCAAGATCTGACATTAATAAGTGCCTGAGACTAGATTCAGACAAGGGCCTCCTGGCTGATCCCAGAGCTACAGCTCTTGCATTTTCTGCCAGTGTTTCCCAAATCTGTAGTTTATAGGTTGGTGCCACTGCCTGAGGAGTGTTTACAAAGTGAAATAGCACAAGTATTCATGTAGGGAATTAACAAGAAAAAAAAAACACAATAGAAGGAATTTTTCATTCAGCTAAATATATATAACCAATCGCAAGGTCTAACTTTATTGTGAGAACTAGCCCTTCCTTTGTTGGGGTGGAGGGTGTTTTCATATGCTTTTGTTAAAGGAATGAAAGTGACAGTAAATTGTAGTTTTGTTTGGAGATGTCTTTGATATCCTTCTTTGACAACATAAATGGCTGGCAACCCTATATTAGTTCTTTCATCTTTTTTTCCTTTCCTTTTCTATGAAATCCTAAACTCTTAGAACCACTAGCTAGAGCTTAACTTCCAAGTAAGTGTTTTGAGCACTACCTAAATGGGTTCATAGTCTAGTTCATATCTCCAACGTGGTTAAATATGTCCATGTGACTTTTGGTTCTCAAATTTGAGAACTCAAGGCCAGCCCAGAACCTGACATAGGGTAGGCACTGAGTATTTGTCAAGTGAATGAATATGTGAATAAATGCATGAAAGGATGCATTGATGAACTCTGAGGTTCTTGATTGTTTTGAAAATTCAGTGGTGCATATGACTGAATATCCCTTCTCCTTTCATAGCAATAGGCTTGATTCATCCAGAACCATTCCACTCTTTAAAGAGAAAATATTTGAAAAAAGTGGTATACATTACCTGACACAGAGCTTAATGACATTTGATCTTTTTTTTTACACGTGATAATCTGTTCAGGATAACAAGAAATATGTCAATCTTCTGAAAGATTTCCAAACATAGGCAGATAACTGCATTGCAAACAAACAAGCTAGTGCCTGAACTATGTTTGTTCCACTCAAGGAAGCAGGGGCTGCATGCTAACCTCTAAGAAAAGACACAGACGGGATGTTTTGTGATTGTTGTTGATAATTTACTTTTTTTTTCTTATTTGGCTTGGAACATCTTTAACACATTTTCTATTTCTTAGCCACTTAAAAATAACACTGAATTTATTATCTCTCAAAGTATGCACATGAATTAAAAAGATCATGTTTAGTGTGCTGAGAATTGGTTGTTAAATTTCCTGAATTTGAGAACTGGACTATTCTGTTACTGCATCTAAGACCTTTGCTGAGTTGAATGATCAGAATTTCCTTTTGTTTGAATTAGATGCAATCATCAAACTTCTTTTACAGTATTCTTTCATTTTCCTTTAAACTGGGTCAGAACTGGTAATTAACAGATTATCTTTGTATAAACAGGAAGTCCTTTGTTCTCTGCTCTTCTTCCTCCAGTCTGATTTGGTTAGTGTTTGCAGTATCATAGTTCATCACCATGGAAATACTGTAATATGACAAATATTCAAGCAAGTAAAATAGGAAGGGGATGATGAGAATGGAAGAAGGCTTGTGGCTGGGAACAGGTCTCAGTTTCTAATCTTCCACTCCACCTTTCAGAGGATTCTCCCTGGAATACATGTCTTTCAACCCTACATAGAAATATGCTTAGGTAGCCCTTCCACTTTAGAATCACTGTCACAATTCCCTCTCCTCATCATCATAGGCTGATCTCTCTTTCTCATATTTCATGACTTTAATTACTTTCTCTCATATCATTTTTATGTAAATTGGATTCAAAGCAACTACTGAGCATTCAGGAATAAAACAGGAAATATGTCACAGTCTGCTGAGTCAATGAGGTAAATGGGGAAAGGGACAGATGAGAATGTAGATGAAATGAGTTTTTATCTTGCCTCCACCACTTACAACTCTAAATGTCTTTATCAGAGACGCAGCAAAACCAAGTGAGATGATATATAGGAAAAAAACGCACCTTAATAAACAAAATCCCATACAAAATGTTGTATAGTACTCTTAATAGAATACAAAACATGATTAAGCTATATTGTTCTCATGCACATACACTGGTCTGTAATGAGTCCTAATAAACCTGTCCTTTAGCATCATCACCCTAAACTATATTGATTGACCAGGTTTTCCAGGGGCTGTATGACCTTGATGCTTTAAAACATGAACTATGCAAAGTCCTGGAAAGAGAAGTGCTAAAATTAATTTGGCTTCGGCAGAAAGATGTACTTACTGGATGAATGAACAGGGAATTTTTAATCTCTACTTTCTGAGGTAGCAGGAACAACAGCATCCCAGCACCAGGCGATCATATGCCTTATAATGTCCTACTGAGCTAATTCACATCAGGAGTGGGCACATTGTGACTTCTGCTATGGGTTCTATAAAGGAACAACAACAACAACCAAAAAAAAAAAAAAAAAAAAAATCTCCTTACTAGGAAACAAATGGTCTGAATTAAAAACTCCTGTAGGTTTAAGACAGCAGGAGCAATCTAATTTTAAAAGGACTCTAAAGACACATTTTTCTTCGGTGAGTGGACATACGATGTGAGTAATTATAAAACTCATAAACTAGCTATAACTGGGAAGATAGTTCGGTACATCAGAGCTCTGTGGTCAAGGTCGGTCGAGACCTGCAGATAGAACCAGGAGGATTTGAACCGGTCTACAACTGACGTTCATTGGTTGATGTGATCTTCCTTCTGGTCCCCTCTCCCTCTCTTGCCTTCCCTTTTCCTGATATACCCCCTTCTCTTCCTTGCTTCCTTTCTCTTCCTTTATTCACTTTCTTACTTTACTCTTTTTTCCTTTTTTTTTTGTCCTGCCTCACCCAAACTGATCATCCAGGCTCTTACAGGTGTAATTATGCAAAAAAGCATGCTATTTATTTCGTTCTAAATTGTTGGTGTTTTCTTTCTAACCTGACCAAAATTCAACAGGTAATTTTGCCACACCATTTCACTTTTACTTTTTAGACCTTGTTATGGGTTGAACTGTGCCCCCCCCCCCCCCGACACACACACACACACACCAAAAAAAGCTATGTTAAAACCTTAACTCCCAGTACCTTAGAACGTGACTGAATTCGGGAACAGAGTCATTACAGATGTAATTAGTTATCAGAGGAATGCCATGTGAAGGGGCACTGACATGCACAGATGAAAACTATGTACAGGGAAAATACCATTTGAAGATGAAGGCAGAGACTGGAGTTATGTTGCCACAAACCAAGGAAAGTCAAAGATGGCCAGCAAACTACCAGAAGCTAGGGAAGAGATTCTCTGTCACAGTCCTTGAAGGAACCAACCCTGTCAACACCTTGATTTCCAACATCTAGCCTTCAGATCTATGAGACAATAAATTGCTGTCGTCCTAAGTTACCCACAAAGTGTGGGACGTCATTATCACAGTCCCAGTAAATTCAGATCTGGACCATGATCTTCCTTTATTTCTCTTTTTTTGAAAAATGTATTTATATCATAACACTTCCTTCTCTAGGACCTGAACGTTTATAGCCCAATCCATAAATGCCTGGAATCGCTTCAGCCCTTCCTGAGTAAGCCACATTCTAACTGCTTTATCATGCTAACATAGAAGCAACTAGACTCAAACAAACTTATTTGAAAACCTAATTTTTTAGAAAAGCAATAAATCTATAGCTCACAAACTCATAAACCAAGAGCAATGAAAAAAATTGACATTTTAATTCTAACTATACAATGACTTCTTAGTTCTGAATGTAGCACATTCAGGTTGAATTATGAATTTATATACGAAAGGGAACCCCAGAAAGGGTTGATTTGGAAACAACTGGTAAACAGAAATGAGCATTGGTTTGGGAATCAAATGTCAATTTTTTTAACTTAGCTTAGCCTTATAGGACTTTAGTTATATAACTTAATCCTCTGAAAAGTTGGTTTTCTCTAGAAAGGTACCTACCTGGCACATGGGCAGACTCCTTAAAGTTTGCCTATTATTTAATACAGTTTCCTTTTCCTGGATACTAAGGCATTTATATCTAGTAGAGCCTAGCTACATCCCATGCCTTTTCAGCCAGCTGTTTGCAATCAAAAATATTTACTTTTTTACTAATCAAAAAAAGCTATATTTACTTTAAATGACAAAAACCCCAACCATTGCACTTATAAAACCTTCTTAGTTTATTTCAGCGTGGTGATTCCTGAACTTTTATATAATTACAGCCAAAAAGTAAATAACACCAGTCAGGACTTTAAAACTAAACTGAAGGGTATATTATCACCTCAGATAATTTAAACTTCAGTGCCAAATCTAAAATTAAGCTCGCAAGCTCTTGAAAATCACTGTGAGGTTGTATTTCAGAGTTTGGAATAGATAAATCCAAGTCAGCATGAATGGTAAAAGCATGATTTACATTGCTTGATAAGGATCAAATTCTTTAAGTTCTGGTGCTTACAGAAACCTATAAATATAGATAGAAATCTTATAAAGGATTAACCAGTGGGAAGTTGAAAGGAACATTTGCTTCTCAGTGTTATCCTACAAAGAGCCCAGGAGAAAAGGAAAGTCATGCTTGCTGAGTGTTCCAGGCAATAACTGGGCACTTATCATATACTACCTCATTAGATCAATCTGCACGGTGTCCTGTATGGTGCAGATCATTTAATCCATCTTACAGATGAGGAACTGAAGTAATTCTAGGTCATTTGTCAAAATCAGAAATGAGATCTGGGATTGGCTAGGACAATAGCCCATGGACCCTACTAACCAGACTCAGAGTTTTGGTTCTGAATCTATACCTGCCAAGCTGGGTGAACTTGAATAATTTGCTGAATCCATCTGGATCTCAGCATCCCCCAGTATATAGCTGATGTTTTTATAGTAAGATGATTTTGTAGGCTCCTTCTAGCTAGATAATTACTACTTAAAAAAAAATTTCAGGGTGCCTGGGTGGCTCAGTTGGTTAAGCGACTGCCTTCGGCTCAGGTCATGATCCTGGAGTCCCGGGATCGAGTCCCACATCGGGCTCCCTGCTCTGCAGGGAGTCTGCTTCTCCCTCTGACCCTCCCCCCTTTCATGTGGTCTCTCTCATTCTCTCTCTCTCAAATAAATAAATAAAATCTTTAAAAAAAAAATTTCAATGCAAGCCATAACAGTAGGGGTAATTGTTGACTCTGTTATGATATTCCACTATGATTCCATCATGATTGTTTATCTTTGTTTACATATTCAGTAGAACCTGCAGTACTGTTTTGCCTTTAAACATGAGTTTTAGCTACATATCAGAATATTATATGCATCACTTGAATTAATTTCTTGCTTAAAACTGTAAATGGACAAACTGAAAAACACTGTAGAAAGAAGGTATAAGTATAATATTAAAGGCCATCAATTTTTATTTTGCAATAATTTTAGAATGAGATATTATTTCATCAAATCCATTCTTTATAAGTTAGTCCCAGAAATATATATGCTTTTATTATGGTTATTTTAAGAAAGCTGTCAAAGAGACAAAGATAAGTGAGTAATCTGTTCAAAAAGTCTTCTATAAACTGAATAAAATACTGTCCTAAGACAATGTAGATAAAATCATGTATAGATTTGGATATAGCAAAACAAGATACTGCCACAACTCTTATTTTATGGAACTATTAAAGTAAAACTTGCTTGATGACACATTTATATAATATACCTAGGAAAACAATCTGAATGTATAGAGTATCCTTTTGGCAGGCAATTATAGTGTTTATCTCCTTGGCTACTGTTCAGTTAACCAAGAGGCAAAAATATGTTGCAACGGCCACAAACAAGCAATTTGCTGTTCAGTGTTGATTGATAGAGAATTAACACATTACTGTGAGGGTGAATCTTGATGAAATGGGCCCTTCCAAGATGAACTGAAATAGTGCCATAATCACAGGCCAAGAAATCTTGGCCAGCATCTTTGGATCCTATCATCCCACTCAGTAAAAATGTTGCAAAAACCTGCCCAAGACAAACAAACATGTATGTGCCACTTGCAGAGGATCCAAAGGAAATGTGGAAATTGAGATTCATCAAGAAGAGCCAACTGCCACAAAAACTGGATGATTTTCACATGTTGTGGAACTAGACAGTTACCATGCCCTGACAATATACAAAACAGTACAGAACAGCATGAACGTTTGTACAGATTTATAATTGCTCTGTCTCTTAGACTGTGCTCTTACCACTCTCCATGATCTCTTAGACATTTTCTTTCAGATTAGAGGCAGCACATCCCAAAACTGCTTTGTGTTAAGTGTTCAGTATTTGTGTTCTGTACTTCGCAAAGTTCTTCCAACATGCAGTTGTCTGAGTTCTGAACTGGCCATTGGCCCAGCCATACTAATCCTGATTTAATCTCTCATTTATAAGTCACCAATAGTACAAACAATGATGGTGATGATTAAAAACACCTATCTATTCAATATACTAAACTAAACAAATCTTTCAAAAAAAAAAAAAAAAACTATTTAACCAGAAGACATGAGCATTCTTCTCTAACCTCCCTAGGAAAGTTTTTTATTTATTCTAATTAGACTTGAACTTTCTTGCACTGTAATTTTGCAATCAGAAAAAGGTGCCATAAAAAAACGACACACTGAGCTTGTTTGCTTAATTGACTAGAAGTTTCTCTTCCTTTTTAATAGTGTAATTGGATGCCAAAGAATGATAAATTGATCTTAGAAAGGTATGGTACATACAACTACATAATGGAAATAATTCATTTTATTATCTTAATAATTATCATGATAATTTCTAAAACATGTCATGTCTTTAGAGTTTTAACTAAATGAAGAGGGTATAAAATCGCCCATATAGAAAGGAATGTACTCTAAAAACACTGCTTTATCTCTGGCATATATTGAGAAAGGAACAATCCAGATACCTTGTGTAGGCATTCTAATTTAAATGAAGGTTGTGGACTAGCTCTCCTCCACCATCCTTTGCCACAGAACAGGGACCTTTTCTCTATCATCTGCACTGCCTTTCTTGGTAGATGGTTCTATGAGAACAATTCAAGGAGTTTGTCGCCTAAAATATCTGATAATACCAGAGATCAGACAGCCCTAAGGCAAATGCAAATTTTATTTGGTGAATTAACCGAAGATGAAACTTTCAATCTACACACAGAAATAAGAATTGACTGACATGAACCATTTAGAAAGCAATCAAAACAGGAAATTATTTTCTTTTTCTCTGAGTAGTTCAGATTGACAAGTGAAAGAACATTTCAGGCTCTCTAGTCTAAGTTCAGATTCTGATGGTTTTTACTTATTTGTTCATCAGGACGGAGCAAAGTTTCTTGGAAATTCAAGATTTATAGGACAGAATTGTTCAAATTACAGGTGCAAAGATGGGCCATCATACTAGACATGACTGGATCTCTTTCTGTCTCTGTCTCTCTGTCTGTAATTCTGTCTCTCTGTCAATCTAAAAGTTTTAAAAAGTAACAATATTTTTCATTGGCACTAACAGAAATCACAGGATATAAAGTCTTTTCCACACACACAAAAATAAGGAATTGTTTTCTTTGCAGTTGATTTTCCTCCTTCCTAGAATGTAATGACAATTAGAAAAAAAAATTGGATATAGTTTGTTTTTCATAAAAGATATTTAAGAATTAGGGGAAATTTTTAAAGAATAAAAATATTATATTTTCATTTTCTTAAGAAATACTAGAGGTTTTATTTTCCAAACTTTAGTTATTTTCTCACCACCTTTAAAATATTGGGCATTTCCATGTACGATTTATATAATTTATTTGTATGCTAAAATATCTAATTTAGATTCATAAGTATATTTATTAGAGATGGAAATACATCATTACTATACATTAAACACCAGTATCACTTGCCAGAAATTATAGAAGAAAACCATAAGAAGAAAAACAATTCTTAAAAGTGGTTATCACACTCTGAAATAATGTTGCTATAGTTTAGATCTACACAATAAATGCAAATGGAAAGTTAAGCCTATTGGAAAGGGAAAATCCACCTGGCTAATGCACACGTGTGCACATACAAACAAACTCACTCACGCAGATACCCTACCTCTGGACTGGAACTGCTGACTCCATCCAGAGACTAGCTAGCTGTGGGTGTCACACTTACCCTGCTCTTCCCACTTACCCAGACTTACTCAAAAAATAACAGACATCAATTTCTCACCTACCAGAGTACAAATCTCTCTGCTGGGCACAAAAGCCTTTAAAAGCTTTACCCTACCAGAGTTTTCTCCCCCAGTATCTTTTTTTTTTTTTTTTTTTTTGTAGCTACATATATTCATTTTATTTTATTTTTATTTTTTAAATTTTTTTGTTATTATTTTTTATGTTATGTTAGTCACTATACAGTACATCATTAGTTTTTGATGTAGTGTTCCATGATTCATTGTTTTCGTATAACACCCAGTGCTCCATGCAATACGTGCCCTCCTTAATACCATCACCAGGCTGACCCATCCCCCCACCCCTCTCCCCTGGAAAAATGAAGGGGGTGGAATCGGAGGGGGAGATGAACCATGAGGGTTTTAGAGGGGAAGGGGTAGGGGGATGGGTTAGCCCAGTGATGGGTATTAAGGAGGGCACGTACTGCATGGAGCACTGGGTGTTATATGAAAACAATGAATCGTGGATCACCACATCAAAAATTAATGATGTACTGTATGGTGACTAACATAACATAATAAAATAAAATTTAAAAAAATAAATAAAACCCTCAGTCTTTCCCTAACTCTAAACAAAAATGTATCACATGCCATATGAAAAGCACTGGGCTCCGTGTTGGAAATTCAGTGGAAACATCAAAGAACATCACCTTTCAAGAGATAAATAAAGAAAAGTAAACAAAAAGACAGATTAATACGATGTATAAATTGCACGGGGAACCCAGGCTTGAGGCTTATATTCACCACTGTTCAGAAGATAGCAGAAATAGATAATAGAAAATAGAAAATCAGAAAGCTAAACTCAGATACCTCAAGAGCCAAGCAAAACATAACAAGCTAAGATGACTTTATGACAATACAGAACTTGATGCAAAAGACTCGTGTGCAGGGGGTACGGAGCAAGATGGTGGAGGAATAAGAGACCTGGATTTTGTCTTCTCTCAGGAATTCAGCTGGATGGGGATCAAACCATTCTAAACACCTACAAACTCAACAGGAGATCAAAGAAAAGAAGAGCAACAACTCTCTGAACAGAAAAGCAACCACTTTCTGGAAAGTAGGACGTGCAGAGAAGTGAATCCGGGGCGATATTCGGGAGGATAGACGGCGGGGAGGGGCCTCCGTTGGCCGCTTCTGGCAAGTGATAGAGCCGCGGAGCACAAAATCGGAACTTTTAAAAGTCTGCTCCGCCGAGGGACGTCACTCTGGTGGCTAAGCGGGGGGGTGGAACGCTCCGGGACAGTGTGGTCTCAGGACCCTCGGGGTCACAGAAAGACCGGGGGTGCCTGAGTGTGGCAGAGCTCCCAGGTATCGGAGCAGGGAAGCCGGCTGCAGAGGCGGAGCCCAGGCGCGGGCTCTCAGCTCGGGGTGGCCATAAACCGTGATCCGCGGCACAGTCGGGCCCCTGCTCCTCCAGCAGGGACCCAAGAGGCGGCATATCCTGGGGAGACTCACATTCCGCCCCCGGGGGGAGCCGCGCGGGAGTGCACCGCAGGGACCTGCTGGGTTTGGAGACGCCACACGGGGTCGGGTGCCAGAGATAGAAGCGCACGGTGACAGGCTGGGTGAGCACGGAGTGCGGCCGGAGACTGGGGAGATGGGAGTGACTGATGGCTTTTCTCTGGGGGCTCACTGAGGAGCGGGGCCCCAAGTTCTCGGCTCCTCCGAGGCAGAGATTGGGAGGCCGCCATTTTCATTCTCCGCCTCCAAAGCTGTACGGAAAGCTTGCAGGGAACAAAAGCTCCGAAGAGCAAACCCGAGCAGATTACTTATCCCGGACTGGGCAAGGGCCGGGCAATTGCACCTGCGGCAAAAACTATTGGAAACCAGGAAGCCTGGGTGGCTCAGTTGGTTGGGCAACTGCCTTCGGCTCAGGTCATGATCCTGGAGTCCTGGGATCGAGTCCCACATCGGGCTCCGTGCTCAGCAGGGAGTCTGCTTCTCCCTCTGACCCTCCTCCCTCTCATACTCTCTCTCTCATTCTCTCTCTCAAATAAATAAATAAAAATATTTAAAAAAAAAACTATTGGAAACCATGGCAACAAGCCCCTCCCCCAGAAGATCAGCAAGAACAGCCAGCCAGCCAAGAACGGCAGAACTCCAGCACTAAGGGAATAATGCACATAGAATTCATGGCTTTTTTACCATGATTCTTTAGTCTTTCAAAGTTAAATTTTTTTTAACTGTCTTTTTTTTTTTATTTTTCTTTTTCCCTTTTTCAACCAACATCTTATCAATCCCTTTTTAAAAAAAAAAAAGTTTATTTTTCATTTTCAGAGTCATATTCTATCCCTTCATAGTAGTTACCCGTATTTTTGACTTATATATATAAGTTGTTCACTCTTTAAAATTTTGAGATAGTTTCTTCTAACAGATCAAAATATACCCTAAATCTCTAGTGTATGTTTTTTTTCTACTCCCCTGCCTGATCACATTCTCTCTCTCTTTTTTTTTTAAATCCTCTTCTTTCTTTTTTCAAACAACTTCTTATCAATTCCTTTTATAAAAGTTTTTATAATTTCCATCTTTACAGTCATATTCCATCCCTTCATCATATCAACCCTTATTTTTGTACATATATAAGTTTTTCTTTCTTTAAAATTTTGGGAGGCACTTTCTTCTAACAGACCAAAATACACCCAAAAAACTAGTGTGTGGCACTGATCTATATACCAGTCTGATCATATTTGATCACATTCTGGTTTTTTTTTTTGTTTTGTTCTGTTTTTGTTTGTTTATATCTTTATCTTTTTCTTTTTTTTTTTTCTTTTTCTTTTTCCTCTTTCCCTTTCTTTTCCCACTGCTTCAGGTCTTTTCTGATTTGTTTAGAGTATATTTTCTGGGAACGTTGTTACCCTGTTAGCATTTTGTTCTCTCATTAATCTATTCTCCTCTGGACAAAATGATAAGACGGAAAAAATCACCTCAACAAAAAGAACAAGAGGTAGTACTGACTGCCAGGGATCTACTGAATATGGACATTAGTATGATGTCAGATCTAGAGTTCAGAATCATCACTTTAAAGATACTAGCTGGGCTTGAAAAAAGCATGGAAGTTATTAGAGAAACCCTTTCTGGAGAAGTAAAAGACCTAAAATCTAACCAAGTAGAAATCAAAAAGGCTATTAATGAGGTGCAATCAAATATGGGGGCACTAACTGCTAGGATAAATGAGGCAGAAGAGAGAATCAGTAATATAGAAGATGAAATGATGGAAAATAAAGAAGCTGAGAAAAAGAGAGATAAACAACTACTGGATCACGAGGGCAGAATTCGAGAGATAAGCGATACCATAAGACAAAACAACATTAGAATAATTGGGATCCCAGAAGAAGAAAGAGAGAGAGGGAAAGAAGGTATAATGGAGCAAATTATAGCAGAGAACTTCCCTAATTTGGGGAAGGAAACAGCCATCAAAATGCAGGAAACACAGAGAACCCCTCTCAAAATCAATAAAAATAGGTCAACACCTCGACATCTAATAGTAAAACTTACGAGTCACAGAGACAAAGAGAAAATCCTGAAAGCAGCTCGGGAGAAGAGATATGTAACCTACAATGGTAGAAACATTAGATTGGCAACAGACCTATCCACAGAGACCTGGCAGGCCGGAAAGGACTGGCAGGATATACTCAGAGCACTAAGTGAGAAAAATATGCAGCCAAGAATACTATATCCAGCTAGGCTGTCATTGAAAATAGAAGGAGAGATAAAAAGCTTCCAGGACAAACAAAAACTAAAGGAATTTGCAAACACGAAACCAGCCCTACAAGAAATCTTGAAAGGGGTCCTCTAAGCAAAGAGAGAGCCTAAAAGCAACATAGACCAGAAAGGAACACAGACAATATACAGTAAAAGTCACCTTACAGGCAATAAAATGGCACTAAATTCCTATCTTTCAATAGTTACCCTGAATGTAAATGGGCTAAATGCCCCAATCAAAAGACACAGGCTATCAGATTGGATAAAAAAACAAGACGCATCGATATGCTGTCTGCAAGAGACTCATTTTAGACCCAAAGACACCCCCAGGTTGAAAGTGAGAGGGTGGAAAACCATTTAGCATGCTAATGGACACCAAAAGAAAGCAGAGGTGGCAATCCTTATATCAGACAAATTAGATTTTAAACCAAAGACTGTAATAAGAGATGAGGAAGGACACTATAACCTACTTAAAGGGTCTATCCAACAAGAAGATCTAACAATTGTAAATATCTATACCCCTAACATGGGAGCAGCCAATTATAAAAGGCAATTAATAACAAAAGCAAAGGAACACATCGACAACAATACAATAATAGTGGGGGACTTTAACATCCCCCTCACTGAAATGGACAGATCATCTAGGCAAAAGATCAACAAGGGAATAAAGACTTTAAATGACCCACTGGACCAAATGGACTTCACAGACATATTCAGAACATTCCATCCCAAAGCAATGGAATACACATTCTTCTCTAGTGCCCATGGAACATTCTCCAGAATAGAGCACATCCTACGTCATAAATCAGGTCTCAACCAGTACCAAAAGACTGGGATCATTCCCTGCCTATTTTCAAACCACAATGCTTTGAAACTAGAACTCAATCACAAGAGGAACTAAATACATGGAAGCTAAAGAGCATCCTACTAAAGAATGAATGGGTCAACCAGGAAATTAAAGAAGAATTTAAAAAATTCATGGAAACCAATGAAAATGAAAACACAACTATTCAAAATCTTTGGGATGCAGCAAAGGCAGTCCTAAGAGGAAAGTATATAGCAATACAAGCCTTTCTCAAGAAACAAGAAAGGTCTCAAGTACACAACTTAACCCTACACCTAAAGGAGCTGGAGAAAGAACAGCAAATAAAGCCTAAACCCAGCAGGAGAAGAGAAATAGTAAAGATCAGAGCAGAAATCAATGAAATAGAAACTAAAAGAACAGTAGAACAGATCAACGAAACTAGGAGCTGGTTCTTTGAAAGAATTAACAAGATTGAGAAACCCCTGGCCAGACTTATCAAAAAGAAAAAAGAAATGACCCAAATCAACAAAATCATGAATGAAAGAGGAGAGATCACAACCAACACCAAAGAAATACAAACAATTATAAGAACATATTATGAGCAACTCTATGCCAGCAAATTAGATAACTTGGAAGAAATGGATGCATTCCTAGAGATGTATCAACTACCAAAACTGAACCAGGAAGAAAGAGAAAACCTGAACAGACCTATTACCACTAAGGAAATTGAAGCAGTCATCAAAAATCTCCCAACAAACAAAGGCCCAGGGCCAGATGGCTTCCCAGGGGAATTCTACCAAACATTTCAAGAAGAATTAATACCTATTCTTCTGAAACTGTTCCAAAAAATATAAATGGAAGGAAAACTTCCAAACTCATTTTATGAGGCCAGCATTACCTTGATCCCAAAACCAGACAAAGACCCCATCAAAAAGGAGAACTACAGACCAATATATCCCTGATGAACATGGATGCAAAAATTCTCACCAAAATACTAGCCAATAGGATCCAACAGTACATTAATAGGATTATTCACCATGACCAAGTGGGATTTATCCCTGGGCTGCAAGGTTGGTTCAACATCCACGAATCAATCAACGTGATACAGTACATTAACAAAAGAAAGAACAAGAATCATATGATCCTCTCAATAGATGCAGAAAAAGCATTTGACAAAGTACAGCATCCTTTCTTGATCAAAACTCTTCAGAGTATAGGCATAGAGGGTACATACCTCAATATCATAAAAGGCATCTATGAAAAACCTACAGCAAATATCATTCTAAATGGGGAAAACTGAGAGCTTTCCCCCTAAGGTCAGGAACGTGGCAGGGTTGTCCACTATCACCACTGCTATTCAACATAGTACTAGAAGTCCTAGCCACAGCAATCAGACAACAAAAAGAAATCAAAGGCATCCAAATCAGCAAAGAAGAAGTCAAACTCTCACTCTTTGCAGATGATATGATACTTTATGTGGAAAACCCCAAAGACTCCACCCCAAAACTGCTAGAACTCATACAGGAATTCAGTAAAGTGGCAGGATAGAAAATCAATTCACAGAAGTCAGTGGCATTCCTATACACCAACAACAAGACAGGAGAAAGAGAAATTAAGGAGTCGATCCCATTTACAATTGCACCCAAAACCATAAGATATCTAGGAATAAATCTAACCAAAGAGGCAAAGGATCTGTCCTCAGAAAACTTTAAAATACTTATGAAAGAAATTGAGGAAGACACAAAGAAATGGAAAAACGTTCCATGCTCATGGATTAGAAGAACAAATATTGTGAAGATGTCAATGCTACCTAGAGCAATCTACACATTCAATGCAATCCCCATCAAAATACCATCCACTTTTTTCAAAGAAATGGAACAAATAATCCTAAAATTTGTATGGAACCAGAAAAGACCCCGAATAGCCAGAGGAACGTTGAAAAAGAAAAGCAAACCTGGCGGCATCACAGTTCCGGACTTCCAGCTCTATTACAAAGCTGTCATCATCAAGACAGTATGGTACTGGCACAAAAACAGACACATAGATCAATGGAACAGAATAGAGAGCCCAGAAATGGACCCTCCACTCTATGGTCAACTAATCTTTGACAAAGCAGGAAAGAATGTCCAGTGGAAAAAAGACAATCTCTTCAACAAATGGTGTTGGGAAAATTGGACAGCCACATGCAGAAGAATGAAACTGGACCATTTCCTTACACCACACACAAAAATAGACTCCAAATGGTTGAAAGACCTCAATGTGAGACAGGAGTCCATCAAAATCCTACAGGAGAACACAGGCAGCAACCTCTTCGACCTCAGCCACAGCAACTTCTTCCTAGAAACATCGCCAAAGGCAAGGGAAGCAAGGGCAAAAATGAACTATTGGGACTTTATCAAGATAAAAAGCTTTTGCACAGCGAAAGAAACAGTCAACAAAACCAAAAGACAACCGACAGAATGGGAGAAGATATTTGCAAATGACATATCAGATAAAGGGCTAGTATCCAAAATCTATAAAGAACTTCTTAACCTCAACACCCAAAGAACAAAGAATCCAATCAAGAAATGGGCAGAAGACATGAACAGACATTTTTCCAAAGAGGACATCCAAATGGCCAACAGACACATGAAAAAGTGCTCAGCATCACTCTGGCATCAGGGAAATCCAAATCAAAACCTCAATGAGATATCACCTCACACCAGTCAGAATGGCTAAAATGAACAAGTCAGGAAACAACAGATGTTGGCAGGGATGCAGAGAAAGGGGAACCCTCCTACACTGTTGGTGGGAATGCAAGCTGGTGCAGCCACTCTGGAAAACAGTATGGAGGTTCCTCAAAAAGTTGAAAAGTGAGCTACCATATGATCCAGCAATTGCACTACTGGGTATTTACCCCAAAGATACAAATGTAGGGATCTGAAAGGGCATATGCACCCCAATGTTCATAGCAGCGATGTCCACAATAGCCAAACTATGCAAAGAGCTTAGATGTCCATCGACAGATGAATGGATAAAGAAGATGTGGTATATAGATACAATGGAATATTATGCAGCCATCAAAAGGAATGAGATCTTGCCATTTGCAATGATGTGGATGGAACTGGAGGGTATATGCTGAGCAAAATAAGTCAATCAGAGAAAGACATGTATCATATGACCTCACTGATACAAGGAATTCTTAATCTCAGGAAACAAACTGAGGGTTGCTGGAGTGGTGGGGGGTGGGAGGGATGGGGTGCCTGGGTGATAGACATTGGGGAGGGTATGTGCTATGGTGAGCGCTGTGAATTGTGCAAGACTGTTGAATCACAGACCTGTACCTCTGAAACAAATAATACATTATATGTTAAAAAAAAAAAAGAAGAAGAAGAAGAAGAAGATAGCAGGAGGGGAAGAATAAAGGGGGGGAAATCGGAGGGGGAGATGAACCATGAAAGACTATGAACTCAAACAAACTGAGGGTTCTAGAGGGGAGGGGGGTGGGGGGATGGGTTAGCCTGGTGATGGGTATTAAGGAGGGCATGTACTGCATGGAGCACTGGGTGTTATACGCAAATAATGAATCACGGAACACTACATCAAAAACTAATGATGTAAGGTATGGTGATTAACATAACATAATAACTTAAAAAAAAATAGAACTACTATATGATCCAACAATTCTACTTCTAGGTATTTATCCAAAAAAGTGAAAACACTAATTCAAAAAGACATATGGCATCCCTATGTCCTCTGCAGCATTTTTATAATAGCCAAGATATGGAAGCAATCTAAGTGTCCATCAACAGATGAGTGGAAAAAGATGTGATATATACACACAATAAAATATTAGCCATAAAAAAAGAATTAAATCTTGCTATATGTGACAACATTGATGCACTTAAAGGGTATTATGCTAAATGAAATAAGTCAGAAAGAGAAAGACAAACACCATATGATTTCACTTATATGTGGAATCTAAAAAACAAACAAATGAGAGGGACCTGGGTGCTGCAGTTGGTTAAGCATCTGACTTGGTTTCAGCTCAGGTCTTGATCACAGGGTTATGAGATCGAGCCCTGCATTGGACCTCTGTGCCACAGAGGCTACTTGAGATTCTTTCTCCCTCTCCCTCTGCTCTTATCCCCACTCTTTTTCTCTCAAAAAATAAATAAATAAATCTTAAAAAAAGAAATCCAAATGAACAAACAAAACAGAGAAAGATTCATAGATACAGAGAACAAACTGATGGCTTCCAGAGGGGAGAGGGATAGGGAGATGGACATAATAGGTGAAGGGAATTAAGAAGTACAATCTTTTACTTTATAAAATAAATAAGATATGGAGATATAATGTAGAGAAGAAATATAGTCAATAATATTGTCACAACTTTGTATGGTGACCGTTGGTAAGTAGACATCGTGGTAAACATTTCATAATGTACACAAACATCGAATCGCTGTGTGGCACACCTGAAACGAATACAATACTGTATATGTCAATTATTCTTGAATTTAAAAGAAACAGAAACTGTAAAACTCTTCAAAGAAAACATAGGGAGAAAGCTTCATGACATTGGTCTTGGCAATGCTTTCATGGCTATGACACCAAAAGCACAGGCAACAAAAGCAATAGACAAGTGGGATGACATTAAATTAAAAGGCTCTGTACAGCAAAGGAAACAGAGTGAAAAGGCAACTTACAAAATGGAAGAAAATATTTGCAAATCATAAACTGGATAATGGATTCCAAAATATATAAGAAACTCCTACAACTCCATAGCAGAAAGACAAATAACTGGATTTAAAAATAAGCATAGGACTTAAATGGACATTTCTCCAAAAAAGATACATAAATGGCAAAGTATATGAAAAGATATTCAACATCACTTATCACCAGGGAAATACAAATCAAAACTACAATAAAATATCACCTCATACCTGTCAGAATGGCTATAATCAAAAAGCAAAAGATAACAAGAGTTGGCAAAGATGTGGAGAAACTGGAATCCTTGTGTGGCTATTTGTGGAAATGTAAAATGATGCAGCCACTACAGAAACCAGTATGAATTTTCCTCAAAAGTTAAAAACAGAACTAGCTTATGATCCAAAAAACCTACTTCCGGGTATCAAAAGAATGGAAATCAGGATCTCAAAGGAATATCTGTGTTCTCAGGTTTATGGCAGCATTATGCACAATAGCTAAACTGTGAAAACAACCCAACTCTATCTACAGAGGAATGGATCACATTCAAATCTGGCATGCCTGCCTTCTACATATCACTACGCTTATAGCTTCATATCTGCTTTACCTGATCCAGCATAATCTGATCTCTACAATCTTACAGCCCAATTTCTGTTTTCAACTTACATCCTTAAGCAAGTTTTAACCACTTCTCACATGTTCATTTCAACCCAAGTATCTTTGCTCACATTCTTCTCCCTTACTTTTCTCATTCCAACTATATAAATTCTATCCATTTAAAAGGATTCAGCTCAACTCCCAAGTCATCTCTGAATACACTATTTTGTACAGTTTTCTCCATTTTCATCATCATGCTGTGTTTAAAAGTCACTACTAGTCCATAAACTGTTTGCTTTTTCTTTTCTTTGTGTATGTGAACATATTAGTTATCTCCTTCAATTAAACTATAGATTTATTGATATCTGGAAATATGTAATATACTTTCTGGGATCCCCTCAGTGCTTTGAACAATATACGTTGATGGAGTAATTCAATAAAGCCACAAATCATCAACCCAAAGCGAACTTGTTCACTTTGTTAAAAATAAGGCATTTCTTGTTGTTTAGGAATCTTGGTGAAAATAAATGATTAAGAAAAAGGCAAGACAGTAGAATATGATATAGGGAGAAGGTGAAATTTATATAATAATAAAGAGAAAAGAGAACAGTAAAGGAAAAGATGGGGTTTATGCCCACTTCCTCAAAATATATTTTATCTAAGAAGTCGGCCAGGTCTTTATTTTTCTCTTGGGAGGTCAGATGATATGTGAAGTGAAACCACTTAACTGTGATTTCCTGAAGACATGTAATGCCACAGAGAGCACTTTAAAGTGAAGAAAATAAGGTCAAGTCCTTATTAAGTGTGTAAAACAAAATGAATGGGAGATCTGCAGCTTATAGAAGGGAAAGCTGAAAGCAAACACAAAAATCCTTATCATTTCTCTATCCACCTTTATTCTACTAATTGTATTTTAAAACAGAAGCCAAAAGATAAAATAAGATCATTTATTTTTAAAGTCATTATACCTGTTCTGTCCTTGTAACTTGTTATGGAAAATTTTAAACATATAAAATAGGAGTAATGAAGCAAACCACATGTACCGCTCACTCAGGTTGCAATTATCAGCTCATAACTATTCTTGTATCATCTCTACCTCATCATACAATTTCAAATAAATATTTCAGTATATATCTCTAGATGACACACATTCGAATGTGTCATCAAATAAAAAACTGGTGATATTTGTATTAAATGTGCGCACACACACACACTTCCCTATTATCAATTAGCCTATGTTCACATTTTCCAAACTGTGCTATGATTTTTAACATTTTGTATATTTGAATTAAGATCAAAACCAGGCCCATACATTGAATTGGTTAATATTTCACTTATATTAATGTATAGGTTCCTACCTCTATCTCATGTTGCATTTTTTTCCTTGCAATTATTTCCTTGCAATAATTTATATGTAGTCTATAAGTTCCCCACAGTGCATTTTCCTGATTTCATTCCCTGTTGTATCATTTCACATGTTCCCATGGTTCTCCTCTTTACTCTAATTTAACAGAGCTAAGTGCTTAAATATTTCAGGTTACCTTTTCAGGGGTGGGGGGTACAAACACCTTCATAGGTGATATTATAAGTAGATGTTTATTGATTTACTGTCTGGTTCTTTTTTTGTAATGTTAGCAGCCATTGATGAACATGGCTTGGATCAATCAGTTCCTTAAGGCAGGAAAAGGAGGATTTGTTAACTTTATCATTCTCTACTTATTTATTGGACTATTTTTATAAATAGTAATTTCCTCTCATCAACTACACCAAGGTAATAGTTCTATTAGCAAAAGTTAGATAAATACTTATTTCCTTATATTTATCCATTTTCTAAGTAAAATATATCCCCCATGAATACAGATGCAAAAATTCTCAATAAAATACTAGCAAACTAAATCCAACAATACATTAAAAAAATCATTCACCACAATCAAATGGAATTTATTCCTGGGTTGCAAGAGTGGTTCAATATTTGCAAATCAATTAACATAATACATCTCATTAATAAAAGAAAGGGTAAAAACCATACAATCATTTCAATAGGTGCAGAAAAAGCATTTGACAAAATACAACACCCATTAATGATTAAAAACCTCAACAAAGTAGGTCCAGAGGAAACATACCTCAACATAATAAGGGCAATATACAAAAAACCCACAATGAATAATCATCCTAAATGGGAAAAAAACTGAGAGCTTTTCCTCTATGGTCAGCAATAAGACAGGGATGTCCACTGTCACCACTTTTATTCAACATAGTACTGGAAGTATTAGCCTCAGCAATCAGACAACAAAAAGAAATGAAATGCATCAAATTATCAAAGAAGAAATAAAAATTTCACTATTCACAGACGACATGATACTATATACAGAAAATCTAAAAGACTCCACCAAAAAACTCCTAAAACTGATAAAAGAACTCAGTAAAGTCACAGGATACAAAATCAAATTACAGAAATCTGCTGCATTTCTGTACAGCAATAATGAAGCAATAGAAAGAGAAATTAAGGAAACAGTCCCATTTACAACTGCACCAAAAATAGTAAGATAACTAGGAATAAACCTAACCAAAGAGGTAAAAGACCTGTACTCTGAAAACTATGAAACACTGATGAAGGAAACTGAAGATGACACAAAGAAATGGAAAGACATTCCATGCTCATGGATTGGAAGAACAAATATTGTCAAAATATTTATACTACCCAAAGCAATCTACACATTCAATGCAATCCCTATCAAAATACCAACAGCATTTTCTATAGAGCTAAAAAACAAATAATCCTTAAATTTGTATGAAACCATGAAAGACCCTGAATAGCCAAAGCAACCTTGAAAATGGAAAGTAAAGCTGGAGGCATCACAATTCCAGGCTTCTAGTTATATTACAAAGCTGTGATAATCAAAACAGTACGGTACTAGCAAAAAGACAGACACATAGAACAATAGGACAGATTAGAAAAAAAACAGAAATGAACCCACAACTATACGGTCAATTAATTTTCGACAAAGCAAGCAAGAATATCCAATGGGAAAAAGAATGCCTCTTCAACAAATGGTGCTGGGAAAACTGGACAGTAATATGCAAAAGAATGAAACAGGACCACTTCCTTACACCATACACAAAAATAAACTCAAAGTGGATTAATGACTTAAATGTGAGACCTGAAACCATAAAAAATCCTAGAGGACAGCACAAGCAAAATAACTTCTTTGACATCGACTATAGCAACTTCTTTCTAGATATGTTGCATGAGGCAAGGGAAACAAAAGCAAAAATAAACTACTGGGACTACATCAAAATAAAAAGCTTCTGCAGAGCAAAGGAAACAATCAACAAAACTAAAAGGCAACTTACTGAATGGGAGAAGATATTTGCAAAGGACATATCTGATAAAGGGTTAGTATCCAAAATATATAAAAAAACTTATAAAACTCAACACCAAAAATGAATAATCTATTAAAAATGGGCAGAAGACATGAACAGACATTTTTCCAAAGAAGACATCCAGATGTCCAACAGACACATGAAAAGATGCTCAACATCACTGGTCATCAGGGAAATGCAAATCAAAACTACAATGAGATATCACCTCACACTCGTCAGAATGGCTAAAATCAACAATACAAGAAACAACAGGTGTTGGTGAGGATGTGGAGAAAGGAGGACCCTCTTGCACTGTTGGTGGGAATGCAAACTGGTTCACCCACTCTGGAAAATGTATGGAGGCCCCTCAAAAAGTTAAAAATAAAAAGCTACCCTGTGATCCAGCAATTGCACTACTAGGTATTTACCCAAAGAATACAAAAATACTAATTCAAAGAGATCCATGCACCCTGATGTTTATGGCAGCATTATCTACAATAGCCAAATTATGGAAATAGCCCAAGTGTCCATCAACTAATAAAAAAAAAAAGAAAAGTTGATATATATATATATATATATGGTGTGTATATATATATATTTGGTATATATACATACATATATACACACACACATATTTAGTATATATATACATACACACACACACACAATGGAATAATACTTAGCCATGAAACAGAATGAAATCTTGCCACTTGCAAAAACCTGGATGGAGCTAGAGAGTATTATGCTAAGTGAAGTAAGTCAGTCAGGGAAAGACAGACATGATTTCACTCATATGGAATTTAGAAACAAAACAAGTAAGCAAAGGGAAAAAAAAGAGAGACAGGCAAACCAAGAAACAGATTCTTAACTATAAAGAACAAACTGATGGTTACAAGAAGGGCAGTGGATGGGGGGATGGGTGAAATAGATGATGGGGATTAAGGAGTGCACTTGTTGTGATGAGCACCAGCTGATGTATGGAAGTGTTGAATCACTATATTGTACACCTGAGACTAATATTACACTGTATGTTAACTAACTGGAATTTAAATAAAAACTTAAAAAAAAAAAAAAAACAGTTTCCCTAGTATTTCCAGTGATGATCAAAGAGATGTCTTAAGTATCATTGTACATTCATGAGTTTAGATATATCTAATATATTTCAAGCTGTTCTAGTTATTATCCTTATTGTCTCAATTTTGGTGAGTGGAAACTGTTCAAGTTGGCTATTGTACCCTTTTGACAGAATTCTGGTAGTCTTTAATAGCATCTTTGCTTTCTAGCATAAGATATTCTGGACACATCTTGCTTATTACTACCCCCAGACTTAAAAGCAGACATTTCTCCAGGGAGGACACATATACATACATACATAATTATACATATATATTACATATTATTAATATATAAGCATATATTATAAATTTATATTATCATACATTATATATTATATGTAAGTATACTATAATATATGTAAGATATATAAAATTATATATATGTAATCTTTTTAAAGACAAAAATCATCATTAAGATCATACTGATACTTCTCATTCAAATTCCAGAATACATGTTTTGGCTTATCCTCAGCAACCTTATACGCATGTCTTTCTTTCTTTATTCCAGCCAAACAGTCTGAGTCTAAGTCTTCCCAAGGCTGCTTTATCTTACATCACACACAAATAGTTTAAGAATAGCAATTACAATGAAACCAGCAAAGATGTGATTACTGAAAACATAATTATACAATCAAATTACTGTGATTTATAGTTATTTGGAATAGTTTCTATCTTTATGGTTATTGCATAACCTGGATGCACATTTATGTTCATTTGTCTTATGTTGCATTCCAATTTTTAAGAATTACTTTCTAAAATTCAATTTTAACTATTATTTTAAACATTTATATATTTACAAAGTCAAACATAAAACAAAGTGTATTCAAAAACGTATCACTTATATCCCTTATCCCTTCCAAACTAATTTCTCCTTCCTTTTAAAGGAAAACTTTTGTTTTAATATTATGGTTATCATCCTATTTCATGATAGCAGACATACTAACATACCTTTATCTACCTTGCTCCTTTCACTAATACCAGCGCCTACTCCAAACTACTATATTTACTATATTCTTAAATTAATAATAAATAAGTACTAAATTTAAATTAATTTGAGTAAAATTAAAAATTCAGTTTCTAAGTTTTATTTGTCTCACCAAGTCTGATCTAGCTATGGCTGCTACAGAATATCCAACTTTATCCCCCCCCAAAAAAAAACTAATGCTGAAGCCCCTGATATGGTATCATCCCTTAAAGAAATCACAGTTAATCTCAGCCACTTGATGGCAACTTGATAAATTCAACTCCTTTCTCCCTAGAAATACAAAATTCATTCTGGCCAAGATTGATAGGTGCTCTAGGTATGGTTTTGCCTTCCCTTCCCACAGTTTCTCAGCTATTTGAAGACTCACACAGTGTCTTGAGCTACTGACATGGGATCCTACAAAATAAGTCCCTGGGCCAAGAAACCTGTTTTCCATCCAAAGATGGGCAGCTGTGCACAACTATGGGTTCCACTATGGCCGACCACATACTACACTGTCCAGAAGTTACTTGCCTGATAGACCAGTGGAATGATTTTTTGGAAGCATATCAGAGGCACCAGCTTATAGATGATACCCTGTGAGAATAGAATACAATCCTTCAAGATGAAGGTCATCTTAAATTAAAGGCCATTATGTGGCACCATGTCTGCAACAATTAGAATACTTAAGTCTAAGAATCAAGGTGGAGGAAATAGAATGACTATGTTCACTATCTATCATGGGGACCCACTTGACGATCTTGTGTTTTCCATCTCCACAGTTTTGGGTTCTGTAAGTCTAGGGTTCCAATTATTGCCTGGCCACATTGGATTCCTCGTTCCAAGAGACCACCTGTCAAATAGTGATTCCATACTGGCAAGGTTAAATGACTGTGATCATAAGGAGATACTGCATTACTACTGGATTAAGGGGTGGGGGTGCAGAGAATATTTTGGCACTCAACTGATTTACTGGGCATCTCTTTATATTTGCAGGCTCTGTATTAATTATAAATGGATAAGTTTATTAACCACAGGATGATAAGGGCATAATAAGCAGAGGCTCAGGCACTAGGGTCTGGGTTATCCTACCAGGCAAGCCACCTACACCATCAGAAGTGCTGGATGAGAATGATGGGAATGTAGAATAAGTGGTAGAGGGAAAATATGAGAACATCAACAATTTCCTTGGAAGTAAGTGTAGCAGTGGTATTGGAGGAGGTTATCAAGAGGACATGACTGCTGGTTGACCCTTGAGTTGGACCTGGGCAAATGGAGGCTCCTTGGAATGTATGTTTTGCCCACTGTTCTCACACAGGATCCACTTCAAGGACACTATCTTGAGAGAGCAATATGTTGTTGAGACCATGTGTACTGTATACGTGACTAAACTCCATTAAGGCTCTATATAAAATCTTAAGATTCTGGCAGGCAGGAGCAGCGATCTAATCATCTTGTGGCTGCCCAAGATAAGCCTCATATGTTAAGTTCCCTTGCTTATTAAAACTGCCACTTATCAATTGAGAGTGGTCACCTCTTTCTTCAGTCTTCGTCCTCTGTGTATGGGGGCCAGTTTCCAATTTTACCCAGGGAACTCTCAAGGTTGTGAACCAAGTGGACAGTGCTTTATCATACTAACTTTCCTCTTGTAAAGTTCCCCCAAAACAGGAGCTAACCGAAAACACAGAGAAGCTGTCAGTGAACAGAGAAAACTTAATGGGAGAAGGAAGTAGATTTCAGTGGTGCAAGTGGTACACTCTACAGATACTGTTAGCATGCCCTGAGATCTCATTTAGTAGGCAGTGTACCCATCTCCCATTTGGTCTGAGTATTGGCTTTTAATGGTTCACGACTTTGGCTTTCTGCAGAGGATTGCCCTAGGCTGATGGGAGGCACCTTGCCTAGAAATGCGCTGGAATTTATGCACACATACCCATTAGAGTTGGTCTACAGCCAATGACTGTGGTATAATAGCTTAGCTCCTTTGTCTCCATCTGGATGAGATGACCTCTGTAGTGCAACTCATGCTTCAAAGTACTCCATAGAATCAGGATGACTTCCTGTGGTTCCTTCTCCAGCACTGTTCTGTTTTCCTTATTCTCTTGCCTTTTTCCCAACTAAATCCTCAATCACTTGCAAAAAAATTTCTCATCTCAGAAACCCAACCAAAAATCATATAATTTGCAATGGTCTTGGTATTACCACCCTTAATCTGTTGTGTTTCTATGTGTCCATGTAAGTTTGTGGTTGTGTAGATTAGGATGAAACTAGTGAATAGTTTTGTGATATTCTAATTCTACCATTCCCAGTGTCACTGGAAATAAGCATTTTGTGGTAGGAGAAAGTAAATACAGATGTAAGGTGATAGAAATTAAAAAAAAAAAAAAAACTCTTAAAAATAAAAATTAAAAAAAAAAAAAGACACTGGTCTAGGTGCCTGAGCAATATAAAACATGACCATTGCCTTTAGGAACTTGGAAATTTTGTTTCAGAGATGTGGACACCTGCAAACAAGTGAAAAATGGTTATCAATTTATTGAATATCTACTATGTGTCAGCTGCAATTCCAAGCATTTAAGACACAAGAGTAAATAAAATAGACAAAGTCCATAGAATTATATCAAATGGCTGATAATAATGTCTTCAAGAAGAGTTTAACTGGTTATTTGGAAGTGAATAGTGTTGAATACTAACACAAATTAAGAAATGCAGTGAATGAACATACATGTATTTTCAACAAAAATATAATAAAACACAGTCCTAGGACAGGTGCATTTAAAGTCTAAGATTTTAGGATGCCTGGGTGGCTCAGTCAGTTAAGCATCTGCCTTCAGCTCAGGTCATGAGCCCAGGGTCCTGGGATTGAGTCCAACAGCAGGCTCCCTGCTTCTCCCCCTCCTTCTGCCCCTCCACCTGCTCATGCTCTCTTCTCTTTCTCAAATAAATAAAATCTTTTAAAAAATAAAAATAAATAAATAAAAATTTAAAAACCCTCTTTTTATCTAATTTTTGATTGGAAGCTCATCTTCATGAGATATTTTTTTCTTAAGACATTTTTTAAAGACATAGGTTAGTTCTGTACATTAAAAAGACCTAGAAATTATGATAGATTCAGTGGCAAAATGCTCAGATTGTCTTGAAAATACTATTTCCCGGGCGCCTGGGTGGCTCAGTTGGTTAAGTGACTGCCTTCGGCTCAGGTCATGATCCTGGAGTCCCTGGATTGAGTCCCACATCGGGCTCCCTGCTCGGCAGGGAGTCTGCTTCTCCCTTTGACCCTCCTCCCTCTCATGTGCTCTCTCTCTCATTCTCTCTCTCTCAAATAAATAAATAAAATCTTTAAAAAAAAAAAAGAAAATACTATTTCCCACTGAAAGTAACAAGGGCTCCTTGAAGTTATGGTTGATTCCAAGTTCATGACATGGTATATACCAGATAAACCTGAAGCATCCTATGGTACCAGATAGCAAGGTGATTACCAAACACTATTTGGAACCAACTTAAAGAGGCTTGCACTGGCCATAGATGGGGTAATTTTATAAGGATAACAACTGTAATAAATTGAAACAAAGCCAATATGCTTAAATCCACGAGTTAATAATAATACTAAAACAAAGAACAAAAATAAAATAAGTTGTACACTGCTACAAAACAAATTGTAGACAGTGCTAGTGAATTCAACTCAATTAAGGATAGTAGAAATGGCCAAATCTCTCAAATTAGATCACAGACTTTACAAAGCTAGAGATGTTCTATCACCTCCAATTTCTTAGCCAATTTCAGGAGAATTTTTTTTTTTTAATTTCTAAGGTCATATAATCCAATCAGGTAAAAAACAAAATCAAATGCAAGCATATTGTGCATTTATAACAACATATCTAATTAAAATACATTTTATTGGTGTCTCCATTAACCATATTTCTAATATTTAAGGATATGGAGTATAATTTTTGAGTAATGGAATATTAGAATAACCTTAGAGATCATAAGCCAATATCTTATTTTACAGATCAAGTAGTTGAGGATTTTCTCTCTATTTCTAAGACCTCATCCACACAGCTATGGTAAGACGACGTTTCCATTAGAGAGCTGAATGTTGGTTCTGAAGAGCATTGCATGTGCTCCTCCCTTTTTCCAACATGGCAGAAGGTCTGCTTTTGTTATTACTGCTGCATGCTGAGTTCTTGTCCTAGCCTTTGGGTGTGTTGGAAAAACATTTTATTTTCCTTATGCTCATGAATTGATAGGCTTTGCTCTGGCAATTATTTTATGGCTCATATTCGTTACAATGAGGAAGTTACTGTGGTGGGACGCAGATGCATAAACTCCTGCCCAAACCTGTTTGTGACTCTACAGAGGAAGAGAAAGAGCCTGCTAAACTAGAGAGTAGGAAGTAGTTAGCAGGGCTGATCATGGAAACAATCCGGAGAGAGCTGCCAGAGAGTGTTCTGGAGACTGCTGTGGCCAGGACAGGCTGGGGCAGGTGGGAAGTGGGGGGTGGTATGTGATGATCACAGGTTGAAAGTTCACAGATGATCTGCCATTACACTGTAAACATATTTCTTTGATGAATGAGTACACTAGCATGCCAGGCAGGACAGGAACAGGGATGGGAAGGTGAAACATACAAAACTCACTCTGCAGAGGCAGAAACACTTAACGGAATTAAGCTGATAAAGGCCTTTAAACTCGTAAGTGAAATCCAGTGAGCTACTAACAAGAAAGACCTTTATAATCTCAAATATGTTAGGTAAATTTTAAGTAATCTATCTAAAAAGAAGTCAAGCAATTAGTTTGTCTTGAGAGAACACAGTGTTTTCTATGAGAAGACTATCCTTGGCCAGACCCCTATAAGAATGAAGGGTACAATTCTTTCTTTCTTTCTTTTTTTTTAAGATTTTATTTATTTATTTGAGACAGAAAGAATGAGAGACAGAGAGCATGAGAGGGGGGAGGGTCAGAGGGAGAAGCAGACTCCCTGCCAAGCAGGGAGCCCGATGCGGGACTTGATCCAGGGACTCCAGGATCATGACCTGAGCCGAAGGCAGTCGCTTAACCAACTGAGCCACCCAGGCGCCCGAAGGGTACAATTCTTAATCTCATAATGAATGTGGGAAGATATTCACCAAAGGAAACAAAATTAAATCAGATCCAGCTGTAGTGAGTTCCATCGGAGTGTTTAAATTCTTGTATTGCTCTGGAGCTTTCTGGTGCTCCATTTCCTCATATATAAAATGGTGTATCATCATATATATCTCCTAAGTTTACCATCAAAGCCAAACAAATAATATATGCACAGCAGAGTCCTCTGTTGTCTCACGACACCTTCCTTCTGCTAAAATGGCAAAGCTCAAGAGTTGCAACAGGGGCATATGGTCCACAAAGCCTAAAATATTTACTATCTGGCTTTTTTTTGAGAGAGAGCATGTACGTGCATGCATAAACGGGGGGGGGGGGGGGGGGGGGGGGAAAAAAAGGGGGGGGGGGGGGGAATTTTTTTTTTTTTTAAGAGAGAGAGCACAGGGGTAAGGGGCAGAAGGAGGAGAGAGAGAATCCCAAGCAGGCTCCACACTCAGCACAGAGCCCAAAGCAGGGTTCAATCTCACGACCATGAGATCATGACCTGAGCGGAAATCAAGAGTCTGGCCCGTGGGGCATCTGGATGGCTCAGCTGGTTAAGCATCTGATTCTTGGTTTGGGCTCAAGTGATCTCGTGATCATGACATCGAGCCCCATTTCCGGCTCTGGGCTCAGTGTGGAGTCAGCTTCAGATTCTCTCTCCCTATCCCTCTGCTTCTCCCACTGCTCTTGCGAGCTCTCGCTCTCTCTCTCTCTCTCTCTCTCAAATAAATAAATAAAATCTTAAAAAAAAAAAAGGGTCGGACACTTACCCAACTGAGCCACCCAGGCGCCCCTACTATCTGACTTCCTACAGAAAAGTTTGTTTTGACCCTCATCTAAATCAATAATACTAAATAAGTACTTGCACATTAGGAACTCAAATTGCACCCAAAATTCTGAATTGCTTCCTATTGAATCTCAGCAAGAATATCGGGCTAAAAGAAAACAAAAGCTCACTGAATTAGTCTAGAGCCTAATTCCTTTGGAAACCACAATCAGCATTTGAAATGAGTAATCTCAAGGATGTGCAATTTTTTAAAAGATTTTATTTATTTGTCAGAGAGAGAGAGCACAAGCAGGGGGAGCGGCAGGCAGAGAAGCAGTCTCCCCACTGAGCAAGGAGCCAGATGTGGGACTGGATCCAGGACTCTGGGATCATGACCTGAGCCAAAGGCAGATGCTTACTGACTGAGCCACCCAGGCGTTCCAAGGATGTGCTATTTCTAAGGTCCTCCAGGTTCTAGTATATAAGAAGTCACAGACCAGAAAGCTACATCCCTTGATTACTTTGCTTCACTTCTTCATGGCAATTTCTTACAGGACTGTAATTTTAAATGTTGACCTTAATCTCATGAAGAGCAATTCTATATCTTAAATAGAACTCAAGTTCTTGCCCATTATGCTATAAAATATTCTTTGGGGAATCTATGTTAAAAGGGCATTTTAACTGACTCTACCTACACTGTGACTATAAGACCATGTTATCACCTTAGAAGGTATGCATTGTATTTCCACTTGTAAAAAAAAAGACTTGCATTCAGTATTAAGGACAACTCATTTTTTCCTGGTAAAAGCTCATATTTTCATTTTTAGTGTGATATGGACTATATAATTTAATTCTTTACACTTCCTTGTTTAATTCTGGCCTACAGAGAGACAGAAGGATCAATGACTTGGAAGCAGTGAGCTAGCTGGACCTGAAGCTTCCCCTCCCCTCAGAAATTCAAATGCCCAAAAGGCTGTCAGGTGCTAGCTACTGGCAAACTGATTTTTCTCCATCCACGATGCTGCCATGTTCATCACATAAAGAGAGAGAGCAGTAATGAGGCAGGTCCCTTGCCTGGAGCAAAGCCCATGAGTGTCCAGCTAGACTCAGCCCACTGCACAGGATTCAGAGACCCCAGGGGCCCTGCTGACTATTCTGCCCATGAGTTACAGCCAGCACATACTGACAATGCTTGCTCTCCTGAGCCCTTTTACTAGAAAACTCAGAGCTAAATCCCGAGGTGAAATGCCCTAGGCCTTATGATGTACGCATTTCAATATTCATTATGGGTCTTGTTTTTGTTTTTTAAAAATCATTACTTTAATGGTCCTATTACGTCTATTATTATAAGCCAGTTCAAATCTTTTTTGGAAGTAGAGTATAAATAATAAATAAGTGAAATAAATAAATCCCTTTTCTTTGCCCAGCAAGTGCTATGTACTTTGGAGGACATGAGAAAACATAACCACCACTCTCCCAGAGATTTCAATATCAATTGGGGGGTGAGAAATACACTTGTTAAACAACTACAGAATATTCTAAGACTATCATTTTTTGCTGCTCAGTTGTCTGATAGACTGTATCTATTAATAGAGATTCAGAAAGAGGTGGGTTCAATATAAACAGAATTGGTCAGAGATAATCCTATTTCACGTCCCTTCCCTAGCCCAAAGCTCCCTAACCAGGTGCCAAGTAGATACTGATCTCCTCTTTTCCCAGGGGAGCTGGGCAGGGCAGGCAGCAGCAAGAGCTGCATCTGGCTGCGAGCAGCCTGCTTTAAGTTTTGACCTGCCCTCAATTTTACTCCAGTGGGTCACATAAACATTATCATTTTCTTTGTGTGAAAAGCAGTCTCATGATTGGGTCCAGGGAAAATGAAACTACTTTACTGTATTAATTTCAGCTTCCCATATTGGATTGCATTCAGTAAAATTTCCCTTAAACAAAATCCAGCTTATCTGAATCTTTCTGGCTGAACTGTTGGCTTTGCAAACAGTTTTCAAAAATTTACAGTCTCATAAAATCAGTCGCTGTGCCTGCTTGCTGGAAGCAATTTTGGCCAACTAAATAGTTGATTCACTCATTCCCTCTGGGTATTCAATAGTTTCTTGTTAGCTGATTGTTGCTTCCATAAAAAATAATCTCTTTTCTTTCCACGACTATTTAAGCAAGCTTACTTTGCATTATACTTGACATATTCAGATATATATTCAGATTAACATATATAATCTGTATCAGTGTATGTATCTGAGAGTAACATCTTATATCACAAAAAAGAGGAAAATACACTTTGATTTATTATCAGCCATCAGGCTTCTACCTTTACATTTCTAGTTTAGCTAAAAGTTTAAGTTCTTTCAATGAACAGATTTCTAATCACTTTCACAACCCAAACAGTATCTTTACATTAAAGAACTACAAGGCAGTGAGAACCAAATGTTCATGTTTGGCAATGTAAAGAATCTACAGATACAAATTTAAAAAAATATCAACAACTTGAAAAAAGAAAATAGAGAAATAAGAGAAAGAAAATGAAAAAATATATATAGAGAGAGAGTGTGTGTGTTCTGAGAACCAAAGCCTTCAGTGGCAAGGAAGAAACCCTCAACATAGTTTTCTAGAATATCATTCAGCCCTTCAGGCATGTACCAAAGACCCTTCAAAAGAGAACCCAGTAGTAGCTTCCAGCTGAAGGTGTCTGGCTAAGCATCCTTATGCACCCACTATGAATGCTTCCAAAGTTCATGTCCTATACAAATGCAAAAGTGCTTTTGTTTCTTTCTTTAATATGAATCTTCCATATCTTAAAAAATAAAAAAATAAAAAAACTAAAAAATATCCTGCAATTAACTCCAACTTCCTAAAAGTGAATTTTCTATAGTCAATAGAAAACATCAACTCCCAATTATTCAGATGTTATGTGTTTTTATGCCTACAATGAAGCCTAGATCAGGATTGGCACACTTTTTCCTCTAAGTGCCAGACAGTAAGTATTTAGGCTTGTGGACCATAGCTTCTGTGTTGCAACTAGTCACCTTTGCTGTGGTAGGGGGATAGCGGCCATAGACTGCTTATCAAATGGCCATAGCTCTGTTCCCATAAAACTTGATTTATAAACACTGACATTTGAATTTCATGTCCTTTTCAAATCACAAAATATTATTCTTTTGATTTTTTCAATAACTTAAAAATATAAAGGTGTATTTTTATCTTGTGCGCTGTACAAAAACAAGCTGTTTTTGGCCCTCTGGATATACTGTCCTGACCCTTGGCCTAGATTATCGGTTGGTTTGCAATTTGTGGCTCATAAACTCTATGTTGGGGGTGAGAGAGGGGAGTTTTGAGCAAAGAGTTATTACAAGGAATCTTCAAATGAAGCACTGTCTCTGAACTAAATAAATAACCTGTCTCGTGTATATGCTATTTTTCAAATGTATGCAGATATAATTGAAAGTAGTAAAATAAAAAAATCATAGTACCTTCAAGGAATTTAACAAGATAGTACAAGAAGATAGTCAAACAGATTTTAACAAACAGATTTTAATCCATCTATTCCTAAAGAGTTGCTTTATTTTGTGTTTGTTCACTAAGAGTGTATCAGCTTTAATCTTCAGAACGAAATTAGGCAAAAACAGAACAATAAGAATGAACAAAAGGAGAAAGAAAAGGGAGGAAGGAAGGAACAAGGGAGGGAATGACAAAGGGAGGGAGAAAGATCTGAACAAGGCAAGACCAAGCAAGACAAAGAGTATGATCTCACTAGGGAAAAGATAGCAAACAATTGAGAGAGATGGCACTGTTTTCAGTAAAGCTCTCATGTTTCAAATGATGATTTCTAATCTTTCCATGACAGATCAAACCATAACATGAAAGCAATTATATATCAGAGTCACAAGTATTTTTTTTATAAGCACAATTTTTAAACCTAGATCATTCCTTCGCTTACATGCAAAATCTCCAAGGGTGCCAGGAATGCCAGCCTTTATGCCCAGTGAAAAGTACAAGTTCACAGAGAAGAAAAGTAACCAAGAAAAAGGACTTGGGGGACTTGGGGTGCTGGGAAGATTATAATTATGTTAATAATATGATGATAATAAATGAACAGGAGTAATAGGAGTAAGAAATCATATATATAGAAGTCCATTTTGGTATCTAATAGAATGGATGCAGTTAATTTGGCAAGTTGACAAAGAGGAAAAAAACATTTCTGGATACTTGAGAAAATAAGAAATACTATTTTAAAAAAGAAACTTAATTACAGACATGTTTGATTATGGCCATTGCAGTGTATTATATAACTAAATTGCTAGCTAAAATAACTGAAATCCAGCTGTGAGTAAATATGCTAAAATTTAAATATGTATCATATCATACAATTTATTAAATGTTACCCCATAATGAGATCCTAGTAACTTAATCTTTAAATATATCTGACTATAAGTTGTCTTGTATGGTTTCTATATACTAAAAGGACATACATGAATGTGTGTGTATATATCTTCATTGGTTTTGATTGTGTAAAAAAATCTAATATTGTAAAAATGAAAACCAGTATTTTTAGGAATAAAGAAATTGACAGCATGAAAAAATAAGAATGAAAAAGAGAGAGAGAGAAGACAGAGAGGTGAAGAAAAGAGAAAAAGAAAAAAAGAAGAGGACAAGCAGAGGAGAAAGGAAAAGAAGGGACAGTGGATATTTGGGGCCCATGCATGGAGAAGTGTTGTGTTTTACTCTCTCAAGCTAATATTCTGGAGAAGGGAAACGTTATTATCTATGAAGAATTAAAGAGGGATTGAACACAAGAGTTTAAGCCATTTAGATCCATAAACTTAAATCTATACCTTCGATTAAGATTCCTGGGAATACAAGGCTCCAATACATTCCATGGAGGGGAGGAAGAATTTCAGATTGGAGTGATTTACCTTAAGACATGATGAAGAGGTGGGAGGGATGCTGTCATATCATTTATAAATGATGCTTCCAGACCTCTGGTGTGGAGTTAACAAGTAAACAATATGGATTTTTACCCCTTTCTTTAGACTCTCCTGCTTCAAAGTAGTGCAGATAATATGTATGTTGTCAGTACATGTGTTTATTCCTTTTCCTTCCCTATCCTTTGCCCTTGTCTGTGGAGGTGTTTACTGACAGCAACACAGACCGAGAATTGTCCCCTCAGTGTCTAGTCTCCCTTTCTTCTTTGGTGACAGAAGTTTCAGCGGGGGACACAGCACTCCACTGAAGACTATTTCCCAGCCATTCTTACTACCACAGGTGGCCGTGTGACTAGGTTCTGGCCAGTAAAAAGCAATGGAAAGGACGTTGCAATTTCTGGGGTCCACCTTCCAAAAGAACAGAGCATGCTCCCCTCTCCTCCCTCACTTCTTCCAATATTTTCCCTTTTCTTGAAGGTCATGTGATGGCAGAAGCTAGAGTAACCATACCTCTCTCCTACCTGTATACCCCTGACTTACCTTACATCGTTTCTCATAGCACAGATTATCTTCTAATAACATAATGCACATTAGTTATTCATTATATTCAATGTTGTCATTCCTCTATAGGAAAGGTCAGGGGTTTTTTTTGAGGGGGGGTTCCTGTTTTGTTTCCCTAGCACCTAAAATACCTCAAGATACATAGAATGCATTCAATAAATAACTGTTGGATAAATGAATATTTATATGAACAGAATCAGGAAATCTTGGAAAATTAGAAATTTATAAACAATCTTGAAATCTCTAAGAGTGACATTTAATTTGGATTATGACCGCTAAACAAATTGTCCTAGATATTTGCTTAAAAACTCTTTCTTAACATGACTACTCTGTTTAATTTCTCTTTCTGAATTCTTGTTTGCTTGTTGTCTATGTGTAGCATAAAGAAGAAAAGGGGGGAAAAGGCAAAAATCATTTATAGAATTTTTTTTCTCTCAAGATCCAAAGGAGAAAGAGAGTCAGATTTTGGACATAAAAAAAAAAAAAAAAAAAAAAGAGGGGGGAGCCTGGGTGGCTCAGTTGGTTAGGTGCTCAACTCTTGGTTTTAGCTCAGGTCGTGATCTCATGGTGGTCGGATAGAGCCACTTGGGGCTCCAGGCTCAGCGCCGAGTCTGCTTCAAATTCTCTCTTCCTCTCCATCCCCTTTGCCCCTCCCCCAACTCTCTCTCCCTCTCTCTCTCGCTCTCTCTCGGATGCACACATGTGTGTTCTCTCTCTAAAATAAATAAATCTTTTTTAAAAAGGTAAAAAAAATGGGGGCGCCTGGGTGGCTCAGTTGGTTAAGCGACTGCCTTCGGCTCAGGTCATGATCCTGGAGTCCCGGGATCGAGTCCCGCATCGGGCTCCCTGCTCAGCAAGGAACCTGCTTCTCCCTCTGACCCTCCCCGCTCTCATGTGCTCTCTCTCTCTCGTTCTCTCTGTCTCAAATAAATAAATAAATAAATAATCTTTAAAAAAAAAAAAGGTAAAAAAATGGAGGAAAATGAGAGCGGAGAGGAGAAATATATTTGGTTAGGCAAGCAAACAATAATATTAGAAAAATTCATACACATATACAAACAGAAAGGTATTACTAGTTATTTCAGCTTGTGTGTGTGTATATATATTCACACCACCTTCATTTTAAACGGGTGCATTGTATTCTATATGTGGTAATTCTATCATTTCTTTAGTCATTGCATGACAATACTGCAGTGAAAATCCTTTCTGTATGGCTCCCAGTGTTTTCTATGGAAGTTGCCAAGAACTGTAGATACTGAGTCACAGAATACAAGCAATTTCAAAATTTTAGTAAATACTATCAAATAGCCCTTCACTGTCAGTAACCTTTATTGGAACAATAATATATAAGCATGTAAATATTAAGCATTGCACGTGTCTAGACATTATTACTCTTCTAAATGATGGAAAATATACAATTAGCTCCATCTCATTAAGAGAAAGTAAGTCAGAAAGAAGTAATTGACTTCATTATATCTTCTAGGATTAGGAACAAGTAGGCTTCAACCATTCATTGAAAAAAAATATTTAGCCTATTATTGGCCAAGCACTCCTCTAATTATTGAGAATAGGATAGTGAATAAAACACAGTCCTTGCTAACAAGGAATTTACACTCTAGCTGGGACTGTCAATACACAAATAAATGAGTGAATATAGACTATGACTTATGGTGACAGTTGTTATGGAGAAATAGAACCCTGGATAAAGGTGTAAAGGCTGGGGGATGAGAGGCTTGGTATTTATACACACTGATCAGAGAGGGAGTTTTGATAAGGTGGTGCTTAGATAAAAACTGAGGTATGTAAGAGAGTAAGTCATGTGGATATCTGCAGGAATGGTACTTCAGGCTGCAGAAACAGCAACAAAGCCAGTGTGGCTGAAGGGAGGGAATGAGGGGGAAGAAGTATGAGGTCAGGGGTTGCGGAGGCCCAATTGACACGGTCTTTGAGTTTTACTCTGAGTTATGATGGAAGATTGTGAGCAGTGACATGATCTACCTTTCAAGGCAGCTCCATTAAGCATAGAATCTAAGGGGGAAGGTAAAAGGAGGGGCCCAATGTCCCAATTACGGTAACAATCCTGGCCACAGGTGGTGATGGCTGGAACTGGGAGGCAGCAGGGATGGACATGGCCAGGTTCTTTAATTCGATTCAGATTCTCTTCTTTCCTTCTCTTCGTATACATATATTTGTCATTACAAATGCACAGGATATTTTCACACACACCAAAGATGGACATCAAAATATAAGCAATACTCAATGAAAAATGAACAACTGAAACTAAGTTTTCCATAGAGTATCCTTCTATTGTCTTGGAGTAGACAAATGCAAAGACCAATCATGTCAATTTCTTAAACTCGAAGATAGGTTATTTTCTGCCTGCAAAAGCCCAAGTAATAGTCCTTTTATTTCCTTACCAGACTTTTAGCCCCTTCAGCATACAACCAAGAGAAGTGTTTACGGATGGTAGCAACTAATGACAAAGTGGGTCTTTGGACAGTGATTTATTAATTCTATAGTGCCAAAAGTCCCATAAATAATGACCACGGAAACACAAATTTTTACTTTTATTGGGTCTGATCAAGTATCTGCATCTCCCCTGAGAAGAGTTTACATTTACAGTTGAATCCAATTACCCCTCTATGGGACACTATAAAGGGAGTAAGTGTGGTTGTGTGTGTGTGTGTGTATACACGTATGTGTTTAAATAACCACCCCCAAGCACTAAAAACACTCCCCAAATGACAGATTTTGTTTTTACTATCACAGTAAGCGGATATTATTTTGAAAAGCAATTTATCTTCAGTTAATTACAGTACTTTTTTTTTTCTTTTTTTCAAATAAACCACAAACGTGGGTATATTCAGAAGGACTGATAGGATTAATACACTGAGCCATCAACCATTTAGATCTCTTTATTTTCAATCTATGCTAGACTCTGGAGGGGAAAGGAAAAAACAACAACAACAAAACAAAAAAACAAACAAGCAAAAAAACCAGGACCATGAAAATTCAGCAGCTCTAGTGAGAGGCTTTTCCCTGCCTGTTAATTTCTCAGGAAAAGACAAGTCCTGTTTTCCCTGGACTATTTCCTCCTGATCTTAACAAAAGATGGCCAATATTTATTGAGCATTTAGTATGTGCATGGCAATATTTGTTAAGTCCTAAGACTCAACATCAATTAGCTTGCTTGATTATCATAATAATCATGATTCACCCCATTTTAGACGAGGATATTGCAGCCAGAAATTTTAAGCAACATTCTCAAGGTCTCCTAACAGGCAACAGGCAGACTGTTACTGGCAGTGTGACACAGAGACCCCTCGCCAGTTATGCCACACCCCTTCCTATCTACTTTTACAAGATTGCTCAATGATGCTCTTCTGAATTATAGAGTACCTTCCTCTACATCTTCTGTTCAACTTAATCCTTCACGTTTCGGATTCACTGAAAGGGTCCTTCTGCCTTTACTCTAACAGGCTGTCATTCAGTTTCTTTCTTTTTTTGAAACATGATAATTTACTTCTAAGAGAACATATTAAAAATCAGTATGTCACTGACTACAGGGGCCGTAGACCTTGAAGGGGCTTTATCTTTCTATTTGTTATACCATCTAATCTGCTCTGGAAACAAAATTGATAGAGCACAACTAATCTCATTTTTTGCAGTGGTCCTTCCAATAAAAACAAAAATGTAATTTTGGTATGTGTGGATATGCACATAAATAGAAGTTTCCTACCCACCACCTCCACCTGGCCATCCTCTTTACTATCGTGACAGCTGCTAAGTTTGCCCCATAATGTGTGATATTCATTTTTATCAGGTCTATTTCTCTCTGAACTTGTCTTTCATGGATGAGGACCTAATTACCCTTAGATCCTGTTATTCTCTTGTCTTGTCTATGTCAGATGCTCTAATGAACCCATGGTGACAGGAAAAAGATAATTCAGATCACTGGAGAGGGCAAATAAATAGGAAGATGAAAAAACTCTTGTGGACCATATAAAGTTGAAAGTCAGATGTTTTATGGGAATTACTTTTTGCTTATCAGGACCTGCTTTTCAGAGTAATCATAATTTTATTTTCTTGTGTGCTTCTTTTCAGTTCACATCTACATTTTTTGGCCTACTAAAAGGAACATGGACTCAGGAAGCTCAAGGAATTGACAAAAACTTTTAACAAAGGCTCTGCCACTCCCTCAACATGTGATCCTAAGCAACTTATTTAACTTATTTCAGCCCCAGTTTCTTCATCTATAAAATAAAGGTTGTCATAAAGAGTAAACTGAATTATGTATATAAAGAACCTAGGACAGAGAACAGAACATAGTATGCACACATGTAAACATATACATGCTTAGTTGGTATAAACGATAGCTCCCCTTCCATGTTCATTCATAGTCACCTAGTATTTAATATGGATTATATACATCAATTTGGGCACACTGTATAGAGAAAAAATAACTTTTGTTAGCAAAGACTATATACATCCATAGACAGAATGATTTGAAAGATTATTTCACTTCTTGTTTAATAAAGAGAGATTTAAAAAAAAAAAAGCAAGCCTGAAAATATCATTCAAAATGAGAAGTTCTAATATTATTTCAGAAGAATTTCATTAAGTTCTGATAATTAAAAAAATATAAATTAATACATATGGATGTCAAATCTAGGTCTAGGCAAGTTGAAGAAGACAATAAAAGCTCTAATGGAGTTTTCACATCCTGAATTGATTTCCAATAAAATAACTTTTGAGCAAAATACATCTTTTATTCATGTTTCTCACTATTCATTCAGTGATACTTCCATTTAGTAAAAGATTTTTCAAGAAACATTGCTAATGAATGCTAAAATAGGGGAAGGCTCTTTGCTTTAGATATAAACCCTTTCATGCCAACACCTACTTTATCTGGTTATTAAAGGTCCCGTATGCATGAGAATACTTAATGCACATACCACATAACAGTGAAAGGTCTCCAATTTATGTCAAGCAAAGCTACCACTTTGTTTCTTTTTAGAAATGAAATACATTCTTTGCTAAGCCTTCTAGGACTAACCATGTGATGGTGGGAAAGTTACTCAACAACAAACTACTCATGTTCCTCCTCAGCCAAACAAGATCAGACTAGATTTTCCTCTCTGATTCTCCCAGCTTTATTCATATTTATTAAACAGATATTAAACAATTATTTACTCTGTAGATATTTTACTCTGTAAAAAAACAAACAGTATTGAACAGGGAGTCAGAAGAGGGAGAGAGAAAAAGATGAATAATCATGGCCCTTCCACAAAGGATTTATAATCAGCTAGGTACATCATTGAGGCAGCTAGGCTCCACCTATGGTTCAGTCTTCTTCCCATAAAAGAATGAAGTCGTGTCCCAGAGCCTCAGCACTCTCACCGACCATGCTGACCATACATGATCATCTCATAAATTGACAGCAGATGAGAAAGTGGGCATAACTTACTTTCTCTAACCACTATTACCAGAAAAGAAGAGCAGTGCCCCTTTCCTACTAAAAGACATCTTTGGTTTTTTTGTGAAACAGAGATCACAACACTTCTGACATATAATTATTGCTTCAGATGATTTTGAATCCAGTTTAAATGAGTCACATTTAAATTGCTTCCCTGGGTGATGCCCTGCTTCTAAGTCTCTAATTTCAGCAGTTTGGGGTAGAGCAGCAGCACTGACTTTGAGGTGGACACCTGCCTTCTTATTCCTATTATTCAGTTGCAGTATTTGCCTACAGTTTAATTTCACCCTTCTTATTTCTGAAGTTTATGATAACCTTGCTTTTCTTTTTGATTCATTTCTTAACACATTTTAAATAATGAAAAAGGAAAGCTATCCTTTCATTCCCCAATCTTTAATTTCTCCAACTTCCAAAGTTATGTTTTAAAATTAAAATGTCTTGTGATTTTTCTATCACATAATGCAGTTCTTTTTATTCACAGCTTTAGAGAAGTTACCATTATTTTACTTTCCTTACTTAACAGTCTTTGAAATCCCCTAAATGCCTTTGCAATTTCACATGGGCACAAGAATAAAGTAAAATTTGAAACATAAGCATCTCTCTGTTGATTCTGAATATCCAGCGGGAGTTTCCATTGTGTGACATAAAAATCTTAATTCATAGCAAATTTCTATTTCTGGGAGAATGCTGGTTCTAATAGAATAACATAGAAACATCATGTAAATATTTGGGGAGGGGGAAGCTATATCATAAATATTCCTCTAATACATTTTACATTTGGCAGTTTATTTAAAATAGGAATTAATGCAATTGTAACAAAGATACGGAGTTTCAAAAGGAAAAGAATCAAGTTGCCTATTAATGTTACAGAAACCTGATGACTTCTTATGTAAACAAACACACAAAAAAGTTTTACAAGTTTAATGATGTCTAATATGTTCATTGAATTTCTGTAATTTCCTCTTTTAAAAAGTCTGTTTTATCATTGTCCTTGTTTCATTTTATATATACATTTATATGTGTGTAAATATACACACATACATATATATACATACATATATATACACATACATATTTCTACTGATGTTCTTTACCATTCACTGCCTACTCTCCCTCATCAATGCCTAACCCTCCAGGTCTTGACTTTGTATATAACCCATCCTACTACTCACCAACCTCAAGATTTGGAGATATGTTGAGCTCTAAAATGGCTCATGTCTCATCCAAGATAATTTGTTGGTGAAACACAGACATTCTTGACATTAGCATTCAATCAGTCAGGCTACAAAAAAGTAATATTGACTTATTTTTTAGGAACACAAAACAATGCACAAACTTTCATTATCCTGACTGTTCAATTGTCACCAAAGATTCAAATACAGAAAAAAGGGCTGCTGGAGATCAAAAGACAGATGAATGGGAGATTGCAAACTAAGAACTCACAGAACGTTTCTCTCTTTTTGGCAAGTTACTTCTTTCTGACCTCTTACCCTGTAATCCTCAAATCATCTGCCTTCTCCCATCAGTTTTTTCCCCCCACATAGCAAGAAATAAATTAGTTCCACATTCTTTTTCTTTTAAATTTGCCTGCTAAAATTCAATTGAAATCATAATTGGAGTTCAGACTTCTCTTAAAATATAGAACAAAACCATTGTTCAAAATATGATTATAAAATAATATTCTAGATTTTAAACTTTAATTTAATTTATTTATTACATTGTAAAACTGGTTCCATACTCTATAATATTTAAACTTGGGATGTAATAAATAGAAAGAGGTAGCTCAAATTTTAAAAATGGCACATCTTTTATTTTTGTAAGATTTACAGTATCAAATTTCTGCCAAAACATTCCATAATGAGTTCAATGATTCCGCGTAAATCACAAAGAGTTAAAATAGTCATACTCTAATACTGGTTAATAACTAAACTGATATACAGATTTTCAGTATCAACCAACTTATGAAATACAGATGTGACATTTTTGTTCTCAGAATTGCCAGGGGGCAAAATTAAGTTACACCTGAGACCATCAAGGGGCCACAACACAGTGACAAGTGCACTTTATCACTGATAAGCCACAAAGGCAGACGGACCACGTTATCCTCCTGCAAGTGTACCTCAGAACTATATGCCCTTCTCTAAGGCTCTAAACCTGGAAATTTTCCCTTTCTCATCAAATTAATGCCTAATCTAATTTGGTCAAACAAAGAATAATTCCAAGACACGTTACATAAGTAAAGTATTAGGCTACACCATACAAAGATAATAAAGAAGATTTTAAAATGAAGAAAATATTCATATCCTACTTTAATACAGACACCAGAGATCAGACAAGGAATCCATCTAAAGAGCATACAAAATCAAGATAAAGGATTTGCCTACAGAGTCCAGTGACCATAAAAATTTCACATCACTGCTATGCTTCTGTGTTTGGCCCAGAATATGTACAGACTTCTATTATCTGATATTACACCTACAAAGAGATTGCAGTCATTTAAATGACATTGTATGGAACACTGGCCTGCAAGTTTCCTCACCAACAGTTTCATACATGGTCCTAAATGGACACAGACCACTTTAGTTCACAAGTCACTGGGCCAGGATTTCTCAACCTTGGCACTGTTGACATTTCGGCCAGATAATTTTTCACTGTGCATTTTAGGATGCTTAGCAGTATCCCTGGCTTCTACCCATTAGTGGCAGTAGCACCTCCCTGAACCTCAGTGTGCCAACCAAAAATGTCTTCAGACATTGCCAAATGTACCCGGGATTGGAGTAGAGAGCGTGCACCAAATTGCCCTTGGATGATAACCACTACATTAGCTAAATTGGTCACATGGTCTAACCCAAACATTTGAGGCCAAAAAGTGCAATTCTACCATGTATATGGAAGGCAAGGAAGCAGAAATACTTCATGACTATTTCTTTTTTTTATGTTATGTTAGTCACCATACAGTACATCATTAGTTTTTGATGTCATGACTATTTCAAGAACCATTTCAATATAGCAATGATTCTCAAATTTTGGTGCTCATAGGGGTGCCTGGGTGGCTCAGTCAGTTAGGGTCCGACTCTTGATTTTGGCTTAGGCCATGATCTCAGGGTCATGAGATCAAGCCCCACGTCAGGCTCCACGCTCAGCGCAGAGTCTGCTGGTCCCTCTCCCTCTGCTCCTAACCCCCAACCCCACTTGTGCTCTCTCTTGCTCTCTGTTTCTCTCTCTCAAATGAATAAATAAATAAAATCTTTAAAACATTTTTAATGCTCATAGAAATCACTCTGGCAACTTTTTTTGTTTTAAATGCGTGGGCACCAACCTTAGAGATTCTAATTCTCGAGACCCAGGTAACTGCTTATCAAGCACTGAGGATGATATCATCAGATGGAAGCAGGCAGAGGACCTCACTCTGACACTGCACTTAGAGGACCTGATTAAGGACAGTCAACTGCTTTTCAAAGAGAAGTAACTGGATATTGATAACAGCATCTACTGCATAGCCTTTAGAACTTTTGTTGTCTATGGTGAATTATATTGTTTATTCACACATATAAATGTATTTCATTTATACACTCATTTATACTTAGAAAACACTGCAGCAAACAAAACCCACAAATATCTCTACCTTCATCAATTTTATGTTAGTAAGTTCAACAATTCTCAACAATTTCTTCCTTCCTTCTCTACTTCCTTGTTTCCATCCTCTTTCACTTCTTTCTTTTGCTTTTTCCCTAATCTTATAAAGTCCCAAATAATAGATTCTCTTGAGAGATTAGTCCATGTAAATACCAGATAGACTCTGAATGAATAATTGGACTTAAGTAACTGTGATTTTCTTTTCCTTATTTATTTTGGATATTCCTGCATTCTCTTTATGTCCTAATTTATTTAACAACTGCTTTTCTTATTGTTTTCTCTTTCTTTGAAAGAGCAAGCTTTTGGATAAAGTTAACATTTCTTTAATTTTCTTTTAAGGGCACTGACTTTCTTCTGAATTGTTTAAGAAATGTATGTTTAATTCCCAGGTCATTATATCTATAATTTATTTTTTTATGTTGTGATGAATTTCTACCTAATTGCTTTGAGACCATAAAATACTGTCTGTAAAATTTCTAGTTTTTAAATTTATTAGTATCTATGGCCAAATCTATGTCATTTTTGTAAATGTTCCATGGATAGTTGAATTGATGATACAGTCAAAGAACGTTATTGTGGCTCATTTAATTTCTTTAGTTTCTGATATTCATCTGTTGACATTTGTATCTGTGTGTATGCATATGTATATCTGAGTTTTCTCCCTTTATCAAGGCTAACCAGTGATTTGGCTATTTTTAAGAGACAGCTTTTGATCAAGAGAGGAGGCTGAGAAGATGGGAAGTAAGAGAACCCTAAGCTCACCTCCCCCCACAGATACAAATAGATAATACTCATATCAGGATAATTAACCCAAAAAATGACCCAAAGACTGGCAGAACAAATTCCACAACTAAAGGTAGAGAAGAGACCACATCAAAGAGGGTAAGAAGGGCAGAGATGTGGTGCAGAGCAAAACCAACCACAACAGTCTGTGGAGGGGGAGGGAGCCTCAAGCATGAAGAGAGGAGAAAAACAGACTACCTCACCAAGAAACCCACATGGGGAACACGGATCCCTGTAGTATTTGGCTTTGAACACAAGAGAGGCCAGATTTCATGAGTTCTTACTACCAGCAGGACCTAAGGCCTGGAATTTTAAAAATCAGTGGGCTAGGTTCTAAGAGAGTCTAGAGAGCCATAGGAACCTGAGTTCTGCCCTTAAAAAGACAGCAGACAAATAGCCCATGGAAAGACATAGCCTAAGCAGTTAAATGGAGTTAAACCATTTTTCAACAGCAGTTTGAAAAATGCATGGGGCATATGGCAGAGAGAGCTATTTACTCATCTTAGAGCATGCCCCAAAGGAGCAGAGATCCCAGGAAGACCCCCTTCCCCAGGAACAAAGGAGCTGAACAGTGCCATTTCCCACCTTGACCCTCAGCATAAACACAGGCCACCTGCAGGAACCAGCACAGTGGCAACATTCACTACCTTACTTGCCTACACCAAGTCCCGCCCCTCTGCCCTCCAGCAAATGTGCCCTTTTCATTCACACCTGCTTCAGTCCCAGCACTGTGGGTCCTGTCCCCGAGAAGACTAGCACAAACCTTGCCTACACTGCATCTCCCAACTAGAGTGCTTTGCAGGGCTCAGTCCCAGCAGGAGTGGCAGCTTTTCTAGCAATGGTGATGGGCAGCAGAAGCCCAAGATGCACCTTGTTAAACCTGTGCACCCCACCCACATAGCCCTGGTCCCTGAAGCAGCAGCTGCAGATCTCATTTCCCAAGCAGACCAGAGCACACTATATTAAAACTGCACACCCCACCCCAGCCAGGGAACAAACACTGCTCACAACAGGCAGAGAGAGCTTCTACAGACAACTGAAGGAAAAAGCAGCCAGGAAACAACAGCAGAGCACACGCAACACATATAGGAGACACCCCTTGAAACACCAGGTTCTAGAGAACAGGGAAACTTCACTGCAGGCCAGTATAGGAGCTCTTCTTCATAAGGCCATTACTTAGTGATGAGCAAGGGACATAGTCAACTTTCCTAACACACAGAAACAGACACACAGAGACAAAATGAGGAGACAGAGGAATATATCCCAAATGAAACAACAGAACAAAACCACAACAAGAAACCTAAGTGAAAATATAGACTATGCTGGATAGAGAATTTAAAGTAATGATCATAAAGATACTCACTGGACTTGAGAAAAGAATAGAGGATATCATTGAGACCCTTAACAAAGAGATGAAAAAGAACCAATCAGTGATGAAGAACACAATAAGGGAAATTTGAAGTAAACTTGATGGAATAAATAGCAGGCTAGAGGAAGCAGAGGAACAAATTAGTGACCTGGAAGACAGAGTAATGGAAAGTAATCAAGCTGAGCAGGGGTGAAGAAAAGAAATTATGCAAAATAAGAATAGACTTAGAGAACACAGTGACTCCATCACGCATAATAATATCCACATGATAGGGATTCCAGAAGAAGAGAGAAAAGGAGGCAGAAAACTTATTTGAAAAATGAGAGCTGAAAACTTCCCTAATCTAGAGAAGGAAACAGATCCAGATTCAGTAGGTACAGAGATCCCCCAACAAAATCAGCCCAAGGAGGTCCACCCCAAGACATAGTAAATAAAATGGCAAAAAGTAGTGAAAAAGGAAGATTTTTTTTAATGGAGCAAGAGAAAAGAAGACAGTTACATACAAGGAAAAGCCCATAAGGCTATCAGTGGATTCTTCGGGAGAACCTTTGCAGGCCAGAAGGGAGGGACATGATATATTCCAAGTGTTGATGGGGAAAACTCTGCAGCCAAGAATACTCTATCCAGCAGGGCTATCATTCAGAACAGGAGAGGTAAAGATTTTCTCAGACAAACATAAGCTAAAGGAGTTCATGACATTAAACTAACCCCACAAAAAAATGTTAAAGGGAACTATTCAAGTAGAAAAACCATAAGTAAGAGTATGAAAAGTGGTAAACAAAAAAGAAGTAGCAAAAAGTATATGTGTAAAAATGAGCCAAGGGATTCACAAAATAAAAGGTTGTAAAATATCATACCATATACCTAAAACCTGAGGGGAATGGGGAGAGAGAGCAAAGAATGGGTTCAAACTTAAGCAACCATCAACTTAACATACGCTGCTATATACCGAAGATATAATATACAAACCTAATGGTAACCACAAATCAAAAACCAGTAATAGATACGCAAAGAATAAAGAGAAAGGCGGGTGCCTGGGTGGCTCAGTTGGTTAAGCGACTGCCTTCGGCTTGGGTCATGATCCCAGGGTCCTGGGATCGAGTCCCTCATCAGGCTCCCTGTTTGGCGGGGAGCCTACTTCTCCCTCTGCCTTTGCCTGCCACTCCCCCTGCTTGTGCTCTCTCTTTCTCTCTCTCTCTGTCAAATAAATAAGTAAAATAAAATCTTTAAAAAAATAAAGAGAAAGGCATCCAAGTGTATCATTAAAGAAAGCCAGCAAACAATGAAAGAGAAAAAGAGAAAAAGGGCTCAGAGGAAAATTAAAAAAACAACCACTAACAAGAAACAAAATAGCAATAAATACATCTCTATCAATAATTACTTTGAATGTAAATGGACTAAATGCTCCAATCAAAAGACATCAAGTGATGGAAAAGATAAAAAAACAAGACCCATCTATATGCTGCCTACAAGAGACTCATTTTAGACCCAAAGACACATGCAGGTTGAAAGTGAGGGGAGGGAGAAACATTTATCATGCAAATGGATGCCAAAAGAAAGCCAGGTAGCAATACTTTACATTGGAAAAAATAGACTTTAAAACAAAGACTGTAACAAGAGACAAAGGACACTATGTAATAAAGCAGCAATTCAAAAAGAAGATATAACAATTGTTAAATATTTATGCACCCAACATAGAAGCAGCTAAATACATAAACAGTTAATAACAAACATAAAGGAACTAATCGATAGTAATACAGTAATAGTAGAGAAGTTTAACACTTCACTTACCTCCATGGACAGATCATCCAAAATTAACAAGAAAACAGTAACTTTGAATGACACACTTGACCAGATGGATTTAACAGATATATTCAGAACATTCCATCCTAAAACAGCAGAATACACATTCTTTCCAAGTGTACACAGAACATTCTCCAGAATAGATCATATATTAGGCCAAAAAACAAGTCCCAATAAATTTTAAAAGATCAAAGTCATACCATGTATCTTTTATGAACACAATGTTATAAAACTAGAAATGAATCACAAGAAAAATATGGAAAGAGCACAAATACAGAGAGGTTAAAAAACATGCTACTAAAAATGAATGGGATGACCAAAAATCAAAGAAGAAATAAAAAATTACAGGGAGAGAAATGAAAATCAAAACACAATGGTCCAAAATCTCTGGGACACAGCAAAAGTTATTTTCAGAGAGTTTATAGCAGTGCAGGTCTACCCTAAGAAGCAAGAAAAGTCTCAAATAAACAAATTAACCTTAAAGAAAAAGAACAACAAACAAAACCCCAAATCAGCAGAAGGAAGGAAATAGTAGAGAAGAGAATAAATGAGAGAAGAAATGAATGATATAGAAAATAAAAAGAAACAATAGAACAGATCAATGAAACCAGCAGCTGGTTCTTTGAAAAGATCAACAAAATTGATAAACATCTAGCCAGACACATCCAAAAAAGAGGGGCAGGGGCTGAGATAAAATCACAAATGAAAGAGGAGCAATAACACCAACAACACAGAAATACAAATGACTGTAAAAGAAAATTATGAAAAATTATATGCCAACAACTTGGACAACCTAGAAGAAATGGATAAATTCCTAGAAACATACAACCTACCAAAACTGAAGCAGCAGTGAAATTGAATCAGTATCAAAAAACTCCCAACAGGGGCTCCTGGATGGCTCAGTCGTTTAAGCGTCTGTCTTTGGCTCAGGTCATGATCCCAGCGTCCTGGGATCGAGCTCCACATCAGGCTCTCTGCTCCGCGGGAAGCCTGCTTCTCCCTCTCCCACTCCCCCTGCTTGTGTTCCTGCTCTCTCTCTTTCTCTCTGTCAAATAAATAAATAAAATCTTAAAAAAAAAAAAAAACTCCCAACAAACAACAGTCCAGGGTCAGATAGCTTCACAAGTGAAAACTATATTTAAAGAATAGTTAATACCTATTCTTCTCAAACTATTATAAAAAATAAGAGTAAGGAAAACTTCCAAATTCATTCTATGAGGCCAGCATTACTCTGATGTCAAAGCCAGGTAAGACACCAAAACACAGAGAACTACAGGCCAGTATCTTTGATGAACATAGATGCAAAAATCCTCAACAATATTAGCAAACCAAATCCAACAATACATGTAGAAAATCATCCACCACAATTAAGTGGGATTTATTCTAGGGATTCAAAGATGATTCCATATTCATAAATCAATTAACATGATACATCACATCAATAAGAAAAAGGATAAAAATCACATGAGCATTTCACTAGATGCAGAAAAAGCATTTGACAAAGTTTAACATCTATTCATGATTAAAACCCTCAATAAAGTAGGTCTAGAGGGAACAGACCGCAACATAATAAAGGCCTTATATGAAAACCCACAGTAAACTTCATACTCAAGACAGAGATGTCCACTCTCACCACTTTTATTCAACATAGTAGAAGTCCTAGCCATAGCAATCAGACAACAAAAAGAAATAAAAGGTATCCAAATTGGTAAGGAAGAAGTAAAACTTTCACTATTCATAGATGACATGATACTATATATAGACAACCTGAAAGACTCCACCAAAAACTACTAGAACTGATAAAAGAATTCAGTAAGATCACAGGATACAAAATTAATATATAGAAATCCATTGCATTTCTATACACTAATAATGAAGCAGCAGAAAGAGAAATTAACAATCCCATTTACATTTTTTTTTTTTTACCATATCATTATTTTTAATGTCCAGCATTTACAATATGAGGGCCAGAGCTTTCTCCCCAACTCAAGTTTATAAATTCTCAACTGGCTTGTGAGGCCAATGGGGATACTTCTTCTTGTCTAATTTGGTTTCTGGGAAGACTTCATTCAGGTCCTCAATGGTCATCTGATCAAATGGAATTATGTTCCTCATCTTCTCCAGCTCTTCTTCATATTCCTCCATCCTGGCCTTTGAGAGAGACAAAAACTCGGCACATCTTTTCACATCTTCTTTTACTTCAGCATCCACCTGAACAGTATATTTATCCTCTGGCACAGGAATTTTCAGGGCATTAAACTTCTTCTCAAAGTCATCTACCAAACCAGCCTTTACCACATTGGCCTTGTAGTAAGCCCAATCGATACCAGGAGGTTTCTCAGGGAAAGTAGCCAACCTGGAGGTAAGTGTCTCATTCCAGGATTTCAGGGAGTTAGCAATGGCCTTCTGGTTTCAGGGTATGATCTCCCCAAAAGCTACCCAATCAATGGTTTTTAGAGCCAGTTTTCATGCAGCCATCTTGAGATCCTTCACCAACCCCAGCGGCCCAGAGTCCACAGCAGCAAGGAACGGAATCCCATTTACATTTGCACTAAAAATAATAAAAGAGCTAGGAATAAACCTAACCAAAGAGGTGAAAAACCTGTACTCTGAAAACTATAAAGATTGATGAAAGAAATTAAAAATGATGCAATGAAATGGAAAGACATCCCACGCTCATGGGTTGAAAGAACAAATATTGTTAAAATGTCTATACTCTCCAAAGCAATCCACACATTTAATGCATTCCCTATCAAAATACCAATAGCATATTTCACAGAACTAGAACAAACAATCCTAAAATATGTATGGAACCAAAGACTCCAAATAGCCAAAGCAATCCTGAAAAAGAAAAACAAAACTAGAGGTATCACAGGGCACCTGGGTGGCTCAGTCAGGTAAGCATCTGCCTTCAGCTCAAGCCATGATCTCAGGGTCCTGGGATGGAGCCCTGTGTTAGGCTTCCTACTTAGCAGGGAGTCTGCTTCTCCCTCTGCCCCTCCCCCCGCTCATGTGCTCTCTCACTCTCTCTCAAATAAATAAATAAAATCTTAAAAAAAAAAAAAAACAACTGGAGGTATCACAATTCCAGACTCCAAGTTATATTTCAAAGCTGTAGTAATCAAACAGTATGGTACTGGCACAAAAAATAGACACACAGGTCAAGCAAACAGAATTGAAAGCCCAGAAATAACCTACAATTATATAGTCAATTATTCTTTGACACAGGGGACAAGAATAAGCAATGGGGAAAAAAAACAGTCTTTTCAACAAAGGGTGCTAGGAAAACTAGACAGCTACATGCAAAAGAAGGAAACTGAATCACTTTCTTACACAATACACAGAAATAAACTCAAAAGGATTAAGGATGTAAATGCGAGATCTGAAACCATAAAAATCCTAGAAGAGAGCACAGGCAGTAATTTCTCTGACATTGGTCATAGCAACATCTTTCTAAATATGTCAAGCAAGGCAAGGGAAACAAAAGCAAAAATCAACTACTGGGACTATATCAAAATAAAAAGCTTCTGCACAGCAAAGGAAATAACCAACAAAACTAAAATATAACCTACTGAATTGGAGAAGATATTTGCAAATGACATATCTGATAAAGGGTTAGGTTAGGCTCCAAAATATATGAAGAATTTATACAACTCAACATCAAAAAACAAAATCCAATTTAAAAATGGGCAGAAGACACGAATAGACATTTCTTCAAAAAAGACATACAGATGGCTAACAGACACATGAAAAGATGCTCAACATCACTGATCATCAGGGAAATACAAATCAAAACTACAATGAGATATCACTTCACAACTATCACAATGGCTAAAACAAAACAACTCAAGAAACAATAAGCATTGGTGAGGTTGTGGAGAAAAAGGAATCCTTATGTACTGTTGGTGGGAATGTAATCTGGTGCAGCCAGTGAGTAAGACAGTATGGAGGTTCCTCAAAAAATTAAAAATAAAATTACTCTATGATCCAGAATACAAAAATACTAACTCAAAGGGATATATGCATCCCTATGTTTATTGCAGCATTATTTACAATAGCCAAATTATAGAAGCATCCCAAGTATCCTTTGATAGATGAATGGAGAAAGAAATGGTACATACACACACACACACACACACACACAGGAATATTATTTGGCCAAAAAAAGAACAAAATCTTGCTATTTGCAATAATGTGGATGGATCTAGGGAGTACAGTACTTAGCAAAACAAGCCAATAAGAGAAAGACAAACACCATTATGATTTTACTCGTATGTGGAATTTAAGAAACAAAATAAACAAAGGAAAAAAGAGAGACAAACCAAAAAACAGATTCTTAACTATATAGAACAGATTGTTACCAGAGGGGAAGTGGGTGGGGGGATGGGTGAAATAGGAGACAAAGATTAAGAGCACACTTATGTTAATGAGCACTTAGTAATGTACAGAATGGTTGAATCACTATATTGCACACTTAAAACCTATATAACACTCTGTATTAATTACACTGAAATTAAAACTGAAAAAATTAAGAAATAAATTTTAAAAAGAGACAGCTTTTGATTTTACATTACTTCTATTTTTACCATTTTTATCTTCATCACTGTTTTGCTCTAACTCCTATTCACACTTCTTGAGTCAGATGATCTTGTTGTTATTTTATTTTTTTACTTATTAATATTAGCAGTCCATAGAATTTCCTTTGAATACTGTTTTGTAATGTTTAAATTATCATTATTTTCCATACATTTTTGTCTTTCCTTTTTAAGAGTTACGAGTCTATTTTTTTTTATTTTCCACAACAAAAAGAACTTTTGTTTTATAATTTTGATCTTAAGTTCTAGTTTTATTGGAATGTGACTGCTGAATGTCATCTCTTCTATTGCTACCTTTTTGTGTTTAATAAGTTTTTCTTTATGACCAGGTATATACTTACTTTGTGTGAGTGCTTTTTAGGTATTTAAATACTTTCTATATTTAGGAAACAGAGATTGACATTCTCTGGGTTGTTTCCTTTTTTTTTTCTTGGTTAAGATTGAAATATTTTTATTGTCTTTATTGAAGAAACAGTTTATCAAGTATAAAATTATTGGGGAACACTTATTTCCTTGATGACACTGTACTAGTAATTCTAGATCCAAACAGTGTAACAAATACTTTGAAAACTAAATACACATTGAGATCATCATCCACAAGAGGAGAGATAAAACTTAAAATCCAAACCTAAAGAGAATAGTTACGTATCATATAAAAGATCAACAGTCTCCAGCATGTGTTAACAGACAAAAGTCTCACAACATATTATTCAAAATGTGTAGAGTATAATCCAAAATTATCTAACACACAAAGAACCATGAAAATGTGACCAACTCTCCAGGGAAAAGAATATTAACAGATGCCAATACCAAGATAACACAAAATGTTGA
>NW_023270454.1:42883570-42940555 GCF_011800145.1 Mirounga leonina
AAGATAACACAAAATGTTGAAACTATCAGAAAAACATTTTTAGTTAAATTTAGTTAACTAATTTTTAGTTAATTAATAGTTACACCCAACATGGGGTTTGAACTTACAACCCTGAGATCAAGAGTCCCATGCTCTACTAACTGAGCTGGCCAAGCACCCCCTGGAAAACATTTTAAAACAGCCATTACAACCATGGTCATTAAACAAATGTAATTCTATTGAAATGAAAAAAATAAAATAGAAGCTTTCTTCAGAGAAAAAGAAATTATAATGAGTAGCAAAGGAAAATCTGAGAAGTAAAAACCATAATATCTGAAATAAAAATTTTACTACATGGGCTCAATAACCAAATGAAAATAACAGAGGAAAGAATAAGTGAACATCAATACAGACCAACAGGATTTCTGTCCCATGTAAAAAATATTAAGGAAAAAAAAACGAAAATAAAGGAAACTAAGAGAATCAATGGCCACCAAATCTGCTATAAAAGAAAGGCTGAAAAGGTTCTTCAGTCTAAAGGAAAATGATATCAGAGGGAAAAATGAAACTTTAGGAATGAAAGAAGAGCAACAGAAATGGAAAATATCTGAGTAAGTAAAATAGACTGTTTTTATCCTCCTAAATATTTTAAATAAGTACAAGTATTCAATTTATAACATCGTCTGGTTGGATTTTCAATGTTACAATATGCAATATTCAACTCTAACATATCTAGGAAAAAGGGTCTAAATGATTTAAGATTTTAGGGGAATGGGGGAATGGGCAAAATTGGTGAAAGGGAGTGAGAGGTACAGGCTTCCGGTTATGGAATGAAGTCATCACAGGGATGAAAGGTACAGCATAGGGAATATAGTCAATGCTATTGTAATACTGTTCTATGATCACAGACAGCAGCTACACTTGTGGTGAGTACAGCATAATGTATAGAGTTGTCAAATCACTAAGTTGTACTCCTAAAACTAATGCAACATTGTATGTCAACTATACTTCAATAAACAAGCAAACAAACAATTTTAGATGTTAGCAGGAACCAGTAATATTTTAGTATCTCATTTTATGTAAATAAATTATAATCAATAAAATATCTATGCAAAATAGAAAAAGAAAGGTTTCTACATTTAATACAGGTATTAAATATTCCTATGTTTAATACAGATCTTAGTAGACTGTGAAATGTTAGGTATGATTAATGTAAAACCTAGAGCAACTTCTTACAAAAATTACAATATTTAGTCAGAAATCCAAGAGATTAATTCAAATAGAATACAGTAAATATTCTAATAATCCAAAAGAATGCAAGAAAAGGGAAGAGAGAAACATAAAACAATGGGTGTAAACAGAAAACAAATAATAAAATGTAAAACCTAAATGTGATTTTTATCAATAATCATATAACATGTAAAAGGTAGAAACAAATGAATTAAAAGACAGGGACTGTCAAATTAAATAAAAATACAAGATCCAAGTATATGTTGACTACAAGAACTTACAAAATTATAATGATACAGATAGGTTAAAAATACAAAAAGGAAAATAGATACCATACACACTAATTCATGTATTAATATCAAGGCTAAGAAAATTACCAGAAAAAGAAATAGAGATATTACATAATGTTAAAGAGGCTAATTCATCCTAAAGACATACAATTCTATATGCATATGCACTTAACAATGGAGCTCCCAAATACATGAAATAAAAACTGATAGAAATGATAAAAGAAAAAAGAAAGAACTCCACAATTATAATTGGAAATATTAACACTCCTTTCTCTATAATTGTTAGAATAAGAAGACAAAAAGTGAGCAAGGACACAGAAAACCTGAACAACAAAATCAATCAACTTGGCCTATTTGATATTTATAAAACATTCTAATGACAACAAAATACACATTATTTTCTATTGCAGTTAGATATTTAACATCAGCCACATTCTGGCACTATAAAAAAGCAAATAAATGAATGAATGAATATTTGAATGAATAATACATAATAAATAAATAAATAATGAATAAATAAATAATAAAAAATTTAAATGATTCAAAATACGTATCATTTTGTACATAAATCTGAACAAAAGAAATTAAACTAAATATTAAAAATAGATATTTAGAAAATGCCCATATATTTGAAAATTTGAAATTTTTACATTTTTAAATACACTTCTAAATGACTCATGAATAAAAAGCAAGTCTCAAAGGAATTAGAAAATATTTTGGAGTGAATAAAAATGAAAATACAATATATCAAAATTTGTGTGATACAGCTAAATAAAACATTTTTAGTATTAAATGCTCACATTAGAAATAACAAGTCTCAAAAAAAACTAAGTTTATATCAAACTAGAAAAATAAGAAAAAAAATGAGCACAATAAGCAGAATGAGTATTAACCCTCTCTGTTGCCACAAGATTCTTCCTGTATTATTAATGTTCTTACCACCTATCTGGAACTTACTGGTATTATCCTGTGTTCATTATTGACACATAATCAGAAAACAGCATGAGTTCATTATGAAGGATAACAGAGTTTACTTTTGTTGGGGAAGAAAACTTTTTTCTCTACCCTTCTAGAGTCTTTTGACTTTTATGTTTTAAGTTCACATAAGACAGATTAACAGAAAATAAATTTCATTGCATACATTCAGGGGATTCATAAAATATGACATCCACAGGCAGTCCAGCAATTGAGGCTTCTATGCCATCCTGAGATACAGAGAAGGGAATAGGGTTCTAATAATGAAGGATAGTTGGAAGAAAGACAGGCAGGGACAAGGGGCCCTGCTATAAGAGGAAACCACCCTTAAAAGGATTTTACACCACCCTGGAAGGAGCTCTCCACCCTTTGCCATGTGAACAATTACCTGAGAGGTAGAAAAGTGCGTGGACGACAGGCGTGTGGAGGGTTAATCAGGTTAAAACAGCCCACACCAAAGAGCCCATAAAAACCCCTAGATTTAAACCCCAGAATGGTAACCCTCTCGGGTTCCCTTCCTCCTTCTTTGAGAGCTTTGTACTATCACTCTAAACTTTGCTGCCCACCACTCTTAGTCTGGTCTACCTCTTCATTCTTCAAAGCAGCGTGACCAAGAACCACGGGCAGCGAAGGAAAAAAATCCTGTAACACTAAGACTTCTAAGGGGAGGAAGAGCAACTGTTTGGTAAATAAATGTTTGTGTTGTCTACAGAGTCAATGAGACACTGAGAGGAATTTGATCTCTAGGCTTTACTGAACTTCCCCTCATCTCACCACACCTAGTCCATATTCTTTGTAGTTACCTCTGGTGATAGTGCTCTTCCTAAACCAGGCCATCTATCTAAATTTGTTTAGGCCGCTAAGGGGGAAGAAAAGCTCAAGTATAACCCACATGATTCAGCTCAAAGTAATCCACATGCCAAAGCGGCACATTCGGGAGGGGCTCATTCTGAACCCTTTCATTCTGAAGGAGTTAAAGTCATTCTGCCAGGGTAAGAAGTTTTCAAGATAATCAACCATCCACAAAAGGGAGTGTCCCAGTGGCTTAAAATCTGAGTGACTTAGTAAGTCCTCAAATATTCAGAGCAAAATTTTATAAATAATAAAGCATATAGCTGTCCTGTACTTGGCTAAGTTCAATGATCCAAACTTGAAAAAAAAAATCTGAGCCATAAAATTTTATTTTATCCAAAACCAGGAATATGTAAGGGAAATAGAGATTTTATTATGAAATTCTGCCTGTGTGGTTTTTGTACTTCAAGGATTTTCCAAAACGTGACATCTTGGGACAATTTGCCTTAATCCCATGACACACATATAAGCCACCTCAAGGGATAAAAATCTATCAGATTTTTAAAATCTGTTTTCATTAAAAGAAACCTTGTTTTTTTAAAAAAATATATATATATACAAAGAATTATAATCCTGAGTTTTAACCCTCACAGTTGAGAATTCTACTTCACTATAGAGCAAAAATATTCCATAACCAGGCTCTGTTGGTTTTTTTTTTTTAAGATTTTATTTATTTATTTGACAGAGAGAGAGACCACGAGAGAGGGAACACAAGCAGGGGGAGCGGGAGAGGGAGAAGCAGGCTCCCCGCAGAACAGGGAGCCCGATGCGGGGCTCGATCCCAGGACCCTGAGATCATGACCTGAGCCGAAGGCAGACACTTAACAACTGAGCCACCCAGGCGCCCCCAGGCTCTGTTTTTAAGAGGAATCATAAATTCATTATTAAATTTCAATTCAGTTTTTATATTTAATTATGTGTTCATTTATTTTTGTATTCATTCGTGCAATAAATCTGTCTTTAATAACTGTGATACACTAAGCACTGTTTCTGATCAGGAACACACTAACGAAGAAGACTGATAAATGCATACTTGCAACAAAGTATGGCAATGTTCTGCTATGTGTAGGCGTGAGGCTACTTGTTAGCATGTGAAAATAACTACTATCCCAGATTGGGTGGGTTGAGGAAATCTCAGAAGAGATATTTAAATTGATTTTGTATATGATGAAAAGGATTCAGCAAGGTGAAGAAGCACACAGGCAGGACATTCTGGGAGGACAGAGAACTGCATGCAAAAGGCACTGAGGCTTAAGAAGATATGACTTTGAGCACTGAGTAATGTACAGAATTGCTGAATCACTATGTTGTACACCTGAAGCTAATATATCACTGTATGTTAACTATACTGGAATTAAAATATAAATAAATGTGCAAAAACCCCACAAAAAATGAAAAATAATCAAGAAAAGAAGCCTGGGTGGCTCAGTTGGTTGAGTGTCTGACTCCTGATACTGGCTCACATCATGATTTTGTAGTCGTAGGACTGAAGGTCCGCATCAGGCTCCGCACTCAGTGCAGCATCTGCTTCAGATTCTTTCTCCCTCTCCCTCACCCTCTGTTCCTCCCCGCTCGTGCTCACTTTCTCTAAAATAAATACATACATACATACATACATACATACATAAATAAATAAATAAAATCTCTTAAAAAAAAAAAAAGAAAAGGAGACATGACTTTGGGAGAGCTACCTGCATATTGTTGAGCAACACTAGAGCATAGTATGAATTAAGAAACGGTAAAAAAAAAAAAAAAAAAAACCTGGGCAGGACAGATGTACAAAGGCCAGATCAAAAGATTTTACCCTGCAGGTCATGGGAGACAATGAAAAACTATAAGCAGGTGGATGATCTAATCAGATTTATATTATTGGAAGATGGCTCAAATGGTAACAGACAGAAAGGATAAGTCTGGTGGGCAAGAGACTATTAAAAAGAACTTTACAGTGTTTTAAGTGATAAATGATTAAAGCCTAAAGGAAGACAATGGCAGGGTGAATGGAGATGAGATAGACTAGAGTTATTTAAGGTGTGTAACTAATAGGAACTTAGGTCCTGGATGCATATGATTGGAGGTAAGCTAGCAACAAATTCCCCTAAATAATTTGTTGGAATATTAACACTGAACTATTACCTATCCCCTTTCTCACAGAACTACGTTAGGAAATTCAACTGGCACAAACTGCTAGAGTTATTTAAGGTGTGTAACTAATAGGAACTTAGGTCCTGGATGCATATGATTGGAGGTAAGATGAGAAATGATTCAGGGATGATTTCTAGGCTTCTGACCTGAGTATCTGGTTGCTTATAGTTCTATTAACAGAGTAAATATGTTCTGGAGTGACTGAAGGAAAACATAATGAATTCAATTTTGTGTATATTGAGTTGTGTTGTCTGTGCGGTACCAAAGGAAAATGTCTTAAGAGACATCTGGGTATTTGAATATATAGAAGCATAAGAAAGAAATCTATATGCAATCAGCTGATTCATATTAGTTGTAGCAACCTGAGTTGGTTGTAATTTATAATAAGAAATACATATTTGGTTTTTGTCCCAGCTCTGGCACACAGCTTCTAAAACCCTTGGAATTTCCTAAGTGTCAAAAGCAATAAAAGTGTTTTTTGTTCTGTTAATAAGGGGACTTTTGGAAAGCACCTAAAGATAATGCTGGTTGCCCCACGAACCAACCATGTGGTTAGAGAGTTAGAAATTTTAAGTTCCACCCCCCACTCCCAACCTTCAGGGAGGTGAGAGAGGCTGGAGCTGAAGAATAATTTAAATATTACTGAAATAACCCTATCAATGTGTTCTTTTCCCACAAATTCCCCTAAATAATTTGTTGGAATATTAACACTGAACTATTACCTATCCCCTTTCTCAGCCTACTTGAAATGCCAGGCAAGCTTTCTAACCACAGAACTACGTTAAGAAATTCAACTGACACAAATATGAAATTTAATATTAGCTCTGGGCTGATGCACAGTGAACAAACCCGCACCCCCATTTCCTTATAAACACGTATATAATGAAGGATAGTCAGAAGAAAGGCAGGCAGGGACAAGGGGCCCCCATCCTAGGAGGAAACCACACTTAAAAGGATTTACACCAGCCTGGAAGGAGCCCTCCACCCTTTCCCACGTGGCAGGTAGATGACAGGTGTAATCAGATTGAAACAGTCCACCAAAAAGCCCATAAAAACCCCTAGACTTAGAAACTTCTGGGGCAACCCTCTCGGGTCCCCTCCCTCTTCAGGAGCTTTATACTATCACTCAATAAACTGCTTTGCTATCGCTCAATGCACTTTGCTTTGCTGCCCACCACTCTTTGTCTGGTCTACCTCTTCATTCTTCAAAGCAGCGTGACCAAGAACCACGGGCAGCGAAGGAAAAGAAATCCTGCAACATATAGACAATTCATTCAAGGCTTCAGTTGGTGTGTCAGTCTTAATGATGATAGCCATTCATGGTTTTTGAGAGTTCCAAAAAAAAAAGTGAGAATCTGTTTTAGAGTCTTTGCAAAAATGCTAGTCCAGGATGATGGGGGATTGTATTCTCAAATCTACCCTTTATGATAGTGGAGCAGCCTGTCAAATGGATCAGAAATCTAGGTCCATCTAAGGATTCCAAATCTGACTTTAATGACCCCAGGCTCAGGTATACAAGCAACAGGACTCATTGGTTTTAAGGCCTCTACCCTCATTTACCATTTCTTCACGTGCCCTCAATCAAAAGGGACAATGGTGACATCTCACTCTAAACAGAATCTAAACACTGAAGAATATAAATCAAATTATCCCCTTCAAAATCTCTCACTTTCTGAATTACCTGTGATTCCAGGTTTTGGTCTATGCTTTATGAAGACTTGGCAGCCTCATTGGGTCTGTTCTGCCATTTCTTGTTTATCTTTTAACTAGCAGTAGCCTTTCTTACAGACATCTTACTAAGCTTGGATGATTTGTGACTGCCTTGAGGCTCCAATTTACCACGGTCAATTAGAAAGCTGAGCCCATTTCCAAGCATCAGACATACCCAAGACTATGTTATCTACAAAAGAAATCTACACTTTTTTGTTTGTTGCCAATGTGTGTGGGTGGGACTTTTTGCTATGAGATTTACAATTCAGAGGGCTTTGGTTTATACTCATGTGCAGTTGCTTCTTAATTAAAATTACAGGGGAAGTCTTAAAAGTCCTGTGTATCACTGCTTTATTTTCACTTTTACTCTTACCTACTTTTTTTTTCTAAATAACCAGAACAGGAAAAATCTTGAGCTTGAATGCATTTTTAGTCTCTCTCAAATGTTTGATCTCTCTTTGGTTTACCAACCCCTCTGTGCCTACAGACTTGAATACTAGGCTATTAAAAAAAAAAAAATTCTAATAATCTAATTAAAATGCCACAGGATGGCACCACTGATAAAAGATCCTCTGTCCCTCAGGAAAACTCTTTTTTAATCCAGAATCATCTCAGCAATCCAGATTGTTTAAAGGGGAAGGACAACCAGAAATTGTAAGAAGTCAGGTTATGAGAATTTTATTAAGAATTTTTTGTTGTTGTTTTTGAGAGGATAGAATGGTTTAGAATTCACACCAAGTGTTTTCATGTTGTTGGAAGAAGGTCTGTTAAATTAAGTCATTTACATTATTACATAAATTATTCAGTGCAAAAAGGTGCTACTGAAGTTTTGAAATTAGCTTCTCCTCCAAGGTAGTGGAAACCTTGGCTTGTGTTTAGTTCAAACTATGCTGTGGCCCATGTCCATGCTGATAGGTCAACTATCGTGCCACATCAATTTTCAATATTCCAATTATTATCCCTAAATGGATATATATGTGAATACAAGCAGTTTGCAATATAGCTATCACCATTAATATCCTTAAGATGAAAACAATTTATAAAACTAGTGAGTTGCTTTTATCCAGCATGATAAATATATATTCCTACCACCCTCATAACGCATTTGAAGGGCCTCTCCTCCTGTGTCACAAACTTCTGCATCGAACCCTGGAGCAGGTATATATGCCTCGCAGAATGCATACCATGTGCCCGGGCTATAGCAGCAAGGCGGGCTGGGAGAGCCAGGATCTGACATTTTCAACTTCAGTTGTGGGGGAAAGACTCTGCCATATAAAGGATGTTTTCCAAACACCAGAAGAGGGTACAAATGCTGGCCAAGAAGACAGACAAATGCTCTAAATGGTTGTTTTGAGGATTAAATTAGTTTCTGTATGTAAAGTGCCTGGTGTAGTGCCTGGTACATCAATAAATGTTAGTTATCAGCTATCATAAAATTATATATACATATATATCGATATAATTAATCCTGTAACATACCCCAAATATAAAGAATGGCATTATTGACATTTTCATAATATCTGATATTGTAAATGTTGTATTCTCTTTTTCAGGCATGAACCTCATTAACATCTTGAATGGGCAAAAATTTGATGCAGAGGATATTGGCCTTCTGGGTGGAACTAATAATTTAAGCTAAACAGCAGTTTTCAAACTTTAATCTGCACAAGACTCACCCAGACAACTAGTGTAAAATTCAGTAAGTGCGAGATTGGCTCCAAGCATCTGCATTTTACATTAGCACCCCATATTATTTTTACAAACATTAAAGATTTCAAAAATCAATGCTAGAAATCCTGAGAAAAGACTGCATTTGCCCCCATCTACACATTTAAGGTAAAGACCTTTGAAAGCCTTCTGTCTCATCCTCTGAGTGTCATTAAGGAAGATCAGCTAGTATCTTGGTCTAGATACTTTTTATCTTATACCATATGTTAGATAAAGAAAAGAGGACAGAATGATGGCCCCAAGGGCAGAAATGCTCACATAGAAATGGAAAGGAGCTGAGTCAAGTTATGCCTGTTTCATGGTTTGGCGGAGGGTTCTGCTCATCCATAACCCTCTCTCTACCTCTACAGATGTTCCAAAGAGGGCTAGGGACACCACATAGAAGAGATATTTAAACTCTAGGTGGCTGCAATGGTTGAATATAGGGAAAGGGATATGATACACTTTTTCCAGGATCAGGAATGGATAAATTCCAGATCCTGGCATTGTCTTCTCTTGTTAGAACCATTTTCATCGTGGTTTGTTGGAAATAATTGCTTTGACTCTGGTCTCATCCCACTCTAATTCATCCAACATTGCTGTCAGAGATCCCTTGAGATACATGATTTTGATCACACTTTGTTTCTGCTTAAGACATCCCCTTTTTGAGGTCTAACCAGAAAGTATTCTAAGATGCCTACAACCAAACTCACTATATCCAAGCTCTTAATTTTTTAGATTCTCCCCACACTTCTATATAAACTATATATTGCATGACCATTCTGACATGGGTGCTCCACTAGATTCTTATCTGTTGGCCTTATCTTCCAGCTAAGACCAGACATTTTCAAAGGAAATATTCATTTATCTTCCACTTATTTGATCAACTTTCATCACCTATTTAACATCTCTATGCACTAGTTTTGTTGTGTGAACACAGGAGGAAAAAAAAGGAAAATGAAGGACTCACCCAAACCATAGCAGTCACAGACTCAAGGCTGATAGGCAGCTGGTTCATACCAGTTCGGTTATTCCTATTAAATAGCCACTGTCCCAAGCCTTTGCATACCTCCATGCCACCCAGACTTCCCAGTCCCAACCCCCAAACACTATCCTTTATTTCCTCATGATCCAACAAATAAAAATTAATCCCTCACCTAGGACGGGGGTCTCATGGGCCCTAAACTATTGCTGTGGCCCATGTCCATGCTGATACGTCAACAATTGTGCCACATCAATTTTTAATATTGTAATTATTATCCCTAGATACATATACTTCTGTGAATACAAACAGTTTTATTTTTTCTTTTCTAATCTGTATGCATGTTATTTTTTTCTCTTGACTTATTATACTGGCAGTATCCTCAGGATGATGCTCAGTAGTAATGACAGCACATATCCTTGACTTGCTTTTCACCTTAGGAAGAGAAAATGGTGGATACTTTTTATCAGTTAGAGGTCATTTCCTCCTGTTACTAGTTTGCTAAGGGTTTTCATCATGCATAAATGTTGAATTTTGTCAAACACTCCTTTGACATACATTGAGATAATCATATGGATTTTCTTCTTTAGTCTGTGTGGTAACTTTGTAATGTGCCAGACTGGCCAGGCTGAACTATGTTTCCCAGAAGTACATTTTCTGTGTTTCCAGTTAGAATGAGACACATAAAAATTTTTTTTGCATGACCTCTGGAAGGTAGAAGTGAAACAGCAGTAATTTTGTTTCTTTGTTTGGAAGTTTAGGGTGGGTGCTTTTGTCCTCATACATTATCTGTGGGCTCGCTGCACTGCCATGGGACAGCAAGTAGGCCTGCAACTGTATATACTTTCACCTGATTCCTCTTCCCACTTCTCTGACTCCTGCTCCAGGTGTATGTTAAGCTCCATGACGAAAGATGCCAGATTCTCCTGCAAGACACCCACGTGATAAGGCTAGAGACGGCAAGAACTGACATGAGTTCTAGCCATCTTCTGGAGTTCCAGCTTCTACTTGTGGGCTCCAGCTTCTCCTAGCTCTTCCCTGCTTTACAGAAATCACTCCTCCCTGATTTTTTTATATGGCCTGATTCCAGCATCAGACAAAAAGGAAGTCTACGGATACTACTTAACTAGCTCCCACAACTGTGGAAAATCAAATTTATTAGTGTGTGTGTGTGTGTGTGTGTGTGTGTGTATAATATATAGGTTTGGGGTGCCTGGGTGGCTCAGTCATTAAGCGTCTGCCTTCAGCTCAGGTCATGATCCCAGGGTCCTGGGATTGAGCCCCATGTCAGGCTCCCTGCTCAGTGGGAAGCCTGCTTCTCCCTCTCCCACTCCCCCTGCTTGTGTTCCTTCTCTTGCGGTCTCTGTCAAATAAATAAATAAAATCTTTAAAATATATATATATATAGGTTATATTATAGATTTTATATATATATATAAAATGTGTGTGTGTATTTATATATATATGAATTGGTTCCTTTTTTCTGGGCTTTTTGGAATTGGTCTGGAATCTGATTATGTGTGAAGCATTAATGACCTTGTTTCCAGTATTGAAAATGACACTGGTAGCCTATAGCATGTATAGCAAAACACTTATGAAAATTATCACTATAATTACATGTAGTTAAAAGCTTATAGAAGGTAAGATGGCCAATTATTTGCTGCCACAAAAAAAAAAAAAAAAACAAAACTCAAAGTCTAATCTGTCCGTGGCTAACTTAAAACACAAACTGATTTCTGATGTCATATGGTCTCTTGTTAAAGTTAGAGCATTATTTGGGAAGGAATGAGTCACTGAAAATTGGGATGGAAACTTACAGGCAGATTGCAGTGAAGTTGCATACCTTGAACCTTAAAAGCCTAAATTTTGCTGAGCTTTCTTTGCTATCAGAAGCAGCCTTTTCATTCCTGGTCTCAGATGCTTATTCTCTCCTTGACTGAAGAAACTGTAAAGGACACCCCTGAGGTAGTTGTCTTGCACAGGACCACTGATCTTCCTCATAACCGGCTCCCACCATCTCTCTTCACTTCTGCGACCTGTAACTAGACTCATGTCTCAGAAGGTCTCAAAGAATGAGATTCAAAGTGGACTCATTTAGAGATGTGATACACACCAAAAGAATTACATGATTTTGCCAATTTATACTGGTAGAAGCCTGAGGAATATGTATGGTAATATAGCTTAAGAGTGTGGGATCAGGGTGAGAGGAATATAAAGATGGATAAGGCTAAATTGATTAATGTCTCACTAGGCCAAGATTCCATATTTACTTACTTGGACTGTGCAGAAGATGGATGGATCTTAGACAGTGACAGTGGATTATCACAAACGTTACCGAGCAATTGCAAGTGCTGTTCCAATGCAGTTTCATTGCTGGGTCAAATCAACACATTCCCTCGTACCTGTTTTGCAGCTATCGCTCTGGCAAATGCGGTTTTTTGTATAGCTGTCAGTAAAGACCATGAAAAATAGTTTGTTTTCAGCAGGCATGACCAGCAATATATTTTCACCGTCCTATCTCAGAGCTATATCAACTCTCAGCACAATGCCATGATCTAGTCCACAGGGAACTTGATTGCCTTCATTCCAGTGGAACCGTGCTGGCCCATTACATTGATGAAATTGTGCTGACTGGACCTGCTCAGCAGGAGGTAGTGACTACTCTATACACATCAGTAAGACACTTACATGCCAGAGAGTGGGAAATAAATCCCCAAAGATCTCAGGAGTTTTCCACATCAGTGAAATTCCTTCCAGGATGAAGAACAAGTTGCTGCATCTGTCCCTCCTACTACTAAGAAAAAAAGGCACAACATCTCGTGGACCCCTTTGGATTTTGGAGGCCACATATATTTCATTTGGGAAAGCTACTCCAACCCGTTTACTGAGGGACCTGAAAGCTCCCACTTTTGAATGGGGCCCTGAATAACAGAAGGCTCTACAACTGCTGTAAAAGCTGTTTCGCCACTTGAGTTATGGGGCTTAACAGATTTGATGATGCTTGAAGTGTTAGTAGTGGATAAGGATGCTATACGGAGCCTTTGGCAGACTCGTAAGTAAATACAGCCCAGATCTTTACTGATTAAAGCAACACCACACCATTCTTTGCCTATAATTATTCTCCTTTTGAGAAATAGACCTTTGACTTGTGACTGGGTTTTAATAGAAACTAACCATGGGCCACCAAGTTACCATGTAATCTGAACCGCTAATCATGAACTGGGTGTTGGCTAAACCACCAGATAAAGTTGAGCATGAACTCCATCATAACAAGGGAGCTAGGTGAAACTGGGCTAAAGCAGGCCCAGAAGCCACAAGTAAGTCCGATAGGCCTTATGCCTACTATTTGCTAGTTTCTCTCAACACACACCTATGGCTCATGAAGTTCGTTATGATCACCTGACTGAAGAAGAAAAAAATCCAGGCTTGGTTTATATATAGATTGTCCTGCACAATATATAGGCATCAGCTGAAAGAGGACAGCTGTAACCTTACAGCCCCATTCTGGGATAGCTCTGCAGAAATGTGGTAAAGGGAAAAACACCTCCAGTAGGCATAATTTTGAGCAGTAAACCCATTAATTCGTTTTGCCTAGAGGAGGCAAACCATAGGCTATGTGACTAATGGTTTGGCAGAAAGGTCAGGGACTTGTTAGAAACAACTGGAAAACTGGTGACGAGAAGCTCTGGGTAAGAGGTACGTGGCTAGACCTCTATGAACGTGAAGATACTTGTGTCTTTTGTGATGCTCACCAAAGGATGACCTCAACAGAAGAGAATTTCAATAATCAGGTGGACTGGATGACTGCTCTCTGTGGGTATCAGTTGGTTTCCTTCTCCAGCCCCCTTTATCATTGTCTAGTGGGTTTATAAACAAAACAACCATGACAGCAGAAATGGAGGTTATGCATGGACTCAGCAACCTGGATTCTAATCAACTTGGAAACTGGCCATACTGCAATTTGCCGTTTACAGAGTAAAATTTGGCAAATTAGCTTCTGGAAACTTGCTTTTGGCAAACTTGTATTTAGCTAATGGACCCACAGCCAATAAAATGTGATTCACAAAAGCCACAGAGAATATAAAATGTGTTATTTATCACCTGAAAGCCATAGCTTTTAAATTTATTTGACTTAAGAGTTTTATACCTCAAAGTCAAGGTTTGCCAAAATAACAATTCCCAGAACTTAACCTAAAATTATTTGTCTATCTTTTGCCATTGGGGGAAAATGTACACATTCAGTTGTTAAAGTAATTAGAAAAGCCAAGTTTGAGACTGTGATAGTAAATGTATTTAAATTTTTATGGGGGTGAAATTCTGATTTGGGGTCAAGAAAAGTTCTGTTTCACTATCTACAATCTCTTTTATTGGTTTTCCATAGACCTACACAGGAAAACATTCACAACTCAAGTTGTCTATATATCCAGTAGGGAATTTTATTTTTATTTCATATATTAAAATGTCTCCTGGGGGTGCCTGGGTGGCTCAGTTGGTTAAGCGACTACCTTCGGCTCAGGTCATGATCCTGGAGTCCCTGGATCGAGTCCCGCATCGGGCTCCCTGCTCGGCAGGGAGCCTGCTTCTCCCTCTGACCTTCCCCCCTCTCATGTGCTCTCTCTCTCTCTGTCTCAAATAAATAAATAAAATCTTTAAAAAAAAAAATTTCTCCTGTTGATAAAGATTAATTGTGAGGGAGTTCATTACTCTCAAGGGAATGAGTTCTGACCCAAAATAACAAAGCCTCTCATCTGCCTACCAAGATGAGAGAACTTCTGCTCCATCTTTTCTGGCCATAATGTGTATGGGTTCTCAGTTCCCTAGTCAAGATAAAATAGTTTAGTGCTTCCAGGAGGAGGGAATTAGAGTATTGTGCAATCAAGAGTATTGTGAAGGAAAAGGAGCACTGCCCTGACAATATTTCTGTCATGTAACTATCAAACAAATGTCAGAGGTACAAAATCTTGAGAGAAGTCCCCTTTGTATGTAGTAGAAGATATCTCTTTTCTTGTCATAGTAATTTGTTTACTTCTGGCATTAAGTGGTAACTTCTCTTCAAAGGGATGTTTCATTGTTATTTTCTTTAAAAAATTGCCTTGCCTTCTCCAAGTTTTCTAAATTAAGTAGTCATCTGCTTTTGAATCTTCTGGGGAAAATCCAAAGTTCAAATAAGCAGGCTTCCTTGGGTTTTAGAGCATGTTAGAACAAAGGGTATTACATTTTCTGGATGCTGTTATTATCAGTTATTTGTGAAAATTCATATGTGACTTATAAACAATTTCTAGAATTCCCCTTCCAGTTAAAAAAGGAAATTTGGAAAGAAGCATGAGTAATAACTGTGATAGTCCAACTCTTCTCATTTATGTAAGGCTGATGAGTATTTTTCACTACTTGACCAACTAGACATAGGGCTTCCTAGTTTTAAGTTCATATTCAGTAATGATAAATGTTTTCTATGATAAACTCTCAAGTTTTCTCTGGTTTTCCCTCATGAGAAGTACCAAAAATCTGTAAAATAACTGGACAGAATTAGTCAAGTATGAAAGATTTTTTTAAATGATTACAAATTCTTCCCTTCCCTGGATTCACAGCTTTTTTAATGTAACACGTTTGCAATGTGATGCCCTTGCAAAAAGGTGCTGCAGATTCTTCTAGAGTGAAGGGTCTATTTCTTCATTCTTTGCATCTAGGTTGGTCATGTGACTAGCTTTGACTAACAGGACACCAGTGAACATGACAAAAATAGAGATATAAAAAAGGGCTTGCACATTCTGGCTTCTCTTCCCAAGGTGTTCTTAAAACCCATCTGCCACTATGTGAACAAGCTCAGGCTAGCTGACTGAGGAATGATAGATGCATGGAAGGAGTTCATCCCTATAGTTGAAGTTGAGGTCCCAGAAATGTGAGAGAATTTTGCCAAGGAGAGTTGAACCTGACCCGGACCACAAGGACTTCCCAGCAAGCCTAAGCAAATTGCCAACATGTAGAATCATAAACAAAATAAATGGGTCTTTTTTTTTTTTAAGATTTATTTATTTATTTGAGAGAGAGTACATGAGAGGGGGGAGGGTCAGAGGGAGAAGCAGGCTCCTCGCTGAGCAGGGAGCCCGATGTGGGACTCGATCCCGGGACTCCAGGATCATGACCTGAGCCAAAGGCAGTTGCTTAACCAACTGAGCCACCCAGGCGCCCTAAATGGGTCTTTCTTAAGCCACTATGTTATGGTGTTCACTACATAGCAAAAGTTAACTGACACTGCAAACTACTGGTTGTCTCGGTTAGTTAGAATATAATGCTTATAAGGCTAGGGCCAGAGTCCAGAATTTCTAATGAGCCAAACTTTTGAACAGACACCGTCTATGACCTTAAATAAAAAGGTGGGCCACAGTTGGAGGCACTGTTGAGTACTACCTCTATGAAATAAAGTATAGCCTTTGACATCAGACAGACCTGAATCAAATCCTGGCTCTGCTGCACTAATTCGAGCTATTATTTCATTTCACTCTCTATGATCAGACTCTTCACCTATCAAATAGGGATGTGTAGGTGATAACACTTACCTCATAGGAATGTTTAATGGATTAAATGAAATATTACCTATCACCTATTTGTATGGTGCCTGGTAAATGACAATGAATTAAATTATAGGTACACTGTCACACAAATAAAACAAAAGTGAGGAGCCAAGAGGAGAAATAACATATACCATAAAGCCCCTTTGTAGGCAATACAACTGCAAGGTCTATGCTGTGCTCCCTGGAAACTGCTAACCTACTTGGCTCTTGTAGAGAATGGTGACCACATTAAAGTGAACGTCCCTCCATAAGGATCTCAAAGAAATCCTTGGCTCTGTACCCCAATCCACCCCCTTTCCCTGCTTCCTCCACAGGTGTTCTGTGACTTCCTGCTATTCAAAGTCCCCCAATCAGGCATCTGGCAAACTTATCACCACCTAAGTAGGTCCCCATCATGTGGGACAAGTTTCCTGCTCTGCTCCCCTCCAGTAGCCCATTCACAATTAACAACCCCCCTTACCAACTCCTTGTTCCACCACTGAAATTAAGAAAACGGATCTATTATAATACTTGGAAATAAAACATGGGTTACTCCAACTCCTCTCCCAGGGAACATATTTGTACCTTTTAAGTGTTTTCAGGAGCCCATGTCTTCAGGCTGGGAAGCTAAAGGCCTCAGGCAGGCTTGTGTAGGGTGACCTTGGGCACTCCATCTTCGGACATCCCATATTTTGTTTTAGGGTCACTGTGCCATTGCTCCTGAGATTCAATTCAGCAAGGAAATATATGTGAAGAGTTACACTGCAGAACAACCTGTAACAAATCCTGCCAGATAAAGTTGTGTGATTTCCATTTAACTATAACAAATACATTTTATAAAGGACTTCTCTACTGAATTGGGAGATTGCTTTTAGTAATTGTTTTTGTTAAAAGACCAAAGGCCAAAATAACTTTTGTGTGGTTGTTCCTAATTTTTCAAAGCATACTGAAAAATATATGTTTATGGAAATAAAAACAAAATATACATATATACTGTGAATGGCAGTAACCCCTTAACTGGTAAAGTTCCTCACAGATTTTTACATCCCCCATCTTGTCTGAAAGCATTTCTACTATATTTAACATAGACCTGCATTAAAGCAAGTGACAAGCTGATCACAAGGAAATGCAGGAGACAGACTGGATGGAAGATTACCAAAGCAGAGAAGGATAACCAACCTTTCCCCAGCATCCCAAGGTTATTTCACATTGGAATCCAAATGAAATATCTAATTAGAAACAGCATGAACAAAGGAGAAACTATACTCAGGTGCTTTTTAATTCAGCTGGCATGGTACCTGTGTTCCCAAGCCTGCCCTTTTGTTCTCCTTCAGTGGCAAAAGCCAAAGCCAGTCTCACGCCCAGCTGGGCCGTGCAGCTCCACAGTGCAGTATGAGCCCAGGATAGCAGTTTGTCCCGAGGCTCCGGTACCTGTCAGCCTGCCACACAAGTGCACTACCTAGAACTCGAGCCAAAACTCACAGTTACACCAGGAAGCCTCAAGAGAGACACTTTGAGGATGAAAATTTCTTTCCATGGAAAAGCAAGCATATTGTTAAAGCATTACACGGCATTAATTAGGTTCATGTGAATTCCTATTCATACTAATTTAGAGTACAGATGTTTGAACCCTGTGGTAATGAAACAGATTTTTTAATTTGGGCCAAAAATTCAAAGCATGGAGTGAATTCGAGGGAAGCAATAATAGCACTCTTGCTGTCTGAGTTCTAAATAGCTGAAGGGGTAGTCTTTGGGCTCCAGGGCTGAGACAGGGGAACATACAATAATGGGCCTGTGTCTTGGTCCATTCAGTCTCTTATAACAAAATATCATAGACTGGGTGGCTTAAACAACTGAATTTTATTTCTCACAGTTCTAGAGGCTGGGAAGTCCCAAGATCTAAGTGCGGGCCAACTCAGGTTCTGGTGAAAGTCCTCTTCCCAGCCTATAGATAGCTCTCTTTCTGCTATGTCCTCACAGGATGGACAGAAAGAATAAGAGTGAGCAAGCTCTCTGGTCTCTTCTTATAAGAGCCCTAATCCCATTATGAGGATCCTACCCAAAGGCCCCCATTCCAATACCATCACAGTGGGGGACAGAACTTCAACAGATGAATTTTGGGAGTACACAATTCAGTCCACAGAAGCCTAGAACATCTTGTGCCAGAAAACAAGGACTTGCTCAAAGAAGGACAGGGATATGTCAAAAGAGTACAAAAGACGATTTGACTAGGTGCCCACCAGCCAATCGGGAACAAATTGAGCATATAAGTAAATAATGATCATAATGGATTATAACCCCCTGAATAAGATATCATAGTCCACATATACTGAAATAGATAAATTGAAAGTTGACTATGCAATGAGATACTTACAGTTGCAAAGTACTTCCCCACAGAACCCTTACAGTGAGTAACTGTGCTGTGGAGGCATCACCTCTATCAAGTGATCAAAGCAAATCCTTACCAGTGATGGGACAAATGGAAACCATGCACTATCTGAAAGGAGGCCAGGAAAGTGAATACAGCACCACTGCTGTGATATTCCTGCCAAAAGAGGCATACTTCTTTTTTTTTTTTTAAGATTTATTTATTTATGTGTGAGAGAGAACACAAGCAGGAGGGGCAGAAGGAGAGGAAGAGAGAATCTCAAGCAGACTCCGCGCTGAGCAGGGAGCCCAACGTGGGGCTCAATCTCACGATCCTGACATCATGACCTGAGCCAAAATCAAGAGTCAGAGGCTTAACCGACTGAGACACTCAGGCGCCCCTAAAAGAGGCATAATTCTAATCTGATCATAAGGAAACATCAAACAAACCCAGATTGAGAGACATTCTAAAAAATAAACCAGCCTATAATCTTCAAAAGTGCCACTGTATAAAATCAAGGAAAGACTGAGGAACTGTCCCAGACTGAAGGAGACTAGAGAGACATGACAAATCAGTGCAAGGGATTCTGACCTGGATCCTTTTGCTACAAAGGACAGTATTGGTCAACTGGCAAAATTTGAATGGGATCTGTGAATTAGAGTCATAGTGTACTGTTGTAAATTTCCTGATCTTGATTATCGTAGTGTGGTTACATAAGAGAAAATCCTTGCTTTTAGGAAATACTACCAAAGTCCTCACAACTTACTCTCATATGGTTCCAGCTTATCAGATGTCTCTGAGGGCTGAGGCTTAGGGGGCAACATTGTCTCCAGCTGAGAACTATTGGAATAATCTAACTGGAACAGATATTAGCTGGGCTCCACTTAAATGTCCTTGAACCTCTGCTGTAAAACTACCAGCAAAATACCAACTTTGCAGGAAGTCATATAACAGTCAATATAAAGACAGATGCATCAGAAAATCCTCTAATATCACCCACCTGTTAATTTCTTCTCCTTGATACATATAATAGCAAACCTTGGGGATGTGGTATCCAGTCTAACTTCTTCAGTTTACATATGAAGAAGGGTCTGTCTTTTTTCTTACTTTTTGACAGCACCTATCAGGCCCAAAAGTGCCCACAACAGAGCATCTAGCTCAGTTAGACTTCCACTAAGACTTTTTCAAATACTCCTCCAGGAGTATTTGCATAGGATGAACACATTAGTTTTAGCTTTCTCATATCTTTCAGTGTAACATTTTGCTGTTGTTCCACTAGAGACTATATGTTTTCTGCATGCTTACCTATCCATTCGTATTTCATCAACTGGAAGTGTTAAAAATTGGATAGCATGCTGAAATGCTTACCAGTCCCTCTCCTTCCCTAGCTCTATGATTACCCATGAGAGAGCCATAACAGATAATGTAATTTTAAAAGGTCAAATATTTCTTCTGATAAAAAGCAACAGAAATTATATTCCCTCTGAAGCTAAACATATATGTACCCAAGGATGAAGCTGTATGGGAAATGCTGATCAGATGCAGTGATTAAAAGAAATACTATAGTCCTGTATGTTCTAAGGGTTAGGTGGGTCCTTCTAAATCAACAGTCTCATCTGAATCAGAACCTGAATCTCTAACAGCCAAGCAGTATGCCAGGAACAATTTATCTGATTTATCTGATCAGGCCATTTATCCGATCAGGCTGTTTTCTCCTTCTCAAACGGGAAAATAACATTCCAGCCAGAGTCATCTGTCATAATGGATACCAGGGATTTCACTCTTCATTTACCCATCTAACAGTTACTCACCCAACAATACACCCCTTTGCCCAACATTGTGCTATATGCTACAAAGAAGTCTGAGCGGAGTTTTCACATTTCAGCTGGCTTAACCTAAAAGCTAAGCAAGATCCCCCCCAAACCAGTGCTGATGGCAAGCATCTAGGACTATAAAGCAGTAACAACAACAGCAATAAAGGTTTAGACATAGTTTGGATAAAAGAAAGAGATTAAGAAAGAGGAACGAGGACTTGGACAAAAGCTTAAGTGTCCTGAAAATAGGTTCTTTGTTATATGCTGAATGCTTGTGTTCCCCCAAAATTCATATACTGAAGCCCTAAATTCCAGTGTGATGGTATTTGGAGATGGAGCCTTTGGCAAATAATTAGATTTATATTAGATCATGAGGGGACCCTCATGATGGGATTAGTGTCCTTATAAGAAAAAAAGAATACCTATCCATCTATCTCTATCTTTATCCCTATCTCTATCTTTCTTTCTTTGTCTCTCCATGGGCAGGGACCAAGGAAAGGCTGTTTGGGCAAACAGCAAAAGGGCAGCTGTCTACAAGCCAGGAAATGGGTCTTCACCAGGAACCAAATGTATTGGTACCTTGATCTTGGATGTCCAGCCTCCAGAACTGTAAAAAATAAATGTTTGCTGTTTAAGTCACTCAGTCCACTATATTCTGTTATAGCAGCCAAGCTCACTAAGACACTTTCCCTCCACAGAGTAGAAATTCTATGTATCTTCTGTCCTTGTCACTGTGATTCTTGTAGCATTATATATGTCCTCTGAACTCTTGTAGAATGAGAAAGGCCATCTGGCTACCTTTATTCTTATATTAACATTACTAGCTTTAAAATCAAGTGACCTTTCCTTAAATCACAATGTGTAATACACAGGCTACAAACAGCTTATAACCCCCCATTAACAAAGCTAATGAAGTTAAGGCTGGTCTCTTAATTTTATTTGCCTTTTCATTTTCTCAACATCAAGGAAAAGAAAATTAGATCAAAATTAATGTTTAGGCTCAAGAGACATTGGACTTCATGCCTACTCCCTTTATTACTCCAAATGTAATTAAGTATGTTGACTTCAATAAACGTACCTTCTGCTATGCATGCATTGATTTCAACAGTAATGAGTTTGCATTCATTATAATTTATTTTAGCCAGATAATTAATACCACTCTTGTTTATTTCTTCGATCATGAAAAAGAAGAAGTGTTTGCTTATTTGTTTGCACATGTTGATGATTCAATGGTCTATTGTATGCTGCTAAATTGCAGCATAAAATAAGGTGCAAGCTAAATGGGACCCTCAAATCTTCTATCATTGATCTACTGCTCAAGCCTAAGAGCACAGAAAGCATTTCTTGTAAAGACCCAGGTACATCCATTTTCATTCTAACCAATGTAATGGGATTCTTAAAACATTGAGCCACTAGGTGGGCATCTTAAGAAGAATTAATCATATTTTAAATACCTAAGATTCACCTTGAATTATGATCTTGTTTCTTAATTTTATTTTGCCATTTGGAAATCCAGTTTTTATCAAAATTATAATTTTATTATATGGTTCTCATATCTCCCTATCCCTAAATATTTACTCTATCTTTTGCTTCTGGTGTTTCTGCCCCTTTCACTTTTCCCTGCTTCGCAAATAAACACTTGCCTCCCTTACTGGATTACTTCCCTGCTGGATCTTGATAAGCTATAAAAGAAAGAAAATCCAAGGAATGAACTTCACATTCAATTATTTACCTTCCTTCCTTCCCTTTCTTTCATGGTATATTAGTCAGGGTTCTCCAGAAAAAAATATGTCACATATGACATAAAATATGACATATAAAATAGCATGCATATTTTATGATATATATGTATTATTACACAGCAATACACCTATTTGCCCAACATTATGCTAGGTGCTGTCAAGAGATTTATTATAAAAAAAATGGCTCACGTGATTATGGAGGCTGAAAGGTCCCAAGATCTGTAATTGGGTAGCTGGAGACCCAAGAGAGCCAATATATAGTTCTAGTTCAAGTTTGAAGGCCTGAGAGGCCAAAGAGTTCATGGTGTAAGTTCTAATCTAAAATCCAGCAGCTTTGAGACCCAACAAGATTTGAAATTTTAAGGCTGGAAAAGATCAGTGTTCCAGTTCAAGTGGTCACGAAGGAGGAGTTCCCTCTTATTCAGCTCTACTCAATTCTATTCAGACCTTTAATTGATTGGGTGGCAACAAAACCAAAAATAACAAGTGAGACCACATCAAAGAAAAAAGCTTCTATACACCAAAAGAAACCACTGACAAAATGAAAGCGCAACCTATGAAATTGAAGAAAATATTTGCAAATCATATATCCGATAAAAGGTTAATATCCACTCACATTAGGGAGGGAAATCTTCTTTACTCAGTCTATCAATTCAAATGTTAATCTCATCCAGAAGCACCCTCACAGACACATACAGAATAATGTTTGGCCAAGTGTCTAGGTACCCCGTGGCCCAGTCGGATTGAGACATAACATTAACCTTTCGGCTCGGGTCATGATCCTGGAGTCCAGGGATCGAGTCCCACCCACATCGGGCTCCCTGCTCGGCAGGGAGTCTGCTTCTCCCTCTGACCCTATCCCCCCTTGGGCTCTCTCTCTCTCTCAAATAAATAAATAAAATCTTAAAAAAAAAAAAATTGGTCTCTTTCTCACAAAAATTGGTCTCTTTCTCACAAAAATACATAGCAACATCATTTTGATAGACTTACACTAAACATCTTTAGAAACTCATACAAATAATGAAAGGAGACATTTTCTGAATATCTACATTTGAATAGCTTGTTCCAGATTATCAACATCTAAAATCAGAAAAATGTTCTAAAATTGCCTAGTCCAAAAGAATAGCCACTAGTCACATGTGGCAGCTATTAAGCCCCTGTAACTGGCCAGTACAACAGAGGGAGTGAAATTTTTATTTTATTTTATTTTAATTAATTTTTAAAAAATGATTTATAACTTGAGCTTAGGTTTGGGCTTCAGAGTACTGACTTTATTTTTTAATTTACTGGAACGCCTATGTGGCTCAGTCAGTTGAGCACCTGCCTTCGACTCAGGTCATGATCCCAGGGTCCTGGGATCGAGTTCCACATCGGGCTCTCTGCTCAGTGGGGAGCCTGCTTCTCCCTCTTACTCTGCCTCTGTTCTCTCCCTCTCTTTCTCTCAAATAAAAAATAAAAAGATTTATTTATTTATTTGGGGGGGAGGGGCAGAGGGAGAGAGAATCTCAAGCAGACTCCCTGCTGAGCAGGGAGCCCAATGCGGGGCTTGATCTCATGACCCTGAGATCATGACCTGAGCCGAAATCAAGAGTCCAATGCTTAACCTACTGAGCCACCCAGGCGCCCCCATAATATACAATTCTTGAAAGTCTCTACAAAAATGTGATACTTCTTGGAATGCTGACAGAGGCCTTAACAAATTTCCAATACAAAAGAAATAGACTAATGGCACTACACAAGGCCAAAGAAGACCCACCCTTCTGCCACCAGACCTTCAGTTCAAAGTCATTCCTGTTTTAGGAACGCAAGGAAAACTGAGACTACCTGCTTTCTCCACTACCTGAAAACCAGCAATGACTCTCATCTTTGCTATAAAGTAGTGTCAATATTAGCTAGAAATTTATCCTCTCACATCCTTTTTGTAAAGATCTAAATAATTTTTCTTCTGAAAATTTTCAGAGTGATGACAATAGTCCTTGATTTAAATGATTCTCTAAACATGTTTACATAATTTTTCATTCTCAAACATACCAAGAATGTAAAAATTCTGCTATTGGCCAAACTAAATTCAACTGCCAGATGCAGAGATTAGAATGTCCATTTTAGTCACAGTCTGATGCTTCATAAGAACAACATGACACTCACATAGAATAAATGTCTTTGTTTGTTTTAGCAAAAAGCTCACCTTTTGCCTGAGAATCAGAGGTATATCCTACTACTACAGTTTTTCTAGTGGCACCAATATGTGCTAGAATGCTATGAATTAAGCTATGGAGTAAACATGTGCACTTATGCAATATCAATAGTAACTGCTCTGTAGACTCTACATTTTTATCTATAGTGGTAGTTTTATCCCATTCTGGGAAAAATCATCCTTTATTTTTCTCTATTTGATACCTCCTTCTCATTAGTTTCAGTATTAAGTTTCAGTCTGGGCCTGGGTTTCTCGATCTCAGCCTTATTCATTTTTTGGACTGGATAATTATTTATTCTGAGGGGCTGTCCTGTGCACTGCAGGATGTTTAGCAGCATCCCTTCTTCTGCCCACTACACACCACCAGCACCCCCACCCAAAAGTTCTGACATCCAAAAATGGCTCCAGACACCTTTACCAAAAGTCCCCTGAGAGGCAAAATCTTTCCAGTTGAGAATCACAGTCTAGGCTCACTAGACAAACCCAGGCACTAATACCTTGCCCAGAAAGCCTGGTAAAGATGTTACCAGTGATACCTAGTTTAAGTCAGCTGAGATCTTTGTGATGACAATTACAATTGGAGATTTAGCTACTAGGAACGTGAGTATCCTTTTGGGAAGAAGATCCATAATATTTAGAAAAGGCTCTAACTTAGCCATTGTTCACCCTCTTTTGGCCTATGCAATGTTTTATAAATTTCTGATACTCTTGAGCTTCATTCCAAATGTTAAAACCTTCCAGTGGGCATGCAGTGTTTCCTTTATTTATTTATTTTTTTTTTTTGGCTTAATACCACTTTTATTTTTTTTTTCACTTTTTTCATTATGTTAAGTTATTGAGAAGAGTTTGGTCAACCATTTCTACTTCCTAATGACTGAAGTAAAATATCCTATCAACATGGGCTGAAAAAACTTACTCACATAAGAAGAAAATCCTCATTAATTTATTTGGGTTTTCTCTTCAGTTGTTTCAAGTAATTTAGGTGTTCATGTCCACTCTTCACAAACTTGAATCATCTACAACATCTAGAGACTGCAGCAGAATATAAACATCAGTGATGGAACAAAGGGTTCTGGAAAACTTGTCTCAGAAGTGCTAAAACAAGCAAGCCAGTGATGCAGTTCCCTCCTCTGCCTCCTCAAATGGTCACCTGAGCAGAGGGCAGAAAGTCAGTATCTTCCTGCAACTCCTGCATTACAGACCAGTAAGTCAGATCATTCAAGGCTGAAAAAGTTTTCAGTAAGAGGTGACTGACACTCTTTGCTGGAGGTTATGACCCTGGAAGTTCACCAATGTTGGAAAAGTACAATAAACCTAAACAAAAGCTGGATGCATGTCAAAACACTAAAACTTAAGTATCATTCTTTTTGCTTTCTCCCAATTGCATAAAAGGACAAATCCAAATCAGCATTTTTCTGTGTACTTTTTAGAGATTCCCTTGAACTTTCTTTGAACTAACTGGATTCTAGTAACAGGCTCTATTTGGCAGTCCATAGCCATAAAGCAATTGGTAGTAGAAAAATAATTCCATTTAAAAAGTAAAACACCGGGACACCTGGGTGGCTCAGTCGTTAAGCGTCTGCCTTCAGCATCAGGCTCCCTGCTCAGGGAACACAAGCAGCGGGAGTGGGATAGGGAGAAGCAGGCTTCCCGCTGAGCAGGGAGCCCGATGTGGGGCTCAATTCCAGGACCCTGGGATCATGACCTGAGCTGAAGGCAGACGCTTAACGACTGAGCCACCCAGGCGCCCCCAATAAATAAATCTTTAAAAAAAAAAGGAAAACACCATGTAATCTTTAGTTACAATCTGTAAAGTAACAAATACTTAGTTTTAATTATTTTAAATCAACAGTTGGCTTTATCTTCTAAACTGATTTCTTTCTCCCTTTAATGTTCAAACCATATTTTTTAAATTGTATTCTTTTGTTAAAATTCTGTTCAATATCTTAACTTTGAATTATTTTTAGGCATCTGGGAAAACGTTTTGTTCTATTCCTCTTCAGTGTAAAGTGTGATTGGACATTCAGCTTTCTGTGTTTCATTTTGTTATCAGTGGACTTTAAAAAAGGAACAGAATTTTTACAAAGTGATCTGAGTCTTCAATCATAGCTTCAATATTTGCACGAATAAGCCCACGTTTTCTAATGCCGCTTAACTCTCCCAACTCTCCATGTTCCTGCTGCTGACCATTTTATAAGACTAAAATATAAAGTATCAATTTATACGGTCAAATACACAGGAAATTCTCCCTATAACAAACTATGTTTGGGAACTGATTCATATTCTCTTAGAAAGTTAGATCCAAATTCCTTAAAGAGTTTTAGACTTTCTTGCTTTTATTTAAACTTGACATTATTTCTCTCTAATTTTGAATTTGTGGCAAATGATAGTTTGGAGTAACTTTTAAAAGTTCCTATTAATCAAAATTATACAGAAAGGTGTTGCCAAAAGAAATTCAGTGTTGTATCTGAGAGAAAAGACTTCCAAATGTTGCACAAGTTGCAAATCCAGTATGCCTTTGAACATGGGCAGCTGGGTGGTAGAGGGCTCAGAGTGCACAGCAGATTTTGGTAACAGGAAAGCTAGAGGCAATCTTAAAGGGCCAGCAGGTATTAGAGAACAAAATGTGGTAAGCAATCCTAGTATACGAGAAAAGAGCCTGGAAGACCAAGTATCAAAAGGCAAAGTAACAATCCAGCCATGACATTTTGGGGAGCTCACCCAAGTTGAAGTCAACAGACCTGGATTCAAATGGGCACCTCCATTTAGAAGCTATCAGACCCTGGCTAGGCTTCAGTTTCCTCGCCAGCACTCTAAAGGAATCAGTGTCACAGGATAAAACAAGTGGGAGATCAGAATCAAGGTAACTAGCTTTGTCCACAGACCCATTCATTTTACATGGTTCCTGTAATGTAGAGGCCAATACTCACATAGTTTACAAAGACTTGCCGGCAGGAAGTCTTTGAGGAAGAAATTGAGAACACTGGCACAAAACAATAAAGGCAAGAGTTCCCGGGTGGTAAGAGGTCAGTCTCAAAAAGGACTCTGGAAGGGAAAGCTTTAAGTAATTTGAGACTCTTCATTCTACAATCCTAGACTTTTACAAAGCTATGGACCCTTTAAGACTTTAGTAATATCCCAAAAAAGCAATGGAATTATTAGAGTCCCTCATGGTATGAAGCCAACTTCCATTGGCTCGGTTCTGTGAAGGATCGCTTTCCTGGAGTTTTCTGTTAGACTTACATCAGCCCTCTGCCTAAAGCCCACTAACCACAGCCCCCACAAAGGACCGTATAGTACTATATAAACATATGTTACAGTAGACCAAGTTCATAGTATCCCACTAGAGATATCTTTTCTCAGGTATTCCTACACTGACCTTTGCAAACATGTTTTATTATCTGTACTCAGGAGAAGGTGCTAAGGCATATAGATTACATCATTTGTTTAAGGCCACACCAATCACAAATAGCAGAGACAATGCTCCAACCCTGGTCTGTCTGATCAGAAAAGGAGAAGAAGAAAAAGAAGAAAGGAAAGAGGAGCAGGGGGAGGAGATGGGGTTTCTGTTGAGCCCATACAGTCCTCACAGTGCCACTACATACTTCCACGCAGGGACGTTACTACCTATGCCTTCTGCTGGAATAAACCCTTCCCTTGGAGCCTGGGTCTATAATCCTACCATTCTCAATCAGGGCTTGAGACAGACCTGCTTTCCTTATTTCTAAATGGTCTTTTAATGGACATATCTCTCTAAATGCTTGGGGGGTTTTGCTCTTGTTGAAGTTTTTTTAGTTTTTGTTTTGTTTTGTCTGGCATAACAGAACAATTTGGGAGCCTGATCCAGCCAGTGATCATCTTGGCAGTAAAGTCCCTGCCCTCAGCCCCAAGCTGCCAGAATAATTGGTTTTGTTCCTTTAATCACCCTACCTGGCTAACAAGCTCTGGGCATTCCAAAAGAAAAGGGGAAGGGAGGTTAGACCTCCACATGGAGAAACAGACCTTCTATCAGTTATGAAACATAAATCAAATCAAATTAAGTTAGTAACTTCTTTCTCGTAGGAATGACCCTCTATTACCTCGAGAATAGGGTAATATATATATATATATATACCACATATATATATATACCACAATATAACATGCCTTACACTACAGAGATTACTAGATATCCCAATTATTCTGTAATTTATTTGCAACAAACCCAGGAAGCTCAAAAGGAAACTGACTGACTACACCAGTGATATGGATTGGATGGCACATAAATTCTTCCCCTTGCCCACATAAGAAGGAAACAATATTTCAGGCTCATCCCTAGACTTAAATGACTTAAATGATGTCTCAAGCTTCTTTTCCACAGAAAAGAATGACCTTGTCCAGTGCCCCTCCAAGTGTTGTCCATGGATGGATGGTGGTCCACAGACTGGTCATTAAGAGTCCATGTGAAGTTAAATACAGAAATTAAGAGTAAGCACTTAGAAACTTTTATGGCAATTTGACATTATCACAACATCCAAATGTATGATCAGTAGACTCCCCTTTTGAAGAAGGTATACACCAATTTGTAGGGTCTAATTTGGGTACTCAGTTGTATGTCATATGAACTGCATTCTAAGAATGGTTAACAACAATAACAACAATTGGGGGAGGGGGGAATCATCCTTCACTACAAACAGTTTGAGAAGCACTGGCATATGCTATCTATAAGGAGACCAAAACAGGTCCAGGGACATCTCAGTGGGTACAAGAATGACAATCAATAGCAAAAGTCCATATAGGACACATTACACAGCAGGGAATCCATACAGCTGCAGCAACAGCCCAAAGCCATAAACACCACCTAACATGGGGAGCCTGAAACGACTAAGAAAACACTGATGTGAGTGGGTTTACAGAGTTGACCAGATTCAGTTTTTCTGATGCTAGGAATAGTAAGAGCTCAGACCAAATTCAATTATAGAAAATTTTGAAAAATAACACACTCATCACACTAGGTTTTGTGGCAAAAGAAAATATGGCACCTGCTTTGCTGTAACATTTCCTAACAGAATATTCCAACAGAAACTTCCCTAACATCTGAAGTAGCTGAGATGTTTCCATTTTAAAATACTGAAAAAAATGTTTCTCAATAAGAATATAATTTTTGTGGCCTTGCTCATTTATGCATAAAAAGGAAGCACATATTTTGCCACTAATGGTAAACTGGGGAAGGCTGAGGGAACATTTGACAGTGAACATGTGTTATTTCATTCTGTGTTGAAAATATCATTTGACAGTCTGGATTTAAGGAACAGATACTCACTCAACTAACTCCAAGGAAAATAAGACTTCTTGAAAGGAGACCCAGGGACAGGGATGGGCACATTACTAGCAGGCCATCAACAACTGCTGGGACGCTGGTGCCTGGACACTCTCGCGGGTCCTCTATCTCTAGTGGTGTCTTTCTCAACATGTCCAAAGTGAGTGCCTTTCTCAACATGCCCAAAGTGAGTGCCTTTCTCTGCTTCTCTTTGTGAATCCGTTCCATCTCTAAACAGGCTTCTTCTGAGTATTCACAGATGCTATCCATTACGGCCACATGTCCCAACTTTCAACCTCAAGCAGCACTGCCAATCGAAACTTAGATCAAATTCCTGAAATAGAGGATTAGATTGGCTCCCCTCCCCTTAAAGTACACCACACATATGACAGCACTCTGGCTAGTCTTAGACAGACTGCCCTCGGCTCGGTTACGCTCCCTAAATCTAACCAACTCTGTCCCATTAGAATGAGGGTAAGAATCATTAGAGGTACACAGCTGTTATTCCATCAGGGTCAAAGGCAAGCGAGTCTTGCTCAAAAATGGACAGTAGGTTTACCAGGTATTTTGAGGCTGGGAACGTTCATTATACCTGAGAGTAAGCACTGCCCAGAGATCCAACTATTTTGTCTTTGCCAAGAATCTCTAGACGATGCTAACTGGAAAGCCTCAGCAGCATGGAGCATGGATCGTAAACACGCTTTTTTTCATATTCTACAGAATGTCTGGACTTGTTTCTCAAGTGTTTCCACGTTTTCTATGTTCTATCAGCATTTTTAAAGGGGGGGATTATTAAAGCAATGCATAATTATTCTTTCTAAGACTGACTGCTAAGGTTGAAAAATGTCATGATCTTCACTTGACTCATTCGGCTCTTTATACATACAATTCTGTTTTTGGCCCAAAGTACCTTACATAATGACATTGCAAAGACAAAGAATAAAAATAGAACAAAAAACTCAGTGTCAACTGTATGCCTTCATTCTAATTGATATTACAGAGTGACAAGCACAATGTGAGAGTGAGCTCCTTCACTCCAAAGAATATTTTAAAGTCTAATGTGTGTTACAACATCTCTTCTTCTATCATCTTGAAACAATTAACCTCATTTACTCAGGACCCCTTGAGTTAGTCCATTAGTTCCCAGTCTTTCTGCTCTTTCATCAATGCTAACTCCCTTACCACCTGCTCTACAGAATCCAAAACGACTCTCCTCATAAAAGGGCTTCCTTCTACTTTTCTCTCGTATCTTGACTCACGTACAGTCAGCATCACCAGCTCTTTTCCCTTGAGATAAAGGATGGAGCTATGGGATGTTATCACACCCAGGAGACAACTCGCCCGGTCTAAAGCAACCACTTCCACCCTATATTTCCAGGTACATCTTTGAAACGGGGGTAAATGGGGAGGAAAGAAGTTAGAAAATGAAGTCTCACTAAACTTTACTGCCATTGATTGGGCCACAGAGTTTTGCTGTTACTGTTTTAGGTATTACCTAGAGTCACAGATGAAGTGTCAGAAAAAGATGTCTATTTTCTTTATAAGATTTGACAGTTTACAAGTACACTCTTAGATCAGAAACAGTTTTAAATAGTTTGAGGGATAAAATAGCCATCAAGAGCTTATAAAGAGGACTCTCAACGACAGGCACAGTTAAGGCAAGACTGCTCACTGGGGAGCAGGGACTTCACCACTAGCATACTGGATGGTCGAGACAGCAAAGGGCACATGCTTCCTGGAGGGCTTCAGTCAGGAGGAAGAACAGAGGAAAAGGGAGAGCAATGCACGTGCACTCCCAATTCCCACACGTTATCGGGTGAATCCTCAGAGCCCAAGGCAGTGAGGGTGTGAGGAGAGGCCAGAGTCGTTACAGCAATGGATTCTCTCCACCCAGAAGGGAACATCAGGGATGTGAATAAATGTATCTTCCCAACACTGAAGTTTCCAAACTTGTTCAGTCAAAAGAACCAAATAACTAAAAAATTCTCTCACCTGCTGTTACTAGCATTTACTTCAAATCTTGCCTCTAGTTGAGAATTAGCTTCAACATTCAAAAAAAGAAACAAACAAAAATTTTTAATGATGGCAAAATGTCATGTATAGAGGTTAACAGAACAATGAAAACTGTAACTGTCCTAAAGATATTGTTTAAATAATTTAAGAGCAAATGTTTTAATTTTAACATGCAGCTAAACGGAAATCTAAACAATACCAGGAACTCAGGCTAACCATCACTTTTTCTTTATAATTGTGAAATTTAATAGTGACATCGGTTTGAAAAAGAATGTAATGAGAAGAAATGATTCATTTTAGAGCTTACATGTTCTCAAGACAAATGGTAATTAAAAAATAAATAAAAGGAAAGAAAATATGCATAAGGGAGTGGGGTGAAGCAAAAGTTCAATGATTTTCAGTCTGCTCCAATGTATTATTAAAGACAAATACAGTATTTTGTTTTCTAGTGGTGTGAATTAAAAATTATCCTGTCAACATAAAATTTCTACTTATTTTAACACAAAGGAAATGCTAGTATTAGGATATATTTCTCAATAGATTAAAGGCTAACCCTAGGTCTACTGAGATCTGTGGAATTAAAGGATATTATCTTAATGGGTATGTGGCATTCCAGTGCCTCGGGATCATAAATTTAATAAAATCTGTTAAACGTAGGTGGATAAAGGACATGGAATGAAACAGGCTTAAGCAAAGTAGGAAAGTCACTGGCTCACAATGGAAATGTTCATGGGGAGATTTGAGCAGAGCCAGATGCTCAGATAATATCAGAAATGTACCTCTACGCCTCTTTTGCCCAACCTTTCCTTATGTTACATCTTTCTCATGCAGACTTTCCCTGCAATTAGATTTACATCATCACAGCTGTAAGGTCAGCAGAAAGAAAATTTTTCCTTTCCACCTACTCCAGCAGAAGTCCTGAATCTTGGACTGATCTGGGCCACATGTGTCTCACAGCCCCAGCACCCATAGCCAAGGAGAATGCCAGGTAAATGAATGCAATCTTTCCTCCAATGAGCAGGATCAACTCCACTAAACTACATGGACTGGGAGTACAGAAGGATGATTTACAGAGGAAAATACTTTTTTTTTTTTTAACAATTTTGTGTGTTTATGTGTGTGTGTGTGTGTGAGAGATGAGGTCCCCTGAAATCTACTCTCTTAGTAGATTTCTAATATTCAGTAGAGTTTTTTTTTTTTAAGATTTTATTTATTTATTTGACAGAGAGAGATGGAACACAAGCAGGGGGAGCAGGAGAGGGAGAAGCAGGCTTCCCCCTGAGCAGGGAGCCCAATGCAGGGCTCAATCCCAGGACCCTGGGATCACGACCCGAGCTGAAGGCAGACGCTTAATGACTGAGCCACCCAGGTGCCCCAGAGGAAAATACTGGTACAACTGCTAATCACAGGGAGTATAGATGTTGCGTAGTTCAAAAAAATGGTATTGGTGGGAGTCCGGTTTCTCCCTATTGGAGTAGGAGGTTACAAATAGGAAAGGGGAGTAGGTTAGAATGATCCAGATGGTGATGGAACAGAACTGGGGAAATCAGTATAAACTCATCTTTAGTTAATGTAAATACAGATGATTACCTATAAAAATATGTATAGATATGTGTATATACAGTCATCAGTATGTACCGCATATTCCCCTGTTCTGTCAGCTGAAAGGGCCAAGAAGCAACAACACACCAGTAGTAATGAGCACACTTAGCGCAAAGATCTTGGTTTCTCATACCATTCTCCAATAAAAGGAACCAAGGCTTTTTAGCTAAGTGGCTGATTCTAGGACTGGGGCAAGATGTACACAAGATAAGCTTGTAGCATCATTTGGTGCAAGAAAGGAAGGAACCATTCAAAAAAACAAACAAACAAATAAAACCCTACAATGATGGGAGTTGTTATAGGGACACAGGAGCTGACCGAAAGGGCTCCAAATGGCCAAAGGTGAAAAAAGTTGCATAATCAAATAAAGTAATATGAATTATAACAGAGTATGAAATATATATCCATGAGTCCATACAGATAGAAATAAATGATTGAGTAAATACATAAACGGGGGAAAAGAAACTCCCTTGCAGAAAAATTCCAGATAACTTAGGCAGATACTTTACCCTCAAGAAGGTGAAGCAGAACTCCTCACTCTTTAAGGAGGGACTGCATATTAAGAGGACAGTATGGAAGGAGGGGAAAAGAGGAATCTTAAAGTGGAAAAACCTGTCAAAAAACACCTCATCCAGGTGAGCAAAGTTAACATCAACAATGTTAAGTCATGTTGATAGTATATATTCTTGATATGTGATGAGCCTTCTTCCCAAAATTCTTTCATTCCAATCTAATCATGAGGAAAACATCTGGTAAATCCCATCCCAACTGAGGTGCATTCTACAAAATATCTATTACTCCTCAAAACTTTCAAGGTCATCCAAAACAAGGAAAGTATGAAAAACTGTCACAGCCAAGAAAAGCTTAAGAAGGCATGATGACTAAATGTAATTTGGTTATTCTGGACAGGATCCAGGAACAACAACAACAACAAAAAGGACATTAGGGAAAATCAGAAAAATCATGGAAATCCAAATAAAGTATGGACTTTAGTTAATGATAATATATCAATATTGGCTCATTAATGTTAACAAGTATACCATATTTGTTTAAAATATTAATAATGAACTCAACCATTCTCTTACACCACATACAAAGATAAACTTGAAATGGATGAAAGACTTCAATGTGAGACAGGAATCCACCAACATGCTAAAGGAGAACATAAGCAGTAACCTCTTTGACATCGGCCACAGCAATTTCTTTCAAGACATGTCTCCAAAGGCAAGGGAAACAAAAGCAAAATGAACTTTGGGGACTTCATCAACATAAAAAGCTTTTGCACAGCAAAGGGAACAGTCAACAACAAAAAAAGAAGCAACCCACGGAATGGGAGAAGATATTTGCAAATGACACTACCGACAAAGGGCTGATATCCAAGATTTATAAAGAACTTCTCAAATTCAACACCCAAAAAACAAATAATTAAGTCAAAAAATGGGCAGAAGACATGAACAGACACTTCTCCAAAGAAGACATACAAATGGCTAACAGACACATGAAAAAAATGTTCATCATCATTAGCCATCAGGGAAATTCAAATCAAAACCACACTGAGATACCACCTTACACCAGTTAGAATGGCAAAAATTGACAAGGCAAGAAACAACAAATATTGGAGAGGTTGTGGAGAAAGGGGAACCCTCTTAACACTGTTTGTGGGAATGCAATTTGGTACAGCCACTTTGGAAAACAGTGTGGAGATTCCTCAAAAAATTAAAAATAGAGCTACCCTATGACCCAGCAATTGCACTACAGATGTAGTGAAAAGAAGAGCCATATGCACCCCAATGTTCATAGCAGCAATGTCCACAATAGCCAAACTGTGGAAAGAGCCAAGATGCCCTTCAACAGATGAATGGATAAAGAAGATGTGGTCCATATATACAGTGGAATATTACCCAGCCATCAGTCCCATCAACATGGATGGGACTAGAGGAGATTATGTTAAGTGAAATAAGTCAAGCAGAGAATGTCAATTATCATATGGTTTCACTTATTTGTGGAACATAAGGAATAGCATGGAGGACATTAGGAGAAGGAAGGGAAAAATGAAGGGGGGAAATCGGAGGGGTAGATGAACCATGAGAGATTATGTACTCCAAGAAACAAACTGAGGATTTTAGAGGGGAGGGGGGGGAAGGGGATGAGTTAGCCCTGTGATGGGTATTAAGGAGGGCACGTATTGCATGAAGCACTGGGTGTTATACACAAACAATGAATCATGGAACACTACCTCAAAAACTAATGATGTACTGTATGGTGACTAACATAATAAAATAATAAGGCGCAGGGCATAAGGAACTGCTATACTATCTTCACAATTCTGGTGTAAATCTAAGATTTTTCTAAAATAAAAATTTAATTTAAAAAATGGACAAGGCACAAAACAATCAAAATATCAAAGACAATGAAAACATGACAGAACAATCAAGGGATGTAGAAGACTAGTATCCTCCCATTAAGATCTCAAGAAGAGGAAATGGAGGAGAAAATACCATCCCTGCTCCCTAAAAATGTCCCCATTCTAATTCCCAGAATCTGTGAATATATTACTGTACATGACAAAAAGGATTTTGTGGAGGTGATTAAGGTCAATAACTTTGAAGTAAGGAGATATCCTGATCATCCAGGTAGGACTAATCACATCACAGAATTTTTAAAAGCATAGAACCTTCCCAAGCTACAGATATTAGAAGAGTTGGCAGTGTGAAAAGGATTCAATCAGTCATTGCTGGCTTTACAGATGGAGGAAGGGGGCCATAAGCCAAAAATGCGGGTGGCCGCCAAAGCTGGAAAAGGCAAGGAAAATGAATTCTCCCCTAGAACTTCCAGAAAGGAATGCAGCCCTGCCAACACCCTGATTGAGTCTCAGTGTCAGATTTCGGAGCTACAGAACTGTAAGATAATGTAGCCACTGTTTAAGCCACAAAATAACAACGACAACAACAACAATAGTATCTGGTCTGGCCAGGAGCTTGTGCACCAATTAAAGAATTGACCTTGAAGCCTAAGTTGGACCCAAAATAATGATTGTCATATTATCATCATGACTGGATGTCTGAAAAAAAGAGGGAAGTAGAGGAAATCTATACCAGGCACTGTGCTAGATGCAAATGTGCATTTAGTCTTCATGAAAAATGAGATTTATTGTACCTATGCAATTTTCTTTTTACATTTATATTTCTATGCTGAGAATTCACTGTGAGCATATCTTAGCTTTCCTTATTAAGGAGAGTTTTAATAGCTCCTTAAAAATCTTTGTCTACTAGTTCTAAAATCTGATTCACCTCAGAACTGGATACATTTGATTTTCTTTTACTCTTGCAAATGTGTTCGATTTTTTTGGTTTTTCATAGATAATTTTGGACTTTATGCTGGATATTTTCAGTGTTACACTGTGGAGATTCTGAACTTTGGGTTTTTTGGTTGTTTTTTGTTTGTTTCTTTTTCCCAACCCATGTTGCTTCTTTCGTTTTAGCGGGCGAATAGCTTCTCGGCCTTTCAGCTAAAATCAAGTGTCATTATAGCGGGCAATTACTTGGGCTGGGTTTACATTGAGATTCTAATTTTGGGGCAGCAGCTCCAGTCTCTCTTCAGACTTGTCCTCTATAGCTGGGTTGCTCTGAGTCAGTTGAACATATATGCATGGACCAGAAATAAGTCAGATAAGTGAGTAGATAGAATTTTTGGATCCCTTCTCTGGCTCTTCCCTTTCTGGGATTCCCCTACTCCCTCCAGCAGCCATATTTTCCTGGCTTCAGTTTTCTGGTTCCCTTGGCCAGAAAACTGGTGTTTTCCCACTGTGGCTCTTACCTCCACTGTAGGAGCTGTAGAGACTGAACTTAGTCTTATGCCAAAAAAATGAAAAAATAAGGAACTTACTAGAAACCCCATAGTTCCCTACTCTGAGCATGTATACAAGAATATTTCTGTTCAGTCTCCAAGTAATTGCTTTGTATTATATCCAAGTTTTGTAGTTGTTTTCTGCAATGGAGTCACCCACTAGCACCTTGGTCCATCATCATAAGAAGCAAAAGCTTCCCAGATCATTTGATGCTAAGGGAAAAAATATTCGTACCACTGCACTGATCTTCAAAAGTCAAAAGATAGATTTCTTTTTAATGTAGAAAGAAATCATTTTTCCTGAGAAGAATTAAATACCTATAAATCTTCATTGTTACATCTTACAAAATGGATAATGGACATTAAAGAAAGAAGTTTCTAGTATTATTTAAAAGTATTTATTACATGCCTACCAACACAGTGCAAAAGCCTTTCTTGTTACCTCATTTATTTTTCCCAATAACCTGGTCAGATGTATTATACCACTACTTAATATTTAAGAAAATTGTTTCAGAAAGTTTAAGAAAATAACAAGGCTAAGCTTTGATTTCATATCTTCTGAATCCAAGCCCATGGCTCCTTCTACTAACCTGGTTTCCTAAGGAAGATACGATATATAACTTTAAATAATTTTACCAGAATTGAAAAAGACAAGAATGTTTAACAGGAATAGTACCTTAATTCCAAATTTGAAATTTAAAACATTTTTCATGGATGTCTTCAATTATTTGAGTATTTAAGGAGGACCAAATTTATTTCAGGCATGTTGTTAGTAATAAAAATGAATAAGAGTAGCCCATGCCCTAAAAGGAACACACAGTGTAGTGAAAGATGCATAGATAATCATCTCCTGAGATATTTACTCTGTCATTAAATCCACACTCTCATAAGAAAGTTTCAGGATAGAAAAGAGAACAAAATACATAGCAAATTGTTTATTTTACTAGTTATAAACACACAGAACCCAATAGTTCTCAAGTGAAAGGAGTTAATATTTGTTCTGTAAAACATATTATAAATGTCAGCCTAAACATTATTAGCATTGGCTCATGATTGATCTGGTCTAGATCTTTCATGAGATGGAAAGATTAAAAAATGTTTATGAAGAATTTTAACCACCAAAGACAAACTAATAGAATATTTTTCTAAATATATGGGAAAGAACCAGTGCCAAACCGGAGACCTATCACTACTATCCTTTCTAAAAGACGTAATGCAAAAGTCAGGCATGAATAGAATCTGTCATCTTGGTACTATGAGGAAGTGGTAATGACTACTAATGAATTCTTAAGAGAGTAGATAGAAAAATAAAGAGACTCTAAATGACCAAGCTAGTAAACAATAATGGGCAAGGGGGGTAGACAGAGGGGATTAAAAAATGTTTTGTTAAAATTCAAACTGTGTTTATTTGAAATGCCCGAACTGAGATTCTGTGTAATGTATGCAATGTTTTAAATTACAGTGTACTAAATAAATATTAGAATTACAATTTTTCCCATTTCCTTCTATGATCATAAAGCAACAGTAAGAGAGTTCTTAATGTTTTGACAGAAATGGTTAAAGATCCCGTAGGGAACAATCACAATTTTTCCCCCTGATTATTAAGATTACTTTGCACAAGTCAACTTGCACAATCATAATTTTTATGGTCCTGCACCACTGTACAAAGACATATATAAATCTAATGTTTGTGTCACACTTACAAGTCTCAGAAAAAAAAGTGGCAAATATTCTGCATTTTCCTGGACTAAAGAAAAAAGTTCTAGGAGTCTTCAACAGACTTTTTTTTTCTTTTTTTTACTGGCTACTTGGAGTTTATTTTGCACTTGCTGCAAGGCACACGGTTACAGGGTGTCAGGAAGGCTTGTGTATGGCTTGGATAGTACAGAGCAGGGTTCTCTGACCTTCCTTTTTGGTGTTTTTGCTATTTTGATATTAAAAAACCCAACTGTTTCTGCTTGCTTCAGCCTGCCGAGTCTAGGAGAAGAGGTCGGGTTCTGATGAGCCTAGTGCCTCCTAAAGCCTGGTGGTGGCCTCTCAGGACTGGGGCCTGGCGTCGGCTTTGCCAGGCTAGCCACCAGGCTGCTTCCTCGTGGCTTCCAGAGCCAAGTCACAGGTGATAGTGCCCTGGAGGCCCAGGAAGATTCCAAGCAGTCTGGAGACTCCAACACTGTAGCCATGAACAGAAGAGTGGACTTCCCGGAAAAGAAGCTTGCCCAGGAGGGCCCTAGGTTGGCTTTGCGGAGACCCGGGTGGTGAGGGATGGCTTCCCCAGGATACTCCGCAGTTCCGCAGGGGCTGTTCCTAGCAGTGGAACCCAGGCGACACCGGTAATAGTCATGGGTGGCTGCGAGCAAGCCGCTGGAGGGGATGGCTGCCTTGCTGTCGCTTGTGGGATGCTGGAAACTTCAGTGGCAACCCCTCTTGGGCCTCACTGCGCAACTGCGGGTGGCACGGACGGATGCTAGGCCACGGAGCCCCTTTGCAGAGGAGACGCCGAGGGCCGCTCCACTACCGAAACATTCAGGGGGTCAACAAACTGTCTTGACATGAAACTTCAACAAGTCGTATAAGCTCATTAATTTGCCTCAATCTTCTCTTTTCCAGTTTATAACATCTCACTCAGTGTCCAGAAAAAATATGCAAAAATGTTAAGTGCATCCATGCATGTCTAGGAATATGCACATATTATATTTTAATCACTAATGTAAAACTTTCTGACATCTACCAATTAGGGAAGGACAGTTTGACATGAAGTACTTTTAAGATGTATAATTTTACTACTTTCTTGTATAGAAAATAATTCAGATGTAGTGAAAGAAGTATGGTCAAGTAGAGTTCCTTCAACAAAGTGTTTTTATCAACAGTTGATAATGTTTAATTATTAGCACATAATTGGAAGATCTGTATCTACATCTCTCTTAACAGAGTTAAAACTTCTATTCCAATCAGATTTTAAATGTTAACTGGCTTAATTATACTCTTGATTTTCAGTAATGTGGCAAAATTGGATTTCTACAAAACAAAAATCTTTTTAAAATCTTCCAAAACATCTGAGTCTGAAATATTTTCATCATTTCTATTCAACCTTTTAGCTCCTGTGCTTGATGCATATCTATTTTACATAGACAAAATTCTAATTTTCCAAACAAAATAGTGCAATGCTTATTTCACAGTTGGTGTTGTTATGAATAAAGTCTATTCCAACAGATTTCACAAACCTCTGCAAAATCCTATAAGCCATGATGGCTGCATTCATCCTTTGAGCAAAAGCAAAGAAACCCTCTTTCGTTACTAAAACAGAGTACGTGAAGCATCAGAAACAAATTTAGACATATCTGCCTCTGAGCCATGTATTGGCCACACACAATCACATCAAACCACAAAAAAGAATGGCACTCTGGGTTTTCTATGAACAGTTAGCTCTTCTCACAGCTGGGAAAAATTCAAGTCTTCCCTAAATTCCCTTACTTTAATTGTAGATAGGAATTTCCAGAACTGTGATGTAGTGGGGAAAAAACACAGAACTTGAAGACAGGAGATGGGAGTTCAGACTCTGATGCTTTCACTTCCTCCCATGGGACCTTTTCTCAGTCATCAACTTGACTTCCTGCTCTCCCTGTCTCATCACTTATCTTAAACCCCATCTTTTCTAACAATGAGAATATGGATTTAGACTATTCCCCCTTTTTCTCCTCTTCTGTACCCCACCCACATATACACAAAAGTATCTCACAAATGCTATGCTCTCTCTGGTGCAGTTTCCCTATCTGTAAAATGGCAGAAGAAAGGAATGGAGAATATCTTAATCTCTCTTAATGTTGAAATAGTCTGTTTATCCAAATTTTAACATATATTACATTTTATATGTATATTATGTTATAATATATACATTACATAATATCAATATTTTATAGATACATATTATAGATATTATATAGATCATATTCAGGTTTATCTTATAATCTGATGTTGTTTGTCAAAGATCTGTGGGGTAGTATTCACTGATATACCCCAATAAAGACATAATAAAGATTAAACCTCTGGAAATGGGGAGATGTATGTCAAAAGGTACAAACTTTCAGTTAAAAGAAGATTAAGTTCTGAGGATCTAATGTATAGCATGATGACTATAGTTAAAAATACAGTAGCATATACTTGAGAATTGCCGAAAGTAGATCCTTAAGAATTCCCACCACATAAGCATACACACAAAGAGTTAACTATGTGAGGTAATAGATGTGTTTATTGGGGCACCTGGTGGCTCAGTCGGTTGAGCGTCTGCCTTCGGCGCAGGTCATGATCCCAGGGTCCTGGGATCAAGCCCCACGTTGGACTCCCTGCTCAGTGGGAGCCTGCTTCTCCCTCTCCTCCAGCTTGTGTTCTCTCTCGCTATCTCTGTCACTATCTGTCTCTCTCTCAAATAAATAAATAAAATCTTTTTAAAAAAATAGATGTGTTTATTATTTTGATCTTGGCAATCATTCCACAATGTGATATGTATATCAAATCATCACACTGTATAATTTAAATTTTTACAATTATATTTGTCAATTATTCTTCAATAAAGTTGGGGGGAGAAAAGATTAACCTATCATTGGCATATGCATTTCTTATGCCAGTTAAATAGGTGATTTGAGACAGGAATTTTGTATGTATAAATTTGTGTCATCATTCTGGAAGATCAAATGATGTCTCTGAATCATCTCAAAAAAAAAAGTCATGTACTCTCTCTGCTTCCTCAATAATTGTTGCACATGTTGTGTATGTCATGAGTTTCCAAGTGAATTGTAACTTCCTTGAGGTAAGATCTAACACCTTATTATTTTTCAGCCCATCATGCCTAAGAAACACAGAAGCCACTTAATATATGCATGTTCATAGGATATTTTGTCACTGAATTTTAATATCCTCATTCTGATTGAGTATCCAACTGCCATACCTTTTAGTTCAAGTCCATGTTTACCAAGTATACCAGCTAAATATGCACATGAATTAGGAAAGGATAACTGGGTCCTGATCATACTATAACAGACTGGAAATCAGAGGCATCTAGGTTACACTTTACAGTTGACCCCTGAGCAACACAGGTTTGAACTGCGCAGATCCACTAATATACAGAATTTTTTTTGATAAATACAGTACAACATAAATGTGTTTTCTCTTCCTTATGACCATCTTAATCACATTTTCTTCTAGCTTGCTTTACTATAATAATACAGCATATAATACATATACCATACAAAATATGTGTTAATAGGCTGTTCATGTTATCAGTAAGGCTTCTGGTCAACAGTAGGCTATTAATAGTTAAGTTTTTGGGGAGGCAAAAGTTATATGTGGATTTTAGACTATGCAAAGGGTCCATGCCCCTAACCCCAGGTTGTTCAGGGTCCGACTGCACTCAATACACTGAATTATTGTTTGGTGTTGGTTATACTACACAGTGTCTGTAACTCAAAGATGTATGGTTTGTTGACCGGAGCTATTAAACAGAAGTGAAAACATTTGGTATTTTCTCCTCTTGCCAAAATCTCAATTACATTTTATACTTTGCATGACAGGCAGTATCCATGTATTAATCTGGTTGTCCCAGTATTTAAAATTATCACTAATCTGAAAACTTGTAAAAGTTATACACTTAACAGAGCTGATATTAAAACTGGCTTAGGACACTGAGACAGTATAATTCAACAAACAGACCAAATCATTAAATTCCCGGAGAGAGTTTTTCTGTGAGGTAAAAAAAAATGATCTAATATTTCATGTCCATTCTTTTTTGTGTTTTCATATAATAAAAAAGGAAAGAATTAAAGTAGCTTGAAGAGTAACAGTTTGGCAAGTTCTGCGCTCAGCGCAGAGTCTGCTTGAGATTCTCTGCCTCTCCCTTCCCCGCCCCGCCCCTCCCCACCCCCCTCTCTCTAAAACAAATAAATAAATAAAATATTTTTTTAAAAAAATAAAAGAGTAACAGTTTGGAATTATGTCCAGGAGGAAAAGAAATTTCAGAATAATAATATTTACAAGAAATGTTGTAAGTGGAAGACTGGATAGCATGTTTTAAATTGGGCTTTCGTGAAAACCAAAGTTTGTAAACATTGATAAAAAAGGACAAGATTTGAAATAAATTATAAATGAAAGCAAGTGGGTAGGATGATGACTGAAAATGAAAAGCAATCCCAAGCTTGCCATGTAGTGAGTTCAAAAAACTTATCAAAGAATATGCAAGGAAAAAAGGTGGCATGCTGAAAACAGTGAGGTTCCTTAGGGGGGAAAAAAGGTACAGGCTGGAAAGGAGGGAAGTGACATGCTGGGTCTGAGTAGTAGAGGTTGAAGTGACATCCTTGGAAGCAGAGACTGAGTGGTAAAAATAGAAGATGAGAAAGATGAAGACTGTATTTAGAGAAAAGAACTCCTACCACAGTAACTTAGAAGAGACAGAGAGGAAGGGGCTTTATAAGAAAAATAATGAATTAAAATTCTGTCTTCATTTCTCTACATTTCCATCTTTAACATGTATTTTAAGTAGCCCTTTTTAGATGAAACCTAACTTAGCAGGAAACAGGGTTTGCTGGGGCTGTCATAACAAAGTACCACAGCTTCTGGTGGTTTACTTGAAAATCTCTGTCATTCTTTGACTTCTAGAAACATCACCCCAATCTCTGCCTTCATTTTCACATGGCGTACTTCGTGTGTATGTGTTGTCTGTATCCAAATTTCCCCTTTTTATAAGGACTCCAGTCATACTGGAGTAGGACCCACCCTAATGACCTCATCTTAACTAATCTGCAATAATACTATTTCCAAATAAGGTCACATTCTGAGGTACTGGGAGTTAGAACTTAACATTGAGTTAGGTATGAAGATTAACATATGAACTCAACAATGAACGAGGGTGACCTGGGTGGCTCAGTTGGTTTAGCAGCTGACTCCTGATTTTGGCTCGAGTCATCATCTCAGGGTTCTGGGATGGTGCCTACCTCTGGTTCTGCATTCAGTGTGGAGTCTGAGGATTCTCGATCTCCCTCTCCTTCGGCCCCTCCCCACTCTCAAGCGCGCTTACACATGCGCACTCAAGCATGCACTCTAGCTCTCTAAAATAAATAAGTAAATATTAAAAAAATAATAATAATAACTGAACGAACCCACACACTCTCAGGGAGTAACAAATTTTGTAACTTTGTACATATTCTATGGAACCATGATGGACAATTCAAGCTGGTAAAGAGAATATACCATAGGATCCTTTTAAAGTATTTCTGCAAGAAAAAAGTATCACTGACATACACAAAACTTCTTCTCGGGGGGATGAGATAATGGATGACTTTCCACTGTGACTAGAGTTTAACTCTGGGAAATGATGAAAAACACCGGCCTCAAAATTATCCCACCCTGAGAGATGGGAACTGGGATGTTTATACTGAAACTGCCGAGTCACTGCTTGCGGTTTACTCCTGGAGTTGGAGGTATTCATTCTCCAGCAATGGTAACTCTGGTCTGTCATGCACATGGTAGAGTTGGCTTCTGTGGTGTTGGAGAAAACCCTCAGGCACATGAAAGCTGAGACTGGCAGACGGAAGTGAGCTGAGCACACTGAAATAGCTGTACCATAGGATGTGCTGGGCATGGACAGAGTCTGTTACAGTTGCACACAAATATCAAAAGTAAATCAAACCAATTGTTATTGTTATTTAGCTTTATGTGACTTTTTTATTGCTAATGTATTATCATCAGAGGCACAGAAAAATTATCTTTATCAAATTTAACAATAAAAATTTATAAAGTTATTGATTCAGGAACCTGTCAGGAACACTTGAGAGGCTTATTAAAAATTACCCTCAATTAAATGAAATTATTTTAAATGATCAAGACACTGTTGGGATTTTGAAATGGATGCAAACTTAAAAAATAAAATGAAATATTGATTTTTTTGTGTGGTGATTAATGAGACTGGAGATGTGTCAGATGTTTATTGAAGAGGGACAATTTTCCTTGAGCATTTTTTCCTTTAGTTCAGTTTCAGTTGACCAGATTTCATTTTGTTTTTAAAAAATCATTTCAAGTAATATTCAATTCATCTCTGTCAAACTTCTGGAAATTGGGCATGGAGGAGGCAGGCAATTTTCTTAAAGGATTCTACACAAAATAATGACTATAGGAGTAAAAATATACTTAGGCAGACATTTCTCTCGTTTACCTTCCCCAAGCCACTAAATCAGAATTCTCCAAGGCTAAAGTTTTAGGGCTCTACTGTTCTCACTGCCTTATTAGAAGAGTAAGTAAGTACTTGACGTTAGCTTCTCCCTGCAATGCAAATTGCAATGCTTTCTAGCCAGTGGATGTCGGGACAGAGACCTGATTATAGGAGAGCCTGAGAGGAAAATGGCCTTGGGGATGGATGGGGCAAGCAGGCATCCTCTTCCTTCCTCTCTCTGCCTCTCTGCTTAGGTTTTTACTGAGCCTGCATCCTTTGATCTTCTTTGCCTAATTGGGTATGTCAAGCTTCCTCACCTCTTCTCTCCCTATGAATGCTGGAGTCAGGACTTTCGTAGGCCTGAGGAAAGGAGTTTTTATTCCTATCATCTCATTAGAGAATGTTTACTGCCCCTGAGGCAATAAACACCCTTTATCCCTTCTACATGGATGACTCTCTATTTCATCTATTTATCTATTTGATATAGTGGAAAGAGGACTGGGCCCAAGATTACTGTACTTGGTTCTTACCCTAACTTTTCCAGTGAAATTGAGAAAATAATGACATCTCAGTTTCCTAACTTGAATAGTAAAGAAGGGTTAAACAAGATCTCTTAAAATCTAAAACTTTCTTCAATCTTTAAAAAAGATATATTTGTGTTAGTCCAAAGATGGTGCTTCGAGAGCTTTAACTTGAGAGATCTGAAGGAGTGAAAAGGGGCCTCTTGGTGAAGCCCTCCTATCCTTCACAACATCCCCCTACCCCTATAATATGCCTAAGGAACAATCAGGACTAATCCCATCATGTACCTTTTCCAAGTTTATGGCAGTTTCCACAAGTCACTCAAGATTTCTAGGTCATTCCTTATCACCTAGCCTCATCTCCACACAATTCTGTATTTTGCTGAATATAATCCTATCTCCTACCCCTCCCCAACTCAGAAACCCTCGTCTTCAGAGTCCATCATCAGTAATATCCCCCAAATCTCCACTTCATCTCTAAACAGCTCACTCATTGTCTAATATACACTCAATAAATATATATTGAATGAACAAGTGAATAAATGAATTTAACTGAATGAGGTCTCAAGCTCAGAGGACCCTTGCACTACTAAGATCATACAGAAGCTCAGAACTGAACAAAAGGCAGCCTGTCCAACACCAATGCCTCATCGTTTGAATTGTGGCTCTACTACACACTCTAAACTTTAAGATTTAATTATGAGTTAGTGTCAAAAGCAGTGTGGTGAACATGCACATAATGAAATGTAGACAGAATTTTCCAGATAATTTGTTACCTATTAAGTCCACTAAACATCTTGACTAGATCCAACCTAGCTGGATTCTTTTCTTGTTTATATGGTAATCATGAAGTTTGTGCACATGACAGAACTTAATTTCCCAAAGCCTAACTTTCCACTAAGTTATCAGTGACTTTCACTAGCAAATCAAGCGAATGGTCAGCCTGCCTCTAATTGGGCCAATCTTTACGAAGAGAAGGCAGAGAAACACTGATTATCTTTGAAACAGGCAGCAGATAGGCCAAATCAAGTCCAGTCCTTAACAAGTTGAAAGCTGTCATATCAACCAAACAAAAGAAGTAAACTGCCTGCCAGATCGGACCACACCTGCTTCAGAAGCTTTTGATCAAGGCTATAGTGGGGTCCTCTAAAGACCTCAGTCCTCTACACAGGGTGTCACAAGGTTGCAATCAAGGTAGATCAGTCCGTGCACTAAAATGGAGGCTTGGGCACCTGGGTGGCTCAGTTGGTTAAGCGACTGCCTTCGGCTCAGGTCATGATCCTGGAGTCCCGGGATCGAGTCCCGCATCGGGCTCCCTGCTCGGCAGGGAGTCTGCTTCTCCCTCTGACCTTCCCCCCTCTCATGTGCTTTCTCTCATTCTCTTTCTCTCAAATAAATACATAAAATCTTTTAAAAAATAAATAAATAAATAAATAAATAAATAAATAAATAAATAAAATGGAGGCTTGACTGGCAGAAAAAAATGCTCTCAAATTCACTCAGGTTGTTAGCAGAATTTAGTTCCTGGAGGTTGTACAACTGAAATCCTTGCCTTCTTTCTGGCTATTGGGCAAGGGTCTCTCTCAGCTCATAGAGAATGCCTACAGTTTCTTGCCAGGTGGCCCACTCTGTAGACCCTCTCACGACATGAAAACTTACTTCTTCAAAGCCAAAAACAAAATCAAAAGAAGACTCGGGGCACATGGGTAGTTCAGTCGGCTGGGCATCTGCCTTCAGCTCGGGTCATGATCTCCAGGTCCTGGCACCAAGGCCTGCATGGCAGGGATCCCTGCTCTGTGGGAAGTCTGCTTCTCCCTCTCCCTCTGCCCCTCCCCTTGCCACTTGTTCTTGCTCTCGCTCTCTCTCAAATAAATAAATAAAATCTTTACCAAAAAAAAGACTCTTCCCTCAATCTGCCAAAGATGCATCTTATTTAATGCAACCTCATCTTATCACTTTTGCCATATTCCATTGGCTAGAAGCAGGTCACAGGGTCTATCCACACTCAAGAGAAGGGGATTAAATAAAGACATGGATAACAGGAGAAAAAAGCATTGGTATTGGAGATCACCTAAGGTCTGCCAGCCAGAGTTACTATTCAACTTTTTGTCAGGAATGTGATATTCCTGAATAAAATGACAAAACATATTTAAGATACTAAGAAGACATAATCCAAGAATTTTTAACTAGCAAAATTTAATTTTCAAAATAAAAGATACAAACCACTATCAATATGTAAGAACTAAGAGAATATTGACCTCATGTGCTCATTCTGAGAAATCTCAAGAGAAAAATATTTAGACAACCAAAACTAGTAGAGTATAATTGTGATGATTACTACTTACAGATTACTTACAGATTACAACTAAGTGAGGGTTAAAATATAAGGAATAAGACTGTTGAATCTCAGATCTGTACCTCTGAAACAAATAATGCAATATATGTTAAGAAAAAAAAAAAGAAGAAGAAGAAGAAGGTAGCGGGAGGGGAAGAGTGAAGCAGGGGGAATCGGAGGGGGAGACGAACCATGAGAGACGGTGGACTCTGAAAAACAAACAGGGTTCTAGAGGGGAGGGGGGTGGGAGGATGGGTTAGCCTGGTGGTGGGTATTGAGGAGGGCACATTCTGCATGGAGCACTGGGTGTTACGCACAAACAATGAATCATGGAACACTTCATCTAAAACTAATGATGTAATGTATGGGGATTAACATAAGAATAAAAAAAATTAATAAAATATAAAAAAATATATATATATATAAGGAATAGACTTCTGGTTCCCAGTCCAGCATGTAAGGAGCTTGAAAGTCATCACTCTGTCCTAGCAACAAGTGAAATACTGAACAAAGTGAAAAGTAAACAACTTTTCTTATATCCATCAAAGAAGTGATGTAAAGAAAACTGCTATCCCCAAAATTGAAGTACAAAACAGGAGCTACAGAGAGTCACACTTACCAGAGCAGAAAGCTTCAAGCAGGAGCCTCTGTGGGAACCAGTACCAGGGTAGGAAACCTCAACTGCAATTGATGAATTGCTGGGGGCTCAGAGTGGATGAATCTGAAAGTTAAAAACTTTAGGGGTGGGATGCCTGGGTGGCTCAGTAGGTTAAGTGTCTGCCTTCGGCTCAGGTTATGATCCCAGGGTCCTGGGATCAAGTCCTACATTGGGCTCCCCGCTCAGCAAAGAGCCTGCTTCTCTCTCTGCATGTTGTGCCACTCCCCCTGCTTGTGCTCTCTGATAAATAAATAAAATCTTAAAAAAAAAAACAAAAAAAAAAAAAACGAGGGGTTTCCAGTCAGAGAGACCACCATACCTAAGTTTTACCTCTAGGAGCTCAACCAGGTTCTTACCATGAATATCAGAGAAAAATCCCCTTGTGCTTCTAGCAAGAGGAAGGTAAAAGGAACCAATCTGAAATACTCCAGAGCATTCTGTTCCTAAAATGGTCTGTCCTCAGGAGAAGCTATTTTACCAGAGCCTAAACTATCGGGGCTTTATCAAAGCCTAACCTAACTGACAAAAGGAAACTACCCATGCCAGCTCACTCTAGCCATCCTGTCCCACCTAAAAGGGAGAAAAAACCTAAGAAGCACAGGGGAAGTTCACATTTCAGAGGCACAGGCTCAAAAAAGACTGAGACCTCCCTTTCCCCCACATATAACCACCACATTAGTAAAGGCTTATTTATGGCAGTTCCTTTTACCCAGTGTATCATGTATGGCTATCAAGAAAGAATTACAAGGTATATTAAAAGGCAAATAAATAGTTTAAAGAGACAGAACAAGCATCATAACCAGACTCACCTGGCAGGCATGTTGGAATTATCAGATCAAGAATTTAAAACCACTATAATTACTATGTTCAGGGCTCTAATGAATAAAGTATACGGACAATTAAGCAGAGGATGAAGTTCTAAGAAAGAATCAGGAAGAAATTCTAGAGATCAAAAATACTATAACAGAAATGAAGAGTGTCTTCGATAGGCCCATTAACAGACTGGACGTGGCTGAGGAAAGATTTCTGAGCTTGAGGGTATCTCAATAGAACTTTCCAAAATGGAAAAGCAAGGAGAAAAAAAGGCTGAGAAAAAATGGAACAGAACAGCCAAGAGATGTGGGAGAACTACAGAAGGTGTAACACACACATAATGGGAATACGAGAAGGAGGAAAGAGAGAGCAAGAAAGAACAGTAACTGAGAATTTCCCCAAATTAACGTCAGACACCAAACCACAGGTCCAGAAAGCTCTGAGAACTCAAAGGAGGATAAATGCCCTGCAAAGAACTACACCTAGGCATGTTATATTCAAATAGTAAAAAACAAAGAAATAATCCTCAGATGGTGACTACACTCATCGCGGTGAGCACCAAGTATAGAGTTGTTGAATCATTGTGTCGTACACCTGAAACTAATATAACACTTTATGTCAATAATGCTTCAGTGGAAGAGGACGGGGGAGACAGAAGAGGAGGGGAGGTGGAAGAGAAGGAGAAAGAAATAATCCTGATAGAAGCCGGAAGGAAAAAAATACCTTATTTGTAGAGGAGCAAAGATACGAATTACATTAACTTCTCTTCAGAAACCAGGCAAGCAAGAAGAAAGTGGAGTGAAATATTTAAAGTGTCAAGAGAAACAAAAATACAAACCTAGAATTCTGTACTCTGTGACATTACCTTTCAAAAGAAGGAAAAATTGAGACTTTCTCAGATGAACAAAAATTGAGGGAACCTGTGGCCGAGAGACCCGCCTTGCAGTAAATGTTAAAAAAAAAGTTCTTCAGAGAGAAGGAAAATGATATAGGTCAGAAACTTGAGTCTAGGGGCGCCTGGGTGGCTCAGTTGGTTAAGTGACTGCCTTCGGCTCAGGTCATGATCCCAGGGTCCTGGGGTCGAGCCCCTCATCGGGCTCCCTGCTCCGCGGGAAGCCTGCTTCTCCCTCTTCCACTCCCCCTGCTTATGTTCCCGCTCTCGCTGTGTCTCTCTCTATCAAATAAATAAATAAAATCTTTAAAAAAAAAAAAAGAAACTTGAGTCTACATAAAGAAAGAAAAAGCATCAAAGAAGGAGGATTAGAACTGCTTCATGGGTACTGCAACTACTTTCTAATTACAAAATAATCCTAATTCCTTCCATCTCTTTTATCATTGCTATTATCCATTTCACTTACGCATAAGTTTGTATACATATACATACATAATCAAATACATTTTTGCTATTACTATTTTTTAAAGATTTATTTATTTATTTAAAAAGGGGTGTTAGGGCAGAGGGGGAGAGAGAGAAAATCCTCAAGCGGACACCAGCTGAGTGCGAAGCCTGAAATGGAGCTTGATTTCAGGGCCCTGAGATCATGACCTGAGCCAAAACCAGGAGTTGGACGCTTAACCGACTTATCCGTTAGATCAACGGAGAACAAGCAAAATAAAAGTTTTTATTCTACCTTGACTTATTCCTTCTCTGAAAATGGACGTGGATTCGTTGTAAGCGTATACTGTAAATGCTAGGGCAACCACTAAAAAGCCTTTCAAAAAAAGTAGAGTTGATAAGCTAAGCAATGAGGAAAAAATGGAATCATATAATATGCTCAATTGAAACCACAGAAGTCAGAAAAGGAGAAGAAGACAAAAATAGGAACAAAGAACAAGAGCAACTAAGAGAACAGTAACAAATATGGTAGATATTAATCCAATGATATAGTCACTTTAAATGTCAGTGGTCTAAATACACCAATTTTTCAATCAATAGAGATTGTCAGAGTAAGAGTAGACCAAAATACAAGACCCAATTGTATGTTGCCCATAACGTCCCACTTTAAAGACTCATACAGATTAAAGTGAATGGATGGAGAAAAATTAACCATACTAAAACTAATTTTTAAAAAAGGCAAAGTAGCTCTATTGATTTCAGATAATGCAGACCTCAAAGAAAGCAAAGCTTCAGGGATGAAAAGGGGCATGACATAATGATAAAGGCATCAATTCTCCAAAAAGTCATAACAAACCTCAATTTGTATACATCATACAAGAGAATGTCAAAATATATGAAACTGCAAGGAGAAGTAGATGAATCCACTATTATAGCTGGAGAACTCGAAAGCCTCCATCAGAAATGGACAGATCCAGCAGGCAGAAAACCAGTAAAGGCATAATTGAACTCAAAAGGTAGAGAATAAAGTATGTTACAAGAATGCAGATACCATATAAAAAAATGTTGTAATTTTGTTTTTTGTAATCATATTTGTTGGTGATAGATTTATTATTAATCAACTATTTATCATTGATATTTTCTATTATATATTATATATAATATATATTATATATCTAGTACATTAATTTACTAATAAATTATTACTAAAAAATTATTATCACTAAACTGTAATATAATATGAGTTTAAGCAGATGAGTAATTATGAAATATTAAAATTTAATCATTCCTCAAAAAATATCTTCAAAAAAGAAGCTGATAGTTACAGAGAACAGATCGGTGACTGCCAGAGGGGGCTGAATGCGGGGTGGGCTGAATGGGTAAAGGGAGTCAAAAGGTACAAACTTTCAATTATAAAATAAGTCATGGAGATGTAACGTACAGTGCGGCAACTAGAGTTAATAATAACTGTATTGCAAATCTGAAAGTTGCTAAGGGAGTCAGTCTCAAAAGTTCTCAACATAAAAAAATTCTCTGTGTGGTGATAGATGTTAACTAGGCTTATTATGGTAATCATTTTGCAGTACTATATACAAGTATTAAATCATTACATTGTACAACTGAAATTAATATAACGTTGCATGTCAATTAAAAAAAAATAACATTCACAAGTGAAAAAAATCCAATCATCCCTGTGTTTCTGAGAACCAGGGTTCTTGATGTTTAAAAAAAGATATAAAAATATAAGAGTTTAAGTGAAACTCCTGTAATCCTATATTAGAACTGGAAGTATCAGTATGAATTCTGGGGGTATTTTGTATTTTAAGAGATATCACACACACATACACACACACACACAGAATAGCATTATCGCCACTTTGAAACCACTAATGAATTAATTAGTTCAGGGATCAGCAAGCTGTTCTGTAGAGGCTGATAATAAATACCACAGGCTTTGCAGGGCCCACGGCCAAATCACAACTACTCAATTCTGCTATTAGAGAAAAAGCAGCCATGGACAATGTATGGCTACATTCTGATAAAACTACTTACAAAAGCAGCAGTTGGACCCAATTTGGCTCACAGAGGTTTGTTGACCTCTGAATTAGGCAATGAACATGAATGACTGCTAACATCAGAAAATGACCGTCTAGACAGTATTTGCCTTGATGAAAGATAGCAACACCACCAATAGTCTGATCAGGTTTGGGGACCCAACTGCCAAATTACAAGAGATACACAAGAAAGAAGTACATGTTAACCAGGGTAAATGTAAGGAACTCTACAGGTCACCCTACACAAGTTCTTCAACATAAATTTTAAAGAAAAGATAAGGCTGGAGATGGGAATTTTAAATACATATTAAATTATTTTAAAAGGGTAAGACTCTAAGCAATCAAAACACTGACTGATTTTTTTTTTTAAAGAAAAGAAAAAGTTCCTGAGGCCCTGGTAGTACTTTGAAATTTGTATTGGCTCTTTCAGCATAGAGAATGAGGAAGAATTTATCTCTTCATTGAAGCAGTTGAGCAATAAACCTTCCATTGGCCTCACACCACCTGCAAGGTGACTAGTCTCGCACTGAACATTGGCTCTGGCACCAGTGGAAGGTGGAAGGAGTTTGCCTTTGGGGACTTCATGATCTCCCTTTCAAGACTCTCTGCTTCATTATTTCCATCACACCCATCAAATCCTGCCTCACTTCCTGTTTCCAACGGACGATAAGTTTTTTTCAGGTTTTGGATCTCTAAATCATACTTCTATTAAGTAAGTGAAAGGAACTTTGGAGAAGGAAAACCCTAGGTGACATAAAGATATAGTGTCATTCCTACTATATTGATAGCAAGGGTGGCTGAATAATGTATTGTCTAACCAGGGACACTTTTTTTAAATTGAAAGTTAATCATGCCAGGACAACAGGCAAACTGGGAAGCATGGCCACTCTTATAAAGGTGGAAATGTTTTTGGACTGGGCAGAGCTACTTATGGTCTAAATTATAGATACACATAGATAACACATGCTGTACCTCCTCCTTCAGTTGGCTCTGCTTTAATGTCATGTGCCTCTGTGCACTTGGCTGGGCCATAGCATTGCTTCCAACAAACTACAGTACAAGAGATAACCCTCCTTCCACCTCAGATAACCACCTCAGAGTAACTCACAAGGTGCACCCCTTCCAATGCCTGCTTCCACGAGCAGAGTGTAGGTCTTTCTCAAAATAAAGTGCCATCTTTCTTCAACAACAATAGAACACTACAGTACCAGTTTCTGAATGATGACTCCACCACTTCTAAGCCATCCCATGTATGAAAGCAAGTTTCTTTCTATTTTTGTTTATTACGTTCAATTAGCCAACATATAGTACACCATTAGCTTTTGATGTAGTGTTCAACGATTCGTTAGTTGCTTATTATACCCAGTGCTCATCACCACACATGCCCTCCTTAATACCCATCACCCGGTTACCCCATCCTCCCACCCCCCTCCCTTCTGTAGCCCTCTGTTTGGTTCCCGGAGTCCAGAGTCTAAAAGCAAGTTTCTGTAAACTCAATCTGAATGCACTGAGAGGCCACCTCTCACACAGCTGGCAAACTGGCTAGATATTGTGCAAAATGTTTTTTCTATTATCTGATTGTTAACTTGCCTGTAAAATAAATGGTTTCAACCGGACATTTTCAGAACATATTTTAGCTTTGTTTCTTACTCTGAGAGTCATGTGTATGTATGTACACACATTCATGCACACCCTTTGTTAAGTGGACTTAAATCAAGATGGGTGTCAAGAGCAGAGAAGAAAGGAAAATTGATCATCTCAAAAACTGTTTTCTGATACATGGTATCACAGAACTCACCTAGTCTTGCAGACATGAGTTCATCTACCTTGTTTTTTTAATTAATTTTTTAAATTTTAATCTTTTTTTTTTAAAGATTTTAATTATTTATTTGTCAGAGAGAGCGAGCACGCACACACAAGCAGGGGGGAGCGGCAGGCAGAGGAAGAGGGAGAAGCAGGCTCCCCGCTGAGCAGGGAGTCCGACTTGGGGCCCCTGGGATTATGATGTGAGCCAAAGGCAGATGCTTAACCGCCCCGGCGCCCCTCATCTACCTTGTTTTTAAATATTTCTAGAGAAAATGGTGCTGCAGCACCATTCCAGGACACGATCCCCTGAGAGCCAGAAAGTTCTAATCCTCTTCAATTTATTTCTTCTGAAAATAGGACAGTATTGGAAGTTCAAAAAGGGACAAGCAGATTGTAACTCAAGAGTTTCGAACACTTTTTTTTTTTAAAGATTTATTTATTTATTTGAGAGAGCGAGAATGAGAGAGAGAGCACATGAGAGGGGGGAGGGTCAGAGGGAGAAGCAGACTCCCTGCCGAGCAGGGAGCCCGACGCGGGACTCGATCCAGGGACTCCAGGATCATGACCTGAGCCGAAGGCAGTCGCCCAACCGACTGAGCCACCCAGGCCCTCGAACACCTCTTTGAGGTGAGCTAGTTCCCTCAACCATGCAATCGCGCCCCTCACGTCTTCATTTTCCAGTGCGGAGGGCTACAGTGATGTCCACAGGGACTGCAGCACAGAAGTACTAATTGGCTCTTTTCCTGTAACAACACCCAAAGGTAAACAGCAATTGACTTTTTGAGAGGTTATTGGTATGATGCAGAAAGTTCGGGTTGCAGGGTAAGTAAGTGTAAGATTCATTGATTTAAATCCATAGCTAGCATTTCCTAAGTTCTGTAAAATATAGCAGGCAGCCATCTCTGCCTTGGGAGTTGACAGGAGTCTAAATCAGACAAGTGAGACCGGGAAATTTAATGAGACCAAGTGACAAATGCAGAATGGAAAATGAAATGAAGCTCAGCATCCAATAGTGACTCCAAAAACAGAAAGTAACCCAGAAAAGCCTTCCCTGAAGACCCAGGAAAGTACCTGAGGTTTTCCGTAAGAGCTGAGTTTCCAAACTGTATCTTCTTTGCTAGAGAAACAATACAGGGATTCACACTACCTCTGCAGGCAGGATGTGACTTCCAAACTGCTCAGTAGCACGTCTTTGGAGTGGCTGCCCCAGGCAAGTCTTGAACACCACTGAGATCTCCCACAGTAAGTGTCTTTGTTACGTATTGTGGAAAAGAGGAGGAAAAGAAGAGCTGAAATTGTTTATGGGCCACTTTCCTACACCCTTCTTCCTCTTGTTCTTTTAAAAACAATCTAATGAAGGTAGAAGAACATTGTAAAAAAAATTTTTTTTCCACTGTACACATGCACCTTTTGTAGTCCTTATCACATTATATTCTAACGTGGAGTTTGCCTGTCTCCTGGCAGACTAGTTACATGGGTGGCCCAAATGACCTGTCTGAACCCACGTCCTTTGCAATATGACTCTGCAGCTCTTCCCTTAAAGAGATGGAATTCGGGGCACCTGGGTGGCTCAGTCATTAATCGTCTGCCTTCGGCTCAGGTCATGATCCCAGGGTTCTGGGATCGAGCCCCGCATTGGGCTTCCTGCTCCACGGGAAGCCTCTCCCACTCCCCCTGCTTGCATTCCCTCTCTCACTGTGTCTCTCTCTGTCAAATAAATAAATAAATAAAATCTTGGGGCGCCTGGGTGGCTCAGTCGTTAAGCGTCTGCCTTCGGCTCAGGTCATGATCCCAGGGTCCTGGGATCAGCCCCGCATCAGGCTCCCTGCTCCGCGGGAAGCCTGCTTCTCCCTCTCCCACTCCCCCTGCTTGTGTTCCCTCTCTCGCTGTGTCTCTCTCTGTCAAATAAATAAATAAAATCTTTAAAATAAATAAATAAATAAATAAATAAATAAATAAATAAATAAATAAA